>NW_028076902.1:4740329-5076761 GCF_014824575.4 Sturnira hondurensis | reverse complement strand
TAGCCAACCTTATTGGGACCCCCTTGTATGTTACTTCCTTTTTCTCCCTTGCTGCCTTTAGGATTCTCTCTTTGTCCTGGAGTTTTGCCATTTTAATGATGATGTGTCTTGCAGTAGGCCTCTTTGGGTTCCACCTGCCTGGGACTCTCTGCGATTCCTGGATTCGTGTGACTTTCTCTCCCCTCATCTTAGGAAAATTTTCTGTTATTACTCTTTCAAGTAGGTTTTCTATCCCTTGTTCTTCTTCTTCCCCTTCTGGTATTCCTATTATTCGGATATTATTACGTTTCGTATTGTCTTGCATTTCTCTTAGACTCTCCTCATTTTTTTCTGATTCTCTTTTCCATTACTTGGTCCATCTGGGAGATTCTTTCTACCCTGTCTTTGAGCTCACTTATACGGCGTTCCGCCTCATCAATCCTACTCTTCATACCTTCTACTGTGTTCTTCAGTTCAGAAATTGTATTCTTCTTTTCCTCTTGGCCTTTGCTGATGGTTTTTAATTCCTTTTTCATTTTGGTGTAGATTGCAGAGAGTTCATTGTAGTTCCCTGTAGTTTCTGTTAGCTTGTTGTAAGCTCTTTGAATTTCCTGATAACTAGTGCTTTGAATTCAATATCTGATAGTTGACTTGCTTCTATTTCATCTAACATTCTTTCTGAGACTTCTTCCTTTTCTTTCACTTGGGGATTGTTTCTTTGTCTTCCTATTGTTTTGTGATGCTCTTCTTGTTGGCCTCAGCTTCTTAAATTGACCTGTTCTGGCTCCCTGGATTTATGGTGTGAACTTCTGTGGTAGGATACCTGTGGAATTCAGTGGTGCAGTCTCCTGTAGGTATCTTGGTGTTCTCTGCTTCCACTACTCCTCTGGTTGGTTATCAGCTGGTCAAACCTTTTCTTCTGGTCTCACTAGCTGCAGCAGCCTGAGGGGCTGTTAGTGTGGCCTTTCTCACCCCTTGGTGAGCTCAACTGGTCTCACCAGTGCCCTCCCAAATCCAGACTGGCACTGCTCTCCCATGCCCCACTGAGAGCAGATTTTTCCCCAGGCTTTCCAGCCCTTGTCTGGCCTGAGGGCGCATGCTCCCAGCCAGGCTTTCCTGGTCTCACAGGCTTGGGCATGGACCTTTCCCTGTGCTGTGGCTGAACATACAGGGCAAGTCACAATTCTCCCAAGCCGACAGCCACAGCCTGACTCCCGGTGCTTCCCAGTCTGCACCAGCTGAGTAGGGAAGGAGCTGGCGACTGGCTCTCTTCCAGGGGCCCTGCCAGCAGCGCGAGACTCCCCAAGAATGTTTGAGAGCCGGCGCAGGTCCCGCGCCACAGGGAATGCAGGGACGACTCTCAATTCCCCAAGCCAAGAGCCAGCACAGACCCTGCGCCACCGGAAAAGCACGGGCGACTAGCAGTTCCCCAAGCCGACAGCCTCGGTTTGACTCCCGGTGCTTCCCAGTCTGCGCCGGCTAAGTAGGGATGGAGCTGGTGACTGACTCACTTTCAGGGGTCCTGCCAGCAGCCCGAGACTCCCTGAGACTGTTCAAGAGCCGGCACAGGCCCTGCGACACAGGGAATGCTCGGGCAACTCTCAGTTCTCCCAGACCAGCAACCATAGCCTGACTCCATGGGTTATCAGAGCTCTCTGGTGTGCTTCTGAATGCCCACTCCTCTCTCTGCCACTACTGGCAAACCGATCTCTCCTGGTGTTTTCCAATCTGCGCCCTGCCAGATAGGAGGGGTGCCAGTGACTAGTTCTCTCCCAGGGTTGTTGTTGCCCACCCTCGGCTCTCAGAGACCGGGGTGGCCGGCCAGGGCCCTGGCGAGGCCTGGCGGGGGGCCTGCCACCGCCTCTGTGCTGCTCCCTCGTACCTTGTTGATCTGCGGTCATCTCCTCTCCTCAACCTCTGGTCATTCAGTGTCCGCTACACTCTCTGGAGTCCTGCCTATTTATATGCTGAGTCCCTGTTAGGCATCTGCTGCGCTCCTCTGCAGATCAGCCCAGTCTTTCTCCGGCGCATGGAGGGAAGCGAAATCCTTTGTCCTACTCCGGCGCCATCTTCCCACTCATCGTGATATTTTTCATAACAGCCAAAAAATGGCTATAACCCAAATGGCCATTAGTTGATGAATGGATAAACAAAACATGTATAGCTATACAGTGGAATATATTATTCATCAGTGCGAAGAACGAAATCTGATATGTACTCCAACATGTTCAAAAACAAGTTAACCAAAGGAAGCCAGATGCACACAACTGCATATTGTAGGATTCCATTTATAGGAAACCTCCAGAAAACACTAAGTACAGAGACAGGAAGTAGATCAGTGGCGGTATCGAGCTGGGCATCAGAACTGGGGTTGACTGTCAGAGAGCACAAGGGACCACATTAGGGTAATGGAAATGTTCTAAAATGTTCTAAACCAGAATGGTAATTGTTACATGATTTACTCAGTAACTTTAGTAAAAATCATTTAACTGTACACTTAAAACTGGTGATATTTTTAGTATATAATTATTCTTTTAAAAAGTTGTTTAATAATTATGCCCTTAATTTTTTATGACTCTTATCAATCCTGAAAAACAAAAGGAATTTTCCTTGAATCATATCCATATAAAGACAATTAGAGAATTATAGTGTTTTGTGACTGCATAACACTAAACCTAAATAGATGCAGTCTTTTTGTAGCTGTGGTTACCATTGTTATAGTCTGTGTGTGCTCAGATCCCCAGTTATCAACAGTTGTTCTTTTCACTTTTGCAGTTCCCGTCAGAGATAACAAACTGTTATTATTGAGCACTTACTAAGTGATATGTACTCTACACAGTATTAACTTCTTAATCAATGTAATAATTCTTATACATGCCTTTGGTATTCCCATCTACACACGAGTCCATTGGGGCAAGAAAAGCTGAATCATTTGCCCAAGTTTGGCAGTAAGTGGGGAGCTGGGATTTGAACACATTTGGTCGCAGGCTTCACTGTGACCTGCCTCCATCACTAATCCCTCTATAGGAGCAGAGTTCTCTCTTTTGGAATCTGGAGGTGACCATCACCTGTTTGTGGGCAGCTTTAAAGGAAGCAAATGTAACTGAATGAGCTCAGGAGATAGTATAGAGGTACACAGGCAAGTTGTCAATACTGGCTGCCTCAGGGGATCACTCTGAAGAATGAGTGGGTGACTCTGAACTTTCTTCCAAGGCCTCTTCATTGCTTGATCTGTTATAATTAGCGTATATTATTTTTTCAGTCAACAATACTAGAAACACTTTATTCCCTAAGAAAAGTAAAAGCAGTTTTTCTGGCTATGATTGTTTCCAAATTTACTTACTTTATCATCTTCAGCAAAAAATATTGAACAACTATTTAAGCCACATAACCCATTCTTCTGAAAGGTCATCAAAACCTAAGAGAAAACAGGCCACAAAAGATAGGACTGAATTTTAGGAGAAATATGGAGTCCCCTTTGTGGTGTGTGTGAGTCCTGCGTTCGTTCCCCCAGCATGCGGCTACTCTCTGGCAGTCAGCTGAGTGCTGGGCAGCACTCTGTAAAGACCTGTGCTTATGGCTAAGAGTGGATTTCTTTTTTTTTAATTGTATTTTTTTCTACCATCTATCCCCCTTCTACCCTCCTTCCCACTACAACCACCATACTACAAGCCCTTTTTCCTTTTTGCTCAATCCCTCCACCCTCTACATTCCCCCCACACAACAGCTGTCCTCCTGTTCTCCATCTATGAGTCTGTCTCTGTTTTGCTTATTAGTTCAGTTTGTTCATTAAATTCCACATAGGAGTGAAATCATTGGATTTTTTTTAAGTGTATTGGAGGGTCTTATGAAAATTCTAGCAAATTTATATTTTACTACATATAAGGAAAGTTTCAATTTACAAATACATGAAGAATGTATTCAAAACATTTATCATATGCCTGGAACATATTTGAATCTAGGGTACTAACATAAAATAGCAGGGTGGTTGTCCACAAAGGCTGTGTAGACAGACAGAGAAGATACATGTTGATCAAGAAAAGTGGTGGGAAAGCGCTATTGCAATGTCAGTAACTAAAAAAAAAACAAAAAACAGAATTTTTTAATCAATAATGATTTTTTATATTAGATTAAAGGTTTACAGTTGAGGATCTTGTCATGACCTGGACCTGCTGTGTGCTGAGGTGTAATCAGAATGTTTTGTTATCATAGCATCCTTACATTTTTCTTATTTTCTCATATGTACTGAATTTTCCCTTCTCCTCTCAGCCACCTCCAGTCATTTGACTCTAAAGTCTACATCCATCCGTCTGTCCATCCACACATTCATCTGTTCCTCTAGTCACCTACCTACCCCCCACTCGTCCATCTGTCCATTCCTTACTAGCCTCACTTGGTTTCTTTTACAGTGTGGACAACATAATCAGCCATTTTAGGATGTTTTACTAGCACCCCAATATGTCTCACTCTCTTATGCTTCTGCTGTGCCCTACACAATATGGGAACTTAATGAATATTGTTGACTGACTGACTGACTTCCTACCCCCTTCACAGAGAAAGTGATATAACTGCCTTGGTTCAGTCATTTAACACATGCTGAGGTCTGACGCCAGCTGAGCTTCGTCCAAACTCCTCCCATTCAACCCGAATAACTTGCACTGCCTTTCCATCAGGAGTGTACCACTATACTCAATTCTGTCTGCCTTTGAAAATACCAATCCCAGGTCCCATTCTAGACCAGTTATTATACCAGAAGGAATCTCATAAGGTGAGAGCTTCCTGGGGGATTTTCACGTGCCCCCAAAGTACAGAAGCCCATGTCCTGTCAATCATGTCCTCACTCTACATAGTGAAAGGAGCAAGAGCTTTCTATTTCTTCAGGAGCTTTCTAAAGGAGCTTTCCTGAGCTTTCTATTTCTTCAGTTCCCTCTTGACTAGAATATCTTGTCAAGCAGTGGGGCAAACCTTTTTCTATCAAGGGCCAGATAGCAAGCATTTTAGGCTTTCAGGCTAAGAGGTAATGTCTTCAACTCTCTAGCACCTTTATCACAGTTAGATGTTTTATATTTTAAAATGTGAAAACCACTGTTAGCTTGTGCACCACACAAAAACAAGCAGCAGATATAGTCATCCAACCTTTGTTTTAGAGTCACTGATGATCTCATTGTCAAGTCCTGGGGCTGTGTTGAACGTTCTGTACACCTTGATCTTTCATAACCCTTGACACCCTTAATCATCCTTTCCTTGTTAAAGCCTGACTTCCATGTCATTAAACCCTCTTGATGATCCTACCTCCATTCCATTCTTTCTCTGTCCCATTCACCACTTCCTGCATTGCACATGTGTGTTGCACACGTGTGCACACATGTGTGAGAGCCTGTGTGTGTGCATGTGTTGTATGTGAATATACCAAGGTGCTGGCCTAAGCTGCTTCTATGGCCACCTTGTCAGTCAAGCTGGAGATGTACTTTAAAAAAAAAAATCCAACTTGTACTTCACCACCGAAGCCTGACAAAGCTGGCCCCAACTGCTCCTTCAGACTGTTCGCATCATGCCGTGCTGCTCCTGCCAAGTAGGAAGAGCAGCTCCGTCTGCGGCTGCAGTCTGCGGCTGCCTGACCCAGGTTTCCTCTCCGCCTAATTGAAACCCAAGGCCATGCCAGTACGATTATAATTGGTGAGAACAGCAGTGGCATCTGACGTTCCCAGAGTACCCCATGCTGCAAGAGTTTATGTTTTTATCAAGGTCAGCTGAATGAACAAAACTTATTTCCTAACGTGGAAAAACTGACATAAAATGTGTACTGAGACTATTTGTCAGTTGCTCAATATATTCAAATCCATATTCAAATGCCATCTCCGCCTCAGTCAGTAGCAGGGACAGCTGTGCAGGGGGAACTTCTCTTCCAGCTGGGACTAAGCCTAGGAAAGGACTCAGGCCTGATTTTGAAACCGCTAAGCATTCTAATGAAGTTGACTTGATTTACATTTTAACAATATCACACAAATGTACAACATGGCACTTTTCCAATAACCACTTCAACATCGTTCATTTTGACACCCCCCATTGTTATGAAAAGTAGAATGAATCGAGCAGCATTCTGTAATAGGGTTCGTGGGGCAGGGAGCTGGGTTTCATGTGATTCCGAATCAGCTAGCCCAAGCAAGCACACCCTTTTGTGAAATGCCAGGTTCTCAAGACCGAAATTCCTTGAGCGCCTTGCCCACCTGCACGAACCTGAGTCCTGAGCTCTTCCTGCCCGCCTGCCGTTGAGATAGCTGTGCACTAGTTAACACTCAGCTCCTCACTCGGACCCCTTCCAGGAGCCGAGTGCATCATGCTTCTCCTACTACCTCAGCAGCAGTCCGTCTTGGTTAAAGGTATTGCTTCAGGCTACAGTAGTCCCCCCCTAACTGACAGTTTCTCTTTTCACTCTCGGTTACCTGTAGTCAAGGAAGGTCTGAAAATACTAAATGAAAAATTCCGGAAATAAACAATGTATAAGTTTAAAATTGTGCACCATTCTGAGTGGCATGATGAACTCTCGAGCTGTCCCACTCCACTCTGCCTGTGATAGGGATCACCCCTGTGTCCAGCATCTCTGTGCTGTATGAGCATCCTGTCCATTAGGTATATCATAGCCTTCTCAGTTATCAGATCAGCTACTGTGGCTTCACAGTGCTTGTGTTCAAGTCACACTTATTTTACTTAATAATGACCCTCACCACAAAAGTAGAGATATGGACAATTCACATATCCCAAAGAGAATCTGTAAATTGCATACTGGTAGATGTAGAGTAAAAGATGCAACACATACAAGGACCAGTGCCATCCATGGTTTCAGGCATCCTCTGGAGACTATTAAAATGTATCCTTCAACAATAAGGGGGCACTACTACACTTACTTTCCTCTAATGAAATCGCCTGGTCAAGGCTTCTTGCTTCTTGCTTTTGAATCTGATCAGAAACATGAAAAACCAATTTTACTTTCCTATTAGCAATACCCAGAGCAACTTAAATGTGGCCGCTACAAGTTTTGATCAGAAATGTTCCCAAAGTTTGGTGTCGCTAATGAAGTGGCACTCTTGACACAGATGGTGTTTGTGCTAAACTGTGCTGACAGGGAGGTATTCCTGTTCCTTTCCTACCCTTTCTTTAGTTCTAGAGGGAGGTGGGCATTACTCATCTTGTCTCAGGGAGTAACCATTTGGATGTGCCTATGGTATAAAATGTCAAAAGCCTAGGCCGATCTTTCCCTGCACACCCTGGACAGAAGAGGCTGCCTCCTCAGAGCCATGAGCTCCAGCATGGATGGCTGAGGATGGACCTTTGACTCCTCCTTTGGCATGTCCTTTTCTTGCACAAAGCTGGAGATGGGATGCCTGTGTGATGACCCCTTGGTGATTGCTAGAACATTATCTCAGCATTAGAATGGGCCAAGGCCTGGTCACCTACTTATCCCTCATGCGCTGTGACAATCCCTCTGCATTATGTTTAGTTCCGGGTCATTCAGCTTCTGCTTTGATATCTCCAGCAATGAGAAAATCGCTGCCATGTGCAGTGTCATTCAGAGTGTTGATAGCACCATCTTTCCAGTTTTCATAGGGGAAAAAATAAAACAAAGATGAGTAATTGTCTTTTACTTATACTTCCTATTCTAAAAAAAACATAGCCATGGTTGGTGTAGCTCAGTGGATCGAGAACCAGGCCTGTGAACCAAAGGGTTGCCAGTTTGATTCCCAGTCAGAGCACATGCTTCGGTTGTGGGCCAGGTCCCCAGTGGGGGCTATGTGAGAGGAAACCAGACAGTGATGTTTGTTCCTCTTCCTCCTTCTCATCCCCTCTCTCTAAAAATAAATAACAATCTTTTAAAAAATGAAAAGAAAACCACATAAAATTGGCCTGAAGTGTGTTAGAGTCAAGAGGAACCTAGAATCGTATTTTGAAATCCCACAACATAGATGGGTGATATTTAGCAAGTTTATTTTTTATCTTAAAATGATTAAAATTGCATTCCCTATTTATCTCATTTATTCAATAATTTTTCAACAAATATTTAATGAATATGTAGTATGTGCCAGGCACACTCCTTGATACTGAGGATGTAGGTGTAAAACAAAACAGATGAAATTCCTCCTCATGAAACTAGCATTTCATTGGGGAAGGGGTGAGGGTCAGAGAAAAAAAAAGAGTAAATTATATAATAAGGTGATAGAGCTATGGAAGTAGAGAAGTAGAATAAAAATAGTAAGTTAATATTTAAGAAAATATTTAAAAAGACAGTGAGCCATAAGGATATCTGTGGAAAAAGTGTTTTAGGCCAGGGGGATGGCAAGTGTAAAGGCCCAGAGGTGGAGGGTGTCAGGCAGAATCCAGGAGTGATAAGAAGCCCACTGTGACAGGAGCAGAGAGAATGAGGGCAAAGGAAGGCAAGATTTAAAACAATGAAGGTAGTGGGATTCTGGATATATTTTGAAGGTAGAGCCAATTGACTATGCTGATAGATCTATCATATGTGGGAAGTACTGGTTATCTGTTGCTTCGAAACAATTTAGCTCAAAACTTAGTAGATTTAAATGACAAATACTTATCATCACAGTTTTCTGGGGGCCAGGAATTTGAGAGAAGCTTAGCAGGGAAGTTCTGGCTCAGGATCTCTCATTTGATTGCAGTCAGGACGGTGTCGTTGCTACTATCAGCTGAAGGCATGACTGAGGCCCAGTGGTCTTTTAAGAGGGCTCACTGACCCGCCTCCTGCAGGAAGCCTCAGTTCCTTGGCAGATGGCTCTCATAGGCTACTTGAATGTCTTCATGACATGAACACTAACCAGTGTTGTAAACTGAATGTTTGTCTCCCCCCAGCCAAAAACACCCCAAAACAAACAACAACAAAGAAACCATATGTTGAAGTGTTGGGAACTGCTCTACCTGGTTTCAGGAGTCGTAACTATTCGCAATGGCTAAGGCTGAGTGAGCAACCTCCGGAATGCAAGCCATGAGGAGACAAAGCTTGTCTCTGGTAGCAAATGCTGCCTCTGTCTGCTTCATCCCCCTTCCCCCAAAGCATGGTTGGATAGTCAGAGACAGTACGTCAGAGGAGGAGCAACTGAAGCCAGACACAATCACTTGGGAGGCCATCATGGAAGGATTTGGGGGGCTGCAATAAAGAGGGAGTGATGGACCCTCGCCCCGCCCCCCAGCTATTCTGACATAGTCTGAGTCCCCATGTCCTCTGGGAGAAGAGCTTCCTGGCTCTAATCCACTTAAGGCTGAAAGCCTGTGATAGGGAAGGCAGTGTAGCCCTTTGCCAGCTTGAGTGGGATCTGAGGTTATCTGGCATAAGAAAGAATTCCTAACAATCCTGTGACGCCTGCTTTGCTAAGAATGTTTTTAGTTAAGGGATAAAAGCCCGAGCAGAAAATGAGTTTATTTTCCCAGTTTTGTAGCCTTTTACCTGATAGACCCTGACTCAGAAGAAGCCCTAATAGTTTGTATACTATCTACTGTTTACTGCCTGACAATGATTAATAAGTTATACCTGAACTCCTGTATGGAAAAAACCAAACAAACAATAAAAGCCTGTCTAGGCAAGGGTCAGTGCGCTCTCCCCTTGAGAGAGTTGCCAGGCGGCTCCGAAGTGCTCCCCCCTTGAGGGAGTAGCTGTGCCATGCCTTTTCCTCCACAGGACTCCGTAGTCTGTGTGAATTTGTCTCATGTCTCATCTGTGACACCATGGGCACTTCAAGCCAGTGCACGTGTCAGAAGTCCTCCAAAGACTATGCTTGGAAGGAGAGCCTCTGTGGATGTAATTAAAGTTAAATAAAGTAACAAGGGTGGGGCCTTGACCCAATGGGATTAGTGTCCTTATAAGAAGAGATGCCAGACAGCCTGCTCCCTCTCTGCCACCATCTCTCCCCACACCAGGTGAAGACAGCAGCTTTGTCGCAGCCAGGAAGAG
The DNA here is from genome assembly GCF_014824575.4 of Sturnira hondurensis. Taxonomy (NCBI): domain Eukaryota; kingdom Metazoa; phylum Chordata; class Mammalia; order Chiroptera; family Phyllostomidae; genus Sturnira; species Sturnira hondurensis. Next base: position 5,066,824 of record NW_028076902.1, on the reverse strand, counting down.
AGCTCTCACCAGAAACCAGACCTGCCTGTCTTTGAGCCAAGACTTCTTGAATCTAGTACTGTGCAGCAACAACTTCCTGTTATTTAAGCAACCCAGTGAATGGTATTTCTTTTTTGTGGTAACTTGAGTAGACTAACATATCCAGAATAAGAAAAGAGAAAATAAAGAGGAATCCATAAGGCCTTTTATCATCTAGTCTTCAAAGTTGACATCTTTACTTTTATTTTACTTTGTTTAATAGAGGCAAGTAAGTAAATCTAGCTCAGACCCAAGGGGAAGAGAATTAGGATCCACCATTCAAAGAGAGGAGTAACAAAGAATTAATGCATATATTTTAAAATTACCTTACAAGGTATAAAAGAAATAATGGCAACAAGAATCATGCCAAGTAATGGGTGGGGAGGGGGAAAGTGGTGGCGGGAAAATGGAGACAATTGTATTTGAAAAATAAGAACAGAAAAAATTGATTTTAAGAGTTAGTTTGGGTTATGTTAAATGTGAGTTGCTGGTACACATTTAAATGGAAATGTCAAATAGATAGTTGAATATGTGAATTTGGAGTTGTATGAGTACTTTATGCTAGAAATATAAGCTATGGAACTTAGCAGAGGGAAGAGGAGAGGAAAGGAAAAGAGTGGAGTGGAGGGGAGGGGAAGGGGCTAAGGCCTGAGCCCCTTCTTCCAGAAAAACAGCAAAATGCAGGAAGCGAATCCTGGGAGAATTGTACACTAATGGAAAGAATTAAGTGGGGGAACCAGGGAAAGAGCTGTGAGTGGGGTAAGAAGAAAACCCAGGAGAGGAACATTTTGGAAGCTGAGTGAAGAAAGTGTTTCAAGGGATAATGATAAACTTTATCAAATACTATAATTGATATACAGAAAATTGGCCATTGGATTTAGTAATGTGGAAGTCACTGGTAACCTTGATGAGAGCAGTTTCAGTAGGAGATTAAGAGGAAGACCTCCTTGTTTTAAATTTAAGAGATAATGGGAAGAGAGGAATTACTGAAATTATATAAACTATCTGGGATATGTTTTTTCACTTTACTGAGATTGCTTTATAGAGTCACTGAAGGTCTGCTATTTGATGAACCCAGGGTTGTTGGGGTTATTTTTTTTAGTGTTTTGTATACTGTAATCTTTTTGCAACCCTTTGAAACCATTAGTTATCCTTTTCTTATTAACCCTTGATTATAAAGTCATTAAACCATCTTGGTTACCCAACCTCTAACATATTCCTCCTCTATCCCATTCACCAGTGTGTAGTGTATATATCCTTGTACTTGTGTGTGTGTGTGTGTGTACATGTGTGGTGAGTGTTTGTGTATGTCTGTACCTACTCTCTTTTGCTGTCTGAGCTGCTTCTGTGACCATGCTCTCTGTCAAGCTTGAGAGGTATTTATTTTCTTAACCCAATCACAGCTTGATTGCTCCTCTTTGGAAGAGTTGTTAAGGGAAACAAAGAAATGGTATAGTAGAGGGGGGAAAAAGGGAGCCCAGGCAGAGTTTTGTTTTTTTTTTTAATCAGATGGGAGAAATACCGAGTGGTTGAATACTGATACGGCTTAGAGAATTAGTGAAGTAGGAAAAAATGCAGGGAAGAGAGAAGGAAATACAGATGGTTATGCTGAATACACTCAGTGATATTTCATTAACTTCCACTTAAGTCCCAAGTGTGAGATATTATGTGAAATACTTTAGAAATACTACCCCATTATATTCTACCTGCAGTCCTACGAAGTAAAGTATTATCGTATCCCTGGTACTGATGCTGACTCTGAGGCAAGGTGGGTAGGGCCACACTCACATTGTCACCCAGAGAATAGACAGTAGGTGATGCTCGTTCTGCCTGATCACGTGGACTCTGACCAGCACTGGGCTCGCAGTAGGTAGGAAGAGTATCCTTTCATGCTTCTTTTATCTTTTTTGCTTCTACTATCTTTCCTTTTTGGTAGCTATTAGAATGCATGGGGTAAATGCTCAATAAGTGTTTGCTAGGTAAAATTTGCTTAAATAAATATAAAAATTTAAAAAATATGAAAAAATAAGTAAAAATATAGAATATCTTTTGATTCTAATCATGAAGAATATCCTGCTATTAAAGAGTAAAAATAAGTAAAAATATAGAATATCTTTTGATTCTAATCATGAAGAATATCCTGCTATTAAAGAGTTACCCCAAAATTGTATCTTTCTAAGAAATTAAATAACTGAGAGTATTTCATTTAATTTTTCTAATTTAAATTAGGCTATTTAATGTACACTTTTACACTCAACAGTCTCACAATTCAATGTTAGAATAAAATTTCTAACAATTTTACAGCAAATAATTATTTTTCTAGAATCATTAGGAATCAGGAAGTCTGCTTGGTTGAATAACATGAATAAAATTTTATACCATTTGAGGAGTAGCAATTGTCAAAGAAAATAAACTCAAAAACTGTCTTTAGCACCAAAATTTACTGAGATCTTGATTTGCTGCCTATCAATGAAGTATTTCCTGGGATCTTTGGTGCCTCAGGGATGTGGTTATGAAAATAAATTGCCATCATGTGTTTCTATGGAAAGGAAGTCTGGTTGTTTAATCTTTCTAGGTTTCTAGTTTCTAAATCAATGGAGAAAGTTTTATTAGAGACAAAGATGTGGAAGCAAAGGGGCCTAGGAGTACAGCTTAGTGGACACCCCACAACTCTGAGCGGGTACAGAGAGCCCAGAGAGTAAGAAAGTGGACCCAAGAGCAGCAGGTTCTTTCAGAAGCAGTACTTGTGCCAGGAATTCAGCCTTGGCCATCCCAAGTGTGGGAAGGTTTTGGGTGAAGCCATGTGTCTTAGTCCATTTGCAGTGCGAAAATGCCATACGCTGGATGTCTTAAACACAGAAGAGGCACCCTGACCATTGCGGCTCAGTTGGTTGGGCATCGTCCCACAAAGCAAAAGTTTGCCAGTTTGATTCTGGTCAGAAAACATGCCTGAGTTGCAGGGCTATCCCACGTCGTGGTGCGTACAAGACAGATCGATGTTTCTCTCATGTTGATGTTTCTCTTCCTTTCTTTCTCCCTCCCTCCCTCTCTCTAAATAACTAAATAAAATCTGGAAAAAAACCCAAAAAACAAAACAGTAGAAGTCAAGATCGGGTTGCCAGCATGGTCAGGTTCTACTGAAACACATTTTCTGGGTGACAGCCTGCACACCTCATTGTGTCCCCACATGTTGGAAGGTGGGGAGAGAGCTCTCCTTTATAAGGGCACTAATGGCAATAACGAGGGTTCTGCCTTACTGACCTAATAACCTCACAAAAGCCTCCTAATATCATCACCTTTGGAGTGAGCTTTAAACATGTGAGTTTCAGAGGGACACAAACATTAAGTCTATAGCAACACAGTCTCTGTAGTCCCTCAATTTAAATAATAGTCACTTCTGTGGCGTCTCTTTTCAGTTCAGCATAGCAATATAATCCCTATACCTATTGAGCTTTTCACCGTAATGTGATCTGTAAGCACCACCTATTCTAACAAGCCTGATACATTTAGCAATAATTGCTATTCTGGTAAAACTTTCCCTTTTTAGTCTCAACTGAAGGTAACTCTTTGAGAAAAATGTAACCCAAAATACTTAAACTGCATTTGAGTTATATACGAAAGTAGGGTTGGTCTACAATTTCTCTCTATTAAAAAAAAAGTGTCCAGTATGACTTATTTCTTTTTATCTATGGTATTATAAGGTAGTAGTGCACTTCATTGCATTTAATTTCTTTTACTTAGCTTTGTAAGTTCACATTAAAAATATGCTAAGCTGTTCAGTAAAGCTAATTTTTAATGATATTTGAGAGATTTTCTTTTGGTTCCCTAGTCGATGTAAGTGCTCCTCAGTGAAGAGAAAAATCAATTCAATTATCAAAGCACAGTTAATTGCTTTCAGGATTAGGGTAATTTAAAGAGCAGAAAAGTATTTTGTCTGTACTCAGCAGTTTTGGCCAAGGATAGTCTCCTAAGCACACTAAAAAGAGAAGTTTAAAATTTTGTCAGTTCACTTCTTACATTACTTCCAGCTTTCTCCACACCGAGCCAATGGCAGGGGTTTGGCACCTACAGCCATGGCACAGGGTATTATTCTCAACTAGTACAATGTTTCATCTCTCTAAAGGCTTTGGTGCTTGGACCTCCAACTAGTTGAATATTTAGCCAAAATAGTTTCTTGAACATGCCTACGATAGAGAAAAGAAGTCTTATGCTAAGGATTCTCCCATTCCATATATTCATTGAAGGCTAAAATTGTCTTATCAGTGGCACTTGGGTTTAGTTATTTTTTGTAGCTTGTATTATATTGAAAGAGCATTCTAGAAGCTATTAATGTGAAAATGAGTAAGAAATGACTCCTGCCCTTAGGAAGCTTACAGTCGAGAGAGGAGTATAGACAAGAGCACAAATCATTTCATTGCTGGGGGTGAAATGCAGTCTGGCTCCAGAGAAAGCTGCCTCAGGGAAGTTCCTTGGGGAGCTGCTGCCTGCTCTCAGTAGAGGATGACCGACATAGAAATGGGACAGAACCCCTATTCTTTGCAGAGCTAACCACATGAGCAAAAACAGAGACATGAGACAGCTTGATGGTGCAAGAAACTCCATTTGGTATTAACAGGGCCTGCACTGTGAGTTGGAGAGTGGTGGGAGATGAGGCAAGAGGAGGTTCTTATGCTAAGCATGGCTGTTGACCCTGCAGGTAATGGGAGACCACTGAAGGTTCTAATGCGGGTGTGACATGGCAAATACATGTATGATGTATTTTGCATGTTAATGTATTTTCATGTTTAAAAACATGATATGTGCATCATAGAAAATTTGGGAATCACAGAAAATTATAGAAAAGAAAGTAATTATGGGGACTTCCGCCAAGATGGAGACATAGGTGGAATCACTGTGCCTTCTCCCACAACCAAGTTTGAATACAACAAAGGTTTGGAGGACAAAGACACAGTCAAAGAACAGAAAATTGAATTATACAGAAGTCCGACAACTAACCATTCAACCGGGACGGTAAGAGGGGCGGAACCAGCAGCGGAGCTGGGTTGGGCAGGGAAGATCCCCAGACCTAGGTGCACAAGTAGCTTGGACCCATTCAGGGTGTGGGGCAGACTGACCTTGGTCGCACATTCGCACACAGTGAGACGTACCACGCAGGCCCCAGGGGGCGAACCCAGTGGTGGAGGGCTGACGGCGGTGGCACACTTGCGTGCAGTGGGACGAAACGCGTGGACCTGGTGACGGTGGCACTGGCACCTCTGGCTGCAGCAGCGTGAGGCGGCAGGCGGGACGCCATTGTTCCTCTTTGACCGCCCCCCCCCACATACAACGTCACAACCCAGCGACTTAGTTGCCCTGCTCAGGTGAAGACCTAGGGCTCCTATCCTGCTATGAACAGGCATGAACAGCCAAAAAAATGGCGCAATAAGCACTCAAAGTCCCAGAGCCGATAACTCTCAGCGATCGAGAAATTGCCAGCCTCTCAGAAGCACAGTTCAAGACACTGTTTATCAGGATGCTCACAGAACTGGTTGATTATAGTCACAAATTAGAGGAACATATGAAGGCTAAACTAATTGAAATGAAGGGAGATGTCCAGGAAACCAATAGCGATGGAAAGGAAACTGGGACTCAAATCAATGGAATGGACCAGAAGGAAGAACAAAACATCCCACCAGAAAGGAATGAAGAAATGAGAATTCAAAACAATGAGGAGAGGCTTAGGAACCTCCAGGACACCTTTAAACGTTCCAACATCCGGATTATAGGGGTACCAGAAGGGGGAAAGAAACAGCCACGAGTGGAAAACTTATTTGAACAAATAATAAAGGAGAACTTCCCCAGTCTGGCAAAGGAAATAGACTTCCAGGAAATCCAGGAAGCTCAGAGAGTCCCAAAGAAGTTGGACCCAAGAAGGAACACACCAAGGCACATCATAATTACATTAGCCAAGACTAAAATGAAGGAGAGAATCCTAGAAGCAGCAAGGGATAAGGGGACAGTCACCTACAAAGGAGTACCCATCAGACTGTCAGCGGATTTCTCAAAAGAGACCTTACAGGCAAGAAGGGGCTGGAAAGAAGTATTCCAAGTCATGAAATCCAAAGACCTACAGCCAAGATTGCTTTATCCAGCAAAACTTTCATTTAGAATGGAAGGACAGATAAAGTGCTTCTCAGATAAGGTCAAGTTCAAGGAGTTCATCATCACCAAGCCCTTATTATATGAAATGCTAAAGGGACTTATATAAGAAAAAGAAGATGAAAAATATGAACAGTGAAAGGACAGCAAACTCACAGTTATTAACAACCACACCTAAAACAGAAGCAAACCAAGAGGACAGCTAGATCAGGAGTGGAACCATAGAAATGAAGAACACATGGAGGGTTAGCAACAGGGGAGTGGGAGGAGGAGAAGGGGGGAGAAGGTACAGAAAATAGCATAGAGGGTAGGTAGAAAATAGATAGGGGGAGGGCAAGAATAATGGGGGAAATATAGAATCTAAAGAACTTGAGACGTGGTTATAAACTAAGGGGGGGAGAATGGTGGGGGAGGGAGTGTGCGGGTGGAGGGGAATGAAGGGGGGAATAGAACAACTGTAATGGTATAATCAATAAAATATATTTTTAAAAAAGTAATTATGATGTAGTCTCATTACCCAGAGACAACCAACCCCAACCCTGGGCTGTTTTTCCTAAAAATCTTTCAGATGTGTACATACATTTTTTGTACATGTATATGTAAGTTAATTACATATGTGCATATATCCTTAATAGACAGTCTATGGAAGAGAGGAGCATCCTCATTGGAAAGATGATTTGACAAGCCCCTGAAGGGTGGGAGTAAGCCTTGGGCACCCCCCACTGTGGAAGAAGGAAGGGGATGAGTACTCTAGAGGAGGATGAGGGAGGGGCAGCTGAGCTCTGTGTGAGGAGAAAGAATCAAAAAGAGAAAAACTCCTATTTGACTGCATGTTATTCAACTGGGATTAACTAGGATGTTTGTGTGATGTAAATCTACTCCCCTTTCTTATTTAAATTTCTTGAGTAAATTCTGTGTGTGTGTGTGTATACACACACATTACATATAGCTTCTCACCTAGAATTTTCACTTTGATTCTATCGCTATTGACTAGGTAATAGTACACATCTTTGAGTATTTTTCTCAGAAAGAGTAAATGAACAGTCATAACTAATATTTACTTAGCACTTATCATGTGCCACATGGTGTTTTTATCTATATTAGAAATATGATTTATTTGATTTATACAACAACCCAACCCTGGGAGTAAATTATTATTATCATATGCTTTATACAGATGAGAAAGTTATGACACAGAGAAGTTATGTAATTTGCCTAAAACCCATCTATCAAGTGGCAGAGCTGGGATTTGAGCCCAGGCACTATGATACCAGAATGTAAATGTTTAATCACTTAACTGTGTAATATATGTAATATAACTTAGGGACCCTTGCACACCTGTGAAAACTTTTACTATTACCACAACTTTTAAGGAATGAGAGTAGGTGTAAGCAATTAAGATTAAAACTAAAAAAATTATTGACTTTATGAATTAGAAAGTCATCAAATGGCAGAGCTGTTTTCAGAGGAGCAACAGAGAAATTAGATCAACGTGGGTTTTAGAGTGGAAACCAAGAGGAAACTACTAACAGAGTGTCCTATAGGTTCAAGGAAGTGAGTAGGTTTAGATATGCAAATCTAGCTAGATCTACTACCTCCCATCCAACCAGCTATCCAGCCAACCACTCATCCATCTACTTACCTGTCGATTTATCTAGCTATTTTGTTATCTATGTGAATATATATGTATACATATGCATATGTATGTATATGAGTGTGTGAGTGTGTAGATGTAGCATGCCATATAAATGGCACCTTTCCTATACACAGACTGAGAAAAGAAAGTTATATGGTAAGTTATATATAAAGGGGAGAGTTTAGTATGTTTATAGGCTGAAAGCACCATAAAAAAGATTAAGAAAAATGTAAATAATTGAGGAGCCAAGTCCCAGGGAAATGAGAAAGTAGTAGAATCAAGAGCCTAAATGGAGAGGCTAGCCTTGGATAGAAAGAACTCATTTTCTGGGCCAGGAAGAAATGGTACAGGTAGGCACAGGTGTGGTCTACATCTGGGGATGACTGGAAGCTCGAGGAGTTCCTACCCACTACCACCTTTGTTGAGAATTAGAGGTCTAGGAGGGATGGTGAACATTTAGAAGATGTTCTGAGGAGAGCAGGGGATGCTGTGACAAAATAAGGAAAAGATGACCAAGTTGCTCTGCAGGCTTCGTTGAGACTAGAAATCAGATATTTGGAGGAATTTATTTTGGGGGGAAGGTCTACTGTTCTTGTTATCATTCTGATATTATTAAATACTATTATGTATGAAACTTGGGCAGTATTACATTTAACATTACATTTACAGCTTTCTCTTTAGGCAGTATTATATTTAACAACTTCATAAGGCAGGCATTATTACCTCCATTTAAAAGGTTCAAGAAACTGAGGATAAGAAGTTTAAAATTAACGTACCTATCTTCCTATCTCCACGGCTATTAAGGAGTAAGAGAGTGAATCATAGGATTTATTATTCCCCCAAGTACCCAGAGAAAGCTGAAATCCAAACTTCTTGAGCTCAAAAAAATTATAGTTTACTGGGTCTATTAGAAGAAACCACGTTAGGAAACACTGGCTGAAAACAAGGCAACAAAATGTGCAGTAACAGAGCGTCTCACAAATGCCTTCTCACAAGAGCTTCAAGCTGAACTTGTATCTAAGTCACTGGGTCCCATATGAGAACAGGTTCTAATGCAACTGTTTACACAAGCCCGCATAGGCATGTTTTCCAAGACCTTACCCAACCTGTCTTCAACATACTTTGCTAGACTCAGGAGCTACTGTTCTGTTCATCATGTAGTTTTAGCCAAAATACTGGGAAACACCAACAGCTAAGGGTCCAATTTCAGAGGATAAGCAAATGTCATATTGAGAATTGAGTTTTGGTCACTCATTTGGGCCATCTAGCCATCTGGGTGAGGTCATTAAGGTTGTCTAATCTTATTGATCCTGCAGTATCCATGTCACATTCTTGTTTCAGCATCTACCGCATTCTTCTACAACTGTTGGTTTACATGGTTCTCCTCAGTGTGTGGAAGATAGAGAGATTATCTTATGATTATATTCCTGAAACCTTTAAGAATATCTCCTAAATTGTAGGTAATCTGTAAGAATGAAAAAATAGATAAAGGAATGAATGAATAAGCCAAGGTTTTATCTGAAAGCCAAGGTTTTATAGGTTTTATCTGAATGAATAAGATAAAGAAAGCCAAAGTTTTATAGGTTTTATTTAAATGAATAAACCAAGGTTTTACAGGTTTTATCTGAACCAAATGTGGTTGCATGAGTTACTTAACAAGATATTTTAAAATGCAGTTTATTGTATGAAGTAGCTTTAAATTTAATGTTGATGAAGAAGTATCAAGTAGAGGTTCTGATTGGCTTGCCATAAATAAGAGTTAGTTCTTTATCCCAACATTCGTGGTCCTCCAAGAATTTGAGCTCAGACCATATTTTGTATGATATTTCTCAATAATCATTCACCGATCCTCTCTATGTTTGTAAATTAAAATTTACCTAAGTTCAAGGCTCAAATCCAACCTCCTTGAAGCCTTCTGATATTGATGTGGTGGGAAGAAATCTCTCCTTTTTCTGTATTCACACAAGCCCTAACCTTTTCCACTTACTGTACTTGGAAATCTCATTGTGATGTTGGCAAAGCATGGGTAAATCCTGGACTTTGGGCTCAATAATTGGCTAATTTTGTCACCTTAAAAAGTTACTTTAGACTCTCTGAGCCTCACAATATTATCTTTGAAATAAAGAATAATATACATATCTCTCACTGTAGCTGTAAAGACTACAATATTGAATGAAAGTAAAATGCTCTTTCTCTTTCTTCTTATAATTGCTTTTGTTTGGGTAAGCTTCTGGTCTACTAGACTCAAGTTCTCTGAAGGCAGAGCACTCTTTGATGAATCTTTACCATACTCCAAACACACTGCTCAGTAAAAAGTAAATGAATATATATTTGACCTCTATCCTTTTAATATGAATAGATACTGTGAAGGCAATTGGAAAGGATTTTTATTCTTAGTTATGTTAGCTATTTTCTCCTATAATCTTTATCCCAAATTATTTTACACCAAAACCCCTCTAAGTAAAACAAAAAAGCTAGACTGTGTTTAGTTAGTCATTAACTCTAAATTAGTTGTGATTTTATTTATGAGGTGTTTATTATAAATATCTTCCAATGTTGAGGTGAATAACAGCTAGATTCTTTAGTTATAAGCTTTGGAAATTGACTCTGCCTGGATTTAGCAATATATATATTCAAATGGTTCCTTATAGTTTTTAGAATTAGAGAAAGAAATAAAAAATCTGGACAGAAATCTCAGTGGCCAGAAAGCAGGAACCATACCTCATACCAAGGGCATTGTCATCGAATGACAATCTCCAACTTCCCTCCAGGCACAAATATCTTTGGTCAAGAATTTCTTTCTGGAAAAAAGAATTTGTTTGTCTTCAGCTGGATTTTGCACCCATCCACAAAAGCAGAGGCTCATGATTGGCAGCCCCTGTGAGCCAGATATTAGCAAAGGCAAAGGACAAGTAAAAATGAAAACAACTCACCATTACACAATGCTCTGTTTTTGTGATTTTTTATGAGCTCCAACTGTGTCTTTTCAATTACAACTTCTCAATTTATGAGAATAGAAATGTGGGGAACTGCAGACTACAAATATGGACTTTGTTCTAACAAATGAGAAATTTTGTTAAATATTATTTAACTAAGAAAAAAGCCATTTCATACAGGTTATTAAGGGAGACTGAAACTCTCTCATCCAGAGGCATTGTCAAATTCTCTCTTTCCAAGACTTACGGTGACACTAATGTGCTCTGAAAAGTCAAGTTACTGCAAGTTCACATTTTAGGGGAGCTGATTCTTCTCCAGGAAAGGCTAGGGAGAGAAACAGTAACATCTACTCTAAATTTAATGTTGACAAAGAAGTGTCAAGTAGAGGTTCTGATGGGCTTGCAATAAACAAGAATTTTTTATTCCAACATTTGTGGTCCTAAGTTTTTTCTTAGTTTTTCTTACTTAACTAAGAAAAAAATACTTTAAAGCTTAAAAACCATTTCATACAGGTTATTTAGGGAGACAGTCACACACAATTAACCTTATAAATATGTTATTGCTTTTCTCTGCATTCGACAATAAGATTTATTATCTGTGGCACAAAGGTCTTAAAATAAAGTCTATTCAGTGACAGGCAAATATTAATAAGAAATACTTCCTGTAAGACCCATTTATTCAATATATGCTTATTGTGTGCATAGGGTAGGAGCTGGGAATATGAAGACAAATAAAACTGACATAAGACCTGTGCTCCCAGATCTTACAAACCCATGATGAAAAGAAAACACTCATAAGCACAAAGGTAAATATATAGCTACAGATGAGAACAAATCCTATGAAGGAAAAGTAAAGTTTCTATGAAAAATATGAGTGGAAAGTTTACTTTATACTGTGTAATCAAAGAAGTTTCTAAATTAGTGGAAGATAATGACAGTGAGAGTGGAGATGAAGATAGGGTTTCAAGATACATTTTAGGAAACAGATTCTGTAGGACTTCATACAACTTTACTGAGACTGTATGACTCTCCCGTTTTTGTCATGAGAAACTGGATAAATGGGGTGTCATTAGCTGAAGAATGATCACTGGACAAACAGTAAATCCTGAAGGAAATGTCAAGTGTTAAAGTTGTTAAATTTGCGATGCTATATGATATTCAATGGGAGATTTCACATAAGCCTAATATGTATAGGTCTGAACATAAAAGAGTCTGAAATGAAGATATAAATTTGGATGTTGTCATTTACAGCCATTAAGTGGATTTATGGGCAAGGATAAGATTGCTGAAAAGGAATGTGTGGAATGAGATAAAGTGGGGACTCAAGACAGAGCTTTAGGAAATTCCAACTGTAGTGCTGAGGAGAGGACGAGAAACTCAAAGAAGAAATTGAGAAAGAGTGTCAAAGACATATATGGACAGAAGGATGTGAAGTACACAAGAGTGAGAAAATGAGGATCACCATAAAGGATGCATATAAAGTACAGTGGAAATGGGGAGGAAAAGATTATACCCATCTCGGAACTTGCTGATTCCTATCGAAGAAAGGCTAGCAGAGTAGATGCCTTCTAAAACAGTTACTGCTTCTTTCCCCAGCCTTTCCTGGAGAGAAATCAGCTCCCCTAAAATGTGAACTTGCAGTAACTTGACTTTTCAGAGCACATTAGTGTCACCGTGAGTCTTGGAAAGAGAGAAGATTAGACAATGCCTTTGAATGAGAGAGTTTCGGGAGTCTCTCCTTCTAAACCTTTTTATGATTATCATATAATTATGAAAGGCAAATTGAATTAAGAGGCAGCAGGTAAAGTTATACCATTTTTGTGAAAAGGTATCCTTTTTCATTCAGTGTGGATGAGGCCTTTTTAAAAATCTTTTGGATAGAGAACACAAAATGCCATTAAGTTGCCTTACAATGCAGTGACTCTCAAATGGCCATGGCCCCTGTAAAAAAAAAAAAAAAAAAAGGAAGATGGTTTCTATTATGCATGACATACATGTCACAGTGGAAATGCCGTGGGAGCTGATATTCGAAGCATGGGTAGGCTGGGACATGCAGACATGGGGGTAAGGGAACAATAGACAAAAGGTGCCCTGTGCAAACATGTGTATATGGAAAGGCAGAAGATGATCACCGAGAAGAGTGAGTCACTCAAAGTGGTTTAAAGCATCCTGGTCTGAATGAGGGCAGAGTAAGATAAAACATGAACAGGTGTTTAGAGGCAGGCTACAAACGTTCAATGCCAGGCCAAGAGCTTTGCTACTGGGAAGCAGTAGGGCAGAGCATATTTTTGGAGGCAGGGGATTGTGTTTTTAAATTGATCTGTACTTTGGTTTCCTTCTGTTGCTGCCTTTTGATAAGGAGAGAAAGAAAGAGAAATCGTTTCCTAGGCAAAATAATGTCTGGGAATAATGCTCCTGTTCAAAAACAGCTAGTGACAAGGGAGGGGCAAAATCACCAGCAGAGCAGCACAGAGCTAGTGGCAGGAAAGGTGGTGCAAATAAAGAATTTCACTTGCTAAGAGCCCATGCTGACAACCAGAGGCCTAAGTCCTTTCCCAGATCTAATGACTGGATGCCTAAGACCACTGGACTTGGAAGGGAAAAAAAGCAAATCTCTGTTCTTCCACTTGCTTTGACTTCACTCTTCAAAGCAATTAATATGTTTTTTGTTACCAATCCACATTCTGTTCCGTTCCTAAGTCCTCAAGGACTGTCTTTGAGTGAAGAAGTGGCATGACTAAGCTGAGTTATAGAAAGATCACCAAGCAGTGGATCTGTGAATGACAAATTTGAGAAAGATTGTGGAAATGGATATGAAGCAAGTTGCTGGCTGCTTAGACATGATAGCAAGAAGGGATAGCAGTAGGGTGGCCAACTCTGGTTTGCCAGAGACTCTTACAGTTTCAGCATTAACAATACCACTCCTGGACAATCTTTCAATACTGGACAAACCAGGATGGTTCGTCATCCTTAAGATGCAGTAATGGCTGGAAGTTTTCAGTTCTGAGAGGCTCAGAGAATTATTGTATCTTTAACAAAAATAGAATGCAAAGGAGGAAGGAGGATTGGAGGAGAATGATAACCAGTTCAGGCTTCAGACTGTTAAGTTTACAGTTCCTGTGGGGCGTCTAGCTGTGGGGCCCAAGCTCACAGCAGAGCAGACCAGAGTTAGAGTTCCAGGTGAGGAGTCGATCAGCTGAAGTTTGATAGTAGGTCAGTGTGCCAAGAGAGAGAGTTTAGGGGGAACAATAACAGAAAAACAATGGGTCCTTGCCGGGCACCATTTAGAAGATGGGGAAAGGAAAAGGAACTTGGGAGGGACAGTAAGAAGGAGCAGACTGTGGAACTGAAGATTGAAAGAAAAAAGAAAATAAAGAAGGATCTTCCACTCAACTACTCCTCCATATTCTAAGATTTAGAAATATAATTCAAAAATATAAATTACAAAATAAGAAAAGGCCTTTAAATTTAGTGACTAAGCTGTTACTGATGACCTTGGTGGGAGCATTTTAGTGATAATAAGCGCTAAAGCTATATAACAAGAGATTTCAGAATAAATGGGCAGAAACGAAAAAGAAGCATGACTACAGACTCACTCTCAAGGAGCTTGGTGATGAAGAAAATGATGATGGCAAGCTAGTAATTTGCTATTTGACATTACTTTGACTTTTAAAACACTAATGGATAATCTATAAGCCACCTTTGTGAGAAAAAGCACAATATAAAGTTATAAAATGGATACAGTAACTAGTTATAGGACTTTTAATATCACTAGTCCTACTCCAACCACCACCCCCTGAGGTCTGTAAAGCAAATGGCTCATCTCAGGTGATTTTCAGGGTTTTCGTCCAGCTCCATTGGATCTCATTTCTAGAATTCAAGGCTATGAAACAAACAACCATTTTTCTGTGATGTATAGTTGTGGTTTTGGAACTCCAGATGGTTTTTCCAAATTATCAAAGGCAGCAGTTTCTAATTGAACTTACTATAATGACAGAAATGTTGTACATCTGCGCTGTCTGAAATAGGAACTGCTAGCCATTTGTGGCTATTGAGCACTTGAAATGTGTGTAGTGCAACTAATGGACTACATTTTAATTTTTTTATTTTTATTAATTTAAATGTAAATAGTCATGTATGACTTGAGGCTACTGTGTTGAATGGTGTCACTCTAACAAGCAAAATAGAGACAGACTCAGAGAGCAGGATGACACCTATGGGGTAGGGGTTAGGGAATGAAGCAAAGAAGAGAAAGGACTCATGGATGTGGACAACAGTGTGGTGAGTCCTGGGGAAAGGAGATATGAGGGCGATACATAGTGATGGAAAAAATACTGTAAAAATAAATAAACTTTTAAGAAAAGAAAGGTGTGTTGGCTGCTACTACTGTCCTGGCAGAGAATGAATTTCACCCCTAAAGAAAAATGCTTCTGAGAAAGTTATTATTGTTTTTTATTTCTACCAAAAGTAGCTCCAAATTCCTTAGGAGACATGAGCTGAGTGGGATAGAGGCTTAGAAAGATGCTGAAAGTAGATCATGACATACTATACCTAGAGTGTGCCTAAACTAGTCCTGATTGCCTAACCGATTACAGTTGAATAAAAGCTGTACACAAAACATTATTATCTCAATAAAACTGATTAAAAATTAAAAGTTGTCCTTCCGAAAGTTCTCCTTTGATCACCCCTGTTAGCTGTAACTGTTAATAAAAATTAGGCATTAAATTACAGAAGAATCGGCCTTTTGTTATCATTGTAAGTCAAGATACTAACTAGCAAAGATTTTTTTTTGTAGAGAGACTCCCCTCTGATCTCACTATGAATAAAAGCACAAACAAGGTTGGAACTTAATAAGATGCCACAGAGAGAAATCATCCCTACCATAGTTCTCTGGCTACAGATGTGAAAATGAGATCAGCATTCATGAATTCATCAGTGTCAGCATTTTTCCTCTCAGGGGGAGAGAAATGCTTTCATGAGGCGCACCAGTTGCTCAGTTTTCAGAGCATGGGTACAGTTCTAAAATGTTGGTGAGTGGTATGGTCACAGAACACTTTTGTCTAATTGCCATAAACCCTCACCACTCAGTCTCCACAGTACCAATGGCGCCATTTGTCATAAGCAACTAAAATGGGAGACAACTGTATTTGAATATCAATTTTAAAAAGTAAAAAAAAAATGGATAACTCAGAACTAATATTGTCACTATAGGGAAAACTTAAAAAGAAATAAGAACAGCCCTGGCTGGTGTAGCTCAGTGGATTGAGCGCGGGCCTGCGAACCAGACGATCGAGGTTCGATTCCCAGTCAGGGCACATGCCTCGGTTGCAGGCCAGTTCCCGGCAGGGGCCAGTTCCCAGCAGGGGATGCACGAGAAGCAACCATACATTGATGTTTCTCTTCCTCTCTCCTTCCCTTCCCCTCTAAGGATAAATAAATACAATATTTAAAAAAAAAAGAAATAAGAACAGTATAAAGGCACTTGAACTAGGAGACTTGGATCTTGTCCTGAGCATAGATAGCAGTTACCTGTTAGAAAGGGAAGCTAAGCTGTCTGGGCTTCAGTTCGCTCATTTATAAAATGAGTACAATATTAACTTTGCTTCTCAGCCTGCATTGTTGTTGTAGGGCTCAAATAAATAATGATTGTTAAAGCATGTAAAAACCATAATGTGCTTGACAGCGGTAAGCATGACTCTAAATTAATGGCAATAATTCTGATTATTATTACAGAGTCCTGGAATGCCCAACTCTGCATTTCTATTGAAGTTGGGAGCCTCTCGTGCACATTGCATTAATAATTCTTGGAGGAAACATTTACAGGGTCAAAGTGACACCCCAGTTTGGAGGGTCTTCATTAAATTAAACATAGAATTATCATATGACCCAGCAAATCTCCTCAAAAGAATTAAAAACAAGCATTCAAAAAAACTGTACAAGAATGTTCATAGCATTACTATCCACAATAGCCAAAAAATAGATAAATGCACCACATAAATACAATGGAACATTATTCAGCCATAAAAAGGAAAGAGGCATTAATACACAGTTGATGGGGGGAGGTAAAACCTTGAAAACATTATGCTAAATGAAACAAGACAGACATAAACTCTCATATTACATAATTCTATTTATATGAAAGGTTCAGAATAGGCAAATACCTACAGACAGAAAACAGACTGGCGGCTGCCAAGCCTTTGGGAAGGGGTCGTGGAGCATGATGGCTAATGGTGTGAGGGTTTTCTTTGGGGTAATAAAAATGCTGTGGAACCAGACAGGGATGATAGTTGTACAACATCATGAACGTACTAAGTGCCGTTGGACTATACACTG
Source organism: Sturnira hondurensis (assembly GCF_014824575.4). NCBI lineage: Eukaryota > Metazoa > Chordata > Mammalia > Chiroptera > Phyllostomidae > Sturnira > Sturnira hondurensis. The sequence continues at coordinate 5,049,763 of NW_028076902.1, read as the reverse complement.
TAAAATGATTAAAACTATAATTTTATGTTATGTATAATATATCATATCACAATAAAAACTTGTCATTAAAAAATGTTGAGCCCTGGCCAGGTCACTCAGTTGTTTCAAGTGGCATCCCGATATACCAAGGTTGTGGGTTTTACCCCAGGTCAGGGTGCATGCAAGTACCAACCACTGGATGCACAAATAACTAGAACAACTAATCTCTCTTTCTCTCTCTTTCTCTCTCTCTCTCTCTTTCTGTCTCTCTCTTTCTCTATTGATATTTTAAAAATATCAGTAAATAGGATTACACATTTCTAAATTGAATATAATTGCAAGGCCTTAAAAAAGTTGAACCTCCAGTTTAAAAGTGGATTAAACAGAAAAATTAGATTCTCCTGTGGGTTAACAGCCATTTCACAAAACACTAATTGGATAATCCAATAATGTACTCTGAGCATCCTCTAGAGCTTTGACCAATGTACGAAAAAAGGACAATGAATTATGTAGATCAGTGGTTCTCGACCATGACATCAGAACACACAAATGGCTTTCAATCAGTTGTATGAAAAGGCAAGAACTACATGTAGTATCTTGAAATTGTGTATAATCTATACTGCATCTTACCCGTGAGAAAGTCTACAAAATCACTGTGTAACTATCTAGGAAGGAGCATGCCTTATGAGAAAGAGGCTTGGAATAACTGATCTATATTATTCGGTATGAAATAGCTACAGTCCAGATAGTTCCAGATAGTTATCAGATATTTCCAGAATAATGTCAGGACAATTTTCTTGGAGCAGAGAACACGTGACACCATCACCAAGAAAATTAAACAAAAGTTTTTTTCAGGCCTATTCAAGATTATATCAAAAGACTTAAGAATTATTCTTCATCCCACAGGAAATTCTACAGGCCACAGAGCTTTAATAATCTCTAGCAAAGTAATCAATAGCCCACTAAACACCCAAATAAAAGCACTTCACTGGGAAGATACAGAGGAGATGAGACCAAGGCCCTATAAGCAACTCAAACAAAATGGGAGAAATAAAACAGGAAAAGGGAAAACAAAATGTCAGAGGCATTAAAAGAATAACTCAAAAGTTTTTCAATTTTCTAGAGAAAGTCTGAAATTTTTCTGGAGAAAATTTTCAGCATGGACATGATTAGTTTCACAATGTATGGATTTTCTCCCCTAAACCACATTTTGCATTAAATGCTTTATTTACCGTTAACATAGGTAAAATAAAAGTATTTGGAAATGCATTCCAACTTTTGTAGTAAGCTGAAGGATCTCCCCAGAAGTGAGTCAATATTTTCATTTCTATATATAGCTAAATTTGTACAATTTTCAAGTAGATGTTAAAATTTGGAGATACGTTTTATTTCTTCATTCACACAAAAACCAAAGTGGGTGAAAAACTCAGGCAGGTCTATAAATTTAAACCTTCAGTCAGGGAAGGGAGACATCTACTGGTAGATAAAGTTTAAAATGTTAGATATGTTTATGGATAGATGTATTTATACCTATAAATAGTACTATAAATATATACAAATTCTACATGTATATTTGTATATATGCAGTATTTGTACATATTAGTATACTTATGTGTGTACGTGCACACAAAATACATAAAACAAATACTCAAATAAAGGCATTTTGTAGATAGTAAAAAGGACACAGGTAAAACACTTTCTTAACACCCAGACCCTGACCTGATGTACAATAAATAGTAAGATAAAAAGGAAAGATGGAAGCAAGACCAATCAGTGAATGTAACAGAAAACAACTCAGAAACCTCTGTTGATGAATAAGGTACAATCCATTTCTTCCTAAAGAAGAAATATTTTTTCAACTTAGTAAACTCTGATGTTTCATATGATTTTACTCGAGTAGAGAAACTATACCAGATTACTATTTTTTGTTTACCTCTGACATTATTTTGGGTAATTTATGCATTTTACTTTGGTAAATATTTCTGTGAATCTTTATGTGTTTAATTCAGACTGATAATGCGCAAATGATGTAATTTTTCTACGTTGGCCTCACAGAACGTCACTGTATCAGCATGGACCAGCACCAAAAGCCTCCGCTGGCTGGATGGTTGTGAAGAAGAATAATCCCTTCTCAACACACCAGGCCCCACGCCTTCTTGCCAGTTCTCTCTCTTTTCTAAAATGGGAGGAACAAAAAAAAATCCTTTCCCCAGTCAGCAGTAATCTCTCTAAAGGTCTTTTAATTTCAAAAGTCATAAGTGTTAATTAGCTATTATTAAGTGCCCTCTGTATAAATTAACATGATTGATGAAAAAATTAAGGCTAATGAAAAATGTAGCAATGCATGTATGTTTAAGTGACTATATTAAAAAGATGGCGGTCCCTCTGGACAGTAGCTAACGCCCTCTGTTCTGTACCCTGACTTTATTATTATCTCTTACTATCTTTCCTCCCACTGTTTTTTTTTTTTTAAGCATTAGGGGAAAGGCAGAATCTTTAACTTTTTGATTCAATTACTTTACAATTTTACTTTTTTTAACTTGGAACACTAAATTGCACACCTTATCCAATATGATCTCGTGAGGTAAAAATATTCCTCGTTTTTAACCCTCTGACCGGAAGTTAATGTCCTTTCTGTGTAAAAAGGACCAAATGCCCGTCCTCTCCAGAGCGACTGGGAGGCGCTGTGCATGGCCCAGCAGGGGGCCCACGCTGTGGGGCATCCAGGCTGGGAGGCCCCACCATCCCTCCTTTCATTTCTTTACATCACTCTGGAGTACTTGGGACATAGTTCAAAATTAAAAAAGTTTTTCACAAAAATTAAAATGGAACCTACACACCAATACCTTCTACTGAAAGTTAAATAATGTAAATTTGGCACTGAAGACTATTAGGGTTATTTGGAGAAGGTTCTTTGTATTTTAATGAAATATGTAGGTTTGTCACAATGAGAACAGTTCTAAAATTGAAGATTTGGGGCATCTAAAGACCACACTATGACCTAATTCAATGCAGATATTATACCATTTTCAAGAATAAAAGGTGGTGGAATAACTATGTATGGTGTGAGATGGGTTCTAGACTTTATAAGGTATATAAATGTCTGATCACTGTGTTGTACACCTGAAAATAATATAAGAATTATTGTCAGCTACAATTGAAAATAAATTAAAATAAATAAGAATTAAAAGTGGTCAAAAATCATGAGATAAAACTACTAGCATGTCAGGGACAAGTGTTCGTTTAAAAGTATAAGCAGAGCTCTGACAGGTGTGGCTCAATTGGTTGGGTCTTGTCCTGCAAAGCGAAAGGTCTCCAGTTGGATTCCCAGGCAAGGCATAGGCCTAGGGGGCGGGATTTGGTCCCCAGTTGGGATGCACAGGAAAGGGAGCAATCAGTGTTTGTATCTCAGATCAATGTTCCCTCCCTCTCTTTCTCCCTACCTTCCCCTTTCTCTAAATTTTTTTTAAAGTATAAGCAGGGATTCTTTCATACAATGCATGAAATAGATTTTAATTTTATTCTATAGATAATTGGAAAGGGAGGCACAACTATATTAATAATTTCTTTAAAAAATTACACTTTATCCAAAACCAAATCTTATCCCAAAAATATAAAAATCCTTGTTTTATGGTTTTGGTAAACAATGAAAAAGCAACTATTTTATGTTTGTTTCTTAAAGATTACATCATTTTGCAAATTTGCCAACCTTTTCAAAGGCATCAAAATAACTTTAAATTTGGACCTTTAAATTCTCTAAAATGGTTCTGAATGCCCAAAATATCTTCACAATGTCCACAGCAATATATGGTATGTAGACAACAAACAGCCTGCCTGTCTGTCATATTGATGGTTTGGGTATACGTGTTTCCATCTTGTTTATTGATCTCCCTCTCTGCCTCCCACATCAATCTCTCTCTTTATGAATACTTAAGAAGCCAGTGATGGTGAACATTTGCAATAGTATGTACTACCTTGCTTTTGCTTTTTGGGGCAATGTTTCCTTTGACACACAGCACTTTGGGTTACTGTGACTTGCGTTTGCTTAACCTGTTTCATTACATTTTTATGTTCTCTTATCGCTCTGCACTTTCTTCAGGTGGTTACTCCTTGTTCGAAGGTGTCCTAACATGCACGCAGGGTGAGTGCTGCACTTGCTGTAGAGGTGGTTGCATTAATTAGCTCACGGCCTTTTCAGTGGGAGAATGTTCTGCAGCTGAGAACAGCAATGCATTTATGAGGTACATTAACATATTGCTTGTAGGGACAAAAGGAAGAAAGAGAGCTGAGTGATGGAAGACAAAAATGGGTTCAAAATCATTTCAAAATTATTGACTAGTCTGGTCAGATGCAAGAACACTGGGTGCTAGAAGGATCTGGTAATTTGTGCCAGCCTCTTCTGCCAAATGAGGGAGCGAGAGAAGCCCCTATTTAAAGGAAGATGCTGTAAAAGAATCCATTTAATAATTAGATTTGGAAAAACAAAGTAATTTAGTGTTACTTCTGCTTTTATATAATTTATAAGGCCTATAGATCTACAATTATGTCTTATTATGGAAACAGTGCAAGATTGATGTAGAATGTACTAAATGTCTTCCTCACTCAAACAAATTCCTTTTAAAGTGGAAGCACTGCAAGATTAGTGATGGACACAATTCCACTTTTAAAAAAGAATAGATTGGCTGTATCATAATGTGGTATTTGAATCTGAAAAATGCTTCTGGTGCTCTCAAGTGTTATCATTAACATTTTCCCCCAAAGGAAGTCATAATTAAGTGATCAATGATGTCGCAACATTGCTACTGTGAAAAAGTGAAAAAAACCTTCCAAGGCAGAGAGATATATTTACGGTAAATTTCAATGAAATGTAATTTAAAAGGAAAACTGGAAAAAACTCAGGTGTTGTTAAAACATTTCATTCTGGTAAATTATTTTAGAGAAAGAACATGTCATAGAAATCCCGGCTGGGCAAGGAAAAGTACGTCTCGCAGCACAGTTTGCCATGGCCCAGAATGCGTTCTCTGAAGTTTTATACTGTTAAACGGTACACCACCTAAATAAACGGGTACTTAGACTTAGCACTTTTCAGTGAACTTGCTAAGGCAGGTAACAGTTTGGGAAAAGAAATTTAATGCACCTTCCTATCTTACCTTTCCACACATGCACCTTCTCTCTGGTTGGCCCAAGGTATGCATCCATTCCTTCGCCTGGGATGGGGTGTCAGGTGGGCATGATTACCATTGCTTTAGATGAGTGGTGTCCATGTGTGGTCCCCACACCAGAAACATCAGCATCACTGGAGCCCGTTAAACATGAAAACTCTCAGGCCCCTCCCAGTCCTAAGAACCAGAAACTCTGAGGGTGAATTCTAGCATTATGTGTTTGAACCAGCCATCCAGGTGATTCCAATTTGTGTTCAAGTTTATCTGTGACTATAACAGAATCAAGGAAAAAAGAGGAGTACACATGGAATCATTATTTTATTTCTGACACCAAAAATAGAATTTGGCAGGACAACAGTCCTGAAAGGCCAGCCTGTTTGAGGACAAAAAGATTTTCTAAATCTCTAGATCTCATTTAACAAATCAAAGACTCAGCCAAGTGAGTAGCTCATATATTTCTTTTAATTAGGAAAGTCACAAGTAAGGGAAGTAAGAGAAAATTCCTCCCATTGCTACCACAAGAGACCATGGAAAGATAAAAGAGACGTATGCCTGGATATCACCACCCTGGGGCTTCTGCAGACAAGGCCCTTTGAATTCCGAGGGCCAAAGGGCTCTTGCTATACCTGGCAGAGCTCACCTCATCATAGGAAGGAGGATGAGATGTTGCAGATGGGCGGAGAGAGGGTCTACTTTGCAACCCCCATCTCCTCCTGGTCTCCATATAGTACTGATACTGGATTGAGAACCAAAGGGCTTTCCATGGGGCCCAGCATGGCTGAGAACAAGCTCACCTTGAAGCTGAGCCTGCAGGGTGGTTAGCCTGAGACACAGTGGCCACTCAAAAGAGTCTGCTGCACCTGTAAGGACAGGGGGCAGGCTGAGTTCATGGGGAAGTTCACAGGCTCCGGTCCTGAACTTACGCCATGCTTTGAAGGGTACAGCGTATCACAAACACACACACATGCACACCCAAGCAGATATATTGGCTAAATAAGGAATTAAAAACAAAATATGCAAAATTAAACTACACAAAATAATTGTTAAGAATAACATACACAAATAAGCAAATATTGTATTGTTTTATGTGAAATATAGAAATTAAAACTGGAACATGTTAATGCATTTAATTCTTCCAACAAAATATTTTCATGGTAAAAAAAACCATGTGCCTATGTAGACAGGTTTATGGGATAGAAAATATGGGCAGCTCCATCACCCGGGATTCGGGCTCAAAGCTGCAGGTGACACCAAGCATCTGCTCTAAGGACTAACACCTTTCAGGCACTAGGGAGACACCTAACTTGCTTTGTCATGTATCCTTAAAACAAGATGACTGCTTCCCAATGCTGTGATGATTTGAGGTGGTCCCACTGCTGATACTAGAGATGGACACCACTTTGCAGCAGGGGAATTTTGAGCAAAAGAAGCACTCAGTGTATCAAGTTCTTCCTTTCGGTAAGAATACAATAGAATTCCGGCCTAATGAGGTGCCATTTCTTTTTTTTAATTTTTATTTTTATTTAATTCTTGTTCAAGTATAGTTTTCTGTCTTATATTCCCAGCCCTGCCCCCCGCAGTGCTCCCCACCTCCCTCCCATTTCCACCCCCCACCTTAGTTGTTGTCCATGTGTCCTTTATACTTGTTCATGTGAGTCCATCCCCCTTTCCCCTATGATTCTCTCCCCTCTCCCCTCTGGACCCTGTCAGCACCTTCTGTATTACAGTGTCTTTGGTTACATTTTGCTTGCATGTTTGTTTTGTTGTTTAGATTCCTGTTAAAGGTGATATCATATGGTATTTTTCTTTCACCGCCTGGCTTATTTCACTCAGTATAATGCTTTCCAGTTCCATCCATGATGTTGCAAAGGGTAGTAGTTCCTTCTTCCTTTCTGCAGCATGGAATTCCATTGTGTAAATGTACCATAGCTCTTTGATCCAGTCATTGACCGATGGGCATCTAGGTTGCTTCCAACTCTTGGCTATCGTAAATTGTGCTGCTATGAACATTGGGGTGCATAGGTTCTTTTGGATTGGTGCTTCAGGGTTCTTAGGATATACTTCTAAGAGTGGAATTGCTGGGTCAAAAGGCACATTCATTTTTAGTTTTCTTAGAAAATTCCATACTGTTTTCCATAATGGTTCTACCAGTCTGCAATCCCACCAACAGTGAACTAGGGTCCCCTTTTCCCCACAACCTCTCCAGCACTTGTTGTTTGTTTCTTTGTTTATGATAGCCATTCTGACTGGTGTAAAGTGGTATCTCATTGTGGTTTTAATTTGCATCTCTCTGATAGCTAGCGATATTGAGCATCTTTTCATGTATCTCTGGATCCTCTGTATGTCCTCCTTGGAGGAATGTCTGTTCAAGTCCTTTGCCCATAATACCTATTAAAGTACCAATGGCATATTTCACAGACATAGAACAAACACTTCAAAAATTTATATGGAACTATAAAAGACCCTGAATAGTAGCTGCAATTTTTAGAAAGAAGAACAAAGTAGGAGGGATCACCATACCTGATATCAAACTATATTACAAGGACACTGTAATCAAAACAGCCTGGTACTGGCATAAAAACAGGCACATAGACCAATGGAATAGAACAGAGAGCCCAGAAATAAACCCAACTCTCTACAGTCAATTAATATTTGACAAAGGGGGCAATAACATAAAATGGAGTAAAGATAGCCTTTTCAACAAATGGTGTTGGGAGAACTGGACAGCTACATGCAAAAAAATGAAACTAGAGCACCAACTTACAGCATACACCAAAATTAATTCAAGGTGGACAAAAGACTTAAATATAAGCCTTGACACCATTAAAGCCCTAGAGGAGAACATTGGCAGGAAAATCTCAGATATTCCATGCAGCAATATTTTTACTAAGATGCCATTCCTTAGAAGAGTCCATTTTCTTGCCTCTCATCCTACGTGTGGTCCCAGAGCACTCAAGAGCAAACTCAGTGCCCACAGCAGGTGTGTATGATGAAGGGGAGACATAGCAATGATATTCTTTAGAACAATCATAGATTGTATGCAATAGCTCCTGGATATGCCCAAGAAGAAAAAATATCATGGCGAAAAGTGTTTATTTTGATCTTGCAACCACTTCAGTAGCATGATGTTAAGCAAAACAACACAAGATGCTTAAGAGAAATGTCCCCGTAGAGTGGATTATGATCTTGCAGGAAAATAATATTAATCTTGAATTTACAGTATTCACTGTATGTGGTTTGAATTATCGCTTGCTAGAAATGTTAGCAATAAAAAAGAACTTTGGTTATTTCACCTTTAAAAAATAAAAATTGCTTTTTAAAAATTTTAGAACAATATAGAATGCATGAATTGAAAGCAAACTGCATGTGAAATGCACAAAAAATGTGACATTTTATTGGGTTGGCCAAAAAGTCTATTACATTTTTTTCCATAAAATAAAAGATACATTTTTAATTTTCATCAATAACTTTATTGATTTGGATATTTTGAGTATGTCCATTATTTTCCACTATTGGCTTCTAGTGAGTAGAGGCCAGGGGTGCTGCTAAACATCTTCTAATGCATAAGACAGCCCCATAACAAAGAATTATTGGCCAAAATGTCAATAATACCAAGAAACTTCACAAACCACTCTTGTCATATTTGATCAGTCACAGCACCTTCTCCATAGACTGTACAAGTATTTTTGTATGTGTTTCAGTTGCATTTTTACCTTTCTTGAAATAGTAAATCATAATATGCTGAAAATGTTGCATATTTTCTTCCATCTTCAATATTAAAATGGCTGCACAAAAATTCACTAATCTCGATGTTTTTTTTAAAAATGCACACTGATATGACAGCTGTCAAATACAATCTAACAAAACTGTTTTGAATGAAGTTAAAGACAACTAAGCACTACTAGAGCCATTGTATGAAAAAAACCTAACAAACTTTTTAGTCAACCCAATACAAACAGCCCACTCTCCCGAAGATAATTTTGTTTTTGGGGAGGTGGGTCCCTCCTCATATTTATATATTACTGGATCTTGCCTTTGAACCTTCAAATGTTAGAGGCAAAAATGTGGACAAGAGAAACAAGAGACCATGGTATTATCAACCCCAGATGTCAAATGTGGACACTGCAGAGTGTCCAGGGATGGGCCACACCAAACATACCTTAGCAGATGCCAGCAGGAATACACCAGTAGCTGATTCAAGGCAGAGAAATCCCTTCCTCCAAAGCCAAGGTGGTGAAGGAGCTGCTCTCCAAATCTTCATCTTAGACATCAGCATGCGCCATCTTGGGCAACAGCAAAGTGGAATCCAAAAGACAGAATTGATCTTAATTTGAGTCTGAATTAAACCTTTTTCACAAAATTGGTCAAATGATTAAATGAGGCTAAGGGTTAAACTGGATTGTACCACATGGGTTTTCTACCACCACCATCATTACTAAGAGCTGGTAAGGAATGTGGCATTAATGATTGAAAAGTAAAGCAGTTGAAATGTCTTTGCACATCCAAATGGTATTATGAGTAAATAAACCCTCCTACACGTATAGATGACAGTTGGCAGGCAAAAACAATGGATATGGCCACTAAAATGAGCCCACGATGGCAGGAAAAAGGTACGCCATGATCACAGTCACTATCATCTGCTTTCTGCCCTCCCACTTGATTGGACAAATTTTCATGTTTTCAAGACCCCAGGAGTTTGTCGCTTTGACCAGACGTCTACACTGGCCTCTAGCTTGATGGATGGCCGATGGCACTTGATTCAGGATCAATGGTCCTCCAATTTGTCTCCATTTATTATGGCATTTCTTCTCTCCTGCATCCCACTTATGGCAACAAAGCACTAGCCAAAGCAGCTAATTTGCTGAACTTTTAATGTGTGTTTTGTCCTTAATACAGAGGGGTGTGCCTTCCTCTCTCAGATGAGCTGTGTGAAGGGAGGAACAGAGAACCCTTCTCAAAATTTTTGCAATGCTTCAGCAACCCTCTCCGAAATCTTCATACACTTATGGGAGAGCCCCATTAGTGAATTTGTCAGTTGAGCAAGATAAACTTGAAATTGATTAATTGGACTAATGAAATAAAATAAAATAAAATAAAATAAAATAAAATAAAATAAAATTGGACTAGTGAAATAAATCCTATGAAATATCTTGCATCTTGTTGTTTTGGTAAAATTCCTACACTATCATCAGCATAATAAGAATCTCTTAGAAACTGAAAATTTTGAAAGTCCGAAAGTTGGTAGCAAGGTAACATTGCATATAAGGAGTGGAGGGAAAGCTCTCTGAATCACAGCACATAAGTGGCCCCATTCTCTCCCAACTTAAAAATAATCTATTTTACAAAATAAATGCTTTTTCAATACAATCTCAAATTGGCTTCAAGCTTAATATGCTCATTCAAAGGGCACCATACATAATAAGCAAATGTGTTGACATATTACTCCCATTTTTTTCTTTTTTTCTGTCTTTTGCAGCCAGAAATGTTTAGAAATCTAGCTGGAGTAATAAGCAAACAAACAACTAAAAGCAGTCATCTTCAGTTTTAGTACTAAAAATTTAAACCTTGAACTCTAAACACAAAAGAAATCAAAGCGAATAAAAACAGCCCATGTACTCAGGATGATTAATAAACAGTTTGGTACATAATGAAGTCACAATTGCAGGAATCAAATCCTCAGGATAGTCTCTAGAGTGTATTTTTTCCATTATAAAATGGGACCTTAAAACAACAACATATGTGTTCATTAAAATGACTTCTTACTATGAAAACAGCATCCTAATGAGTTTCAGCACTTGCTTTTTTAAAAACTTGAAACAAAAATGCTAAACGATGGTGTGGGAAAGCTTGCAACTTTGATGTAGTAATGATGTTTATTTGGTTTTCTTCCAGACTTTTTTTGAGAAAGACATGTTTTAACAAACTATGACTATGTGAAGGAGCTAGATTTGGGGAAGAAAATTTGGTGGAACAAAGAAATATGGGGACTATATTGTGCTAATGGTGTGTATTAAAATTCTGAAGTATAGAGAACAATGAGAGATCCTAATTAAGCCTTTGCAAATTATAGTTTCTCTGGAGGAACAGCAAACCATTGACATGATTTCATAAAGGTCTTTTTTTAAAAAAGCTGTGAGTAAATAAAAAACAGAGCTGCATCTGGAAAATGGAACAATGAAATAAAGACCAAAAGAGGAAAATGCTGTCAAGAAAATCAGTAAAAGCTGACTTGGAGACATCAGTGGCAGAATGGAAGATTAAGTCTATAACAAAGGGAATAACTAAATGAAAATAGAAAGAGAAGGAGAAAAATGATGTTCATTAATGTTTATTACAAACTTTACTTTTATAATGGAATTATTCTTTTTATTTTGCTCAAGCCTTTCTTATTTTCACATTTTTTAAAAATACTGTTACTATTAACTGAAACCGAAGAGTTAACATGGAGATGCTATTACCACCTCCCTTGGTGCATCTGTTTATGACTTGGACAAGAATATATAAACAGAACACTGTGCATCACTGCCAAACCTCCCTTCAACCCATGTTCAGCTCAGTTAGTTCACCTCCTCCACGATCCCGCTGAACAGTCACATGCACAAGGAAAGAGGATATGTGCCACCTACTGTTCAAGTTTCAACAATGTATGGTGTTTATAAGGACTCAAAAAGAAATGGAATTATCTTCTGATGGGTGGGCCCCTTGCACAGGCTCCCCCCTCTAGGTGAGTGTTCTAGAAAACCAGCTGTATCAGTGTATCAGCTAGCATTGTTGCGAGTGGCTGGGCTTCAGTGAATATTTTTTGGAGACTAAAGACTTTTGCCCATTTCATGTTGAGTGATTTACAGGCACACAAATGCCACCCCCTCTGTATTCACTCCTCACCCTGAGAAAAAAAAATTTTTTGTTTCTCTGGATGAAAAAAGCCCTCAAAGGGAAACATTTTGCCAATGTGGAAGAGGTGAAAGAAAAAACAGCAGAAGCAATAGAAGGCATCAAAATTAAGGAATTCAAAACCTTCCCTGAGCAGTAGAAAAAAAAACATCTCAATAGGTATATTGCATCAAATGCAGAGTACTTTGAATGTGACTGAAGTTTAAACATGTAAGAAAAATACACAATTTTTATACATAAATTCAGGAGTTTTTGAGGTCTCCCCTCATGCATTACCATTGATCATTATATCTCTTCGGTCTCTTTTAATCTTTTGCTTTTTTCCTTGCAATTTTTTGTTGCAGAAACTTGGTCATTTGTCCTACTGAGTTTTCATCTGTTTTTTACATTAAACCAAACAAACTTAAATATTCCCTTAATTTTAGTAATTCAAAACAAGGTATTCTTTTCTTTTTAATAATCAACCATTATATATCCCCAAGATGTGTCTTTGGGGATATAATTGCCTGAAATCCCACCTATGACCAGTGCAGTAATAACATTAACTCTCATCATTGACTACTTTGCATTTGCTGAGAACTTTAAGACATTATTTCATTTTAACCTCATAATAGCCCTAGAAGGCCAATACAATTATTCTTATCATACAGGTAAGAATGTACAGAATGGATAAATGGCTTGTCTCAGGTGAAGCTGCTAAAAGATAGGATACTTGGTCACACTTTCTGCCTCTACTTTTTACACACAGTAGGACCAACAGAGTTCTGTGTTAGAGTTGCCCCCACTCAGGGTCCAGGAGCAACAGAGTGGGATGTCTGTCCTTCATTATTTTGTTTTAATTACTGACACTATTATAGATGTCCCCCATTTTTCCCTTTTGCCCACCTCCACCCAGTTTCAACCCACCTTCCCTGGCCTTCTCCACACTATTGTCTGTGTCCATGGGCTATAACTATATATTCATTGGCTAATCTCTTCACCTTGTTTTATTCAGCCTTCCCTAAAACCTTCCCTTTGAGATCTGTCCGTTTGTTTCAAGGGTCCATGCCTCTGGTTCTATTTTGCTTGTCAGTTTATTTTGTTCATTAGATTCCACATATAGATGAGATCAATCACAGGGTTTTTGCTCTTCTTTACATCATTCACCCATCTGTCTGGCAAGTCAACATCATGTGCTAAGTTCCCCTGACCAGGACACTCTGAAGGGTCACAAAGAATCAGAAGCACAAAACCCTAACTTTAAACAACTTAAACTCCAATCAGGGATGCATCACTGAACAAACACAAGCTGATTTTTAAAAAGTTATATTTAAAGAAACATCTCAAAAAGAAGACTATTTAATAAGAGAACTTATTATTTAAGAAAAGTCTCACTAGTGGTGAAGACAAAATAATGGTAAGGCTCTGTTCTTTAATGATATGGTAACTCAATATATTAATGACAGGTCCCAGGAGGACTTCCAGCCTAGATGGAGGCATAGGTAAATACACTTTGGCTCCTTACACAACCAAAAGAAGGACAACAACAAATATAAAAACAAAAAGACAACAAGAACTGCCAGGAAATTGAACTGTATGGAAGTCCAACAACAAAGGAGTTAAAGAAGAAACATTCATCCAGACCAGTAGGATAGGCAGATACTGGCAGCTGAGGTGGAGAGGACTTGCAGCAAAACAGCAGCTGGAGGACCAGGGTAGGCAAGGTGGCAGCTGGCAGGACAGGTGGTCCCACATTTGCATGGGAATAAACTGGTAGGATCAACTAGACAGCCAGAGAGACCACAAAACCTGATACCAGAATGAAGAAATAAAGCCTCAAAACCTCTTACCAAAAAAAAACTGTGGGGGTTGCGGTGGTGGGAGAATCTCTCAGCCTCACAGGAGTTCATTAGAGAGAGCCACGGGGTCCTAGAATGCACACAAAGCCACCCCCTCAAGAATCAGCACCAGAAGAATTCAATTTCCTTTCACTAGCAGGGGAAGTGACAGAAAGCCCTTGGAGAGCTGACAAGCAGCATTTTTTCTCTCAGACACCTCCCCCAGATGCAGCTTCACCATGCATCCACCTGAGTTGCCCCACCCTGGTGAATACCTAAGCTCCCCTCCTTACTACATAACAGGCACACCAAGACAAAAAATATATATGGCCCAAATGAAAGAACAGTTCAAAGCTCCAAAAATAGAACTAAGAGATGAGGAGACAGCCAACCTATCACATGCATAGCTCAGAACACTGGTAATCAGGATGCTCACAGAAATGGTTGAGTATGGTAGCAAAATAGAGGAAAGAGTGAAGGCTATGAAAAGCAAAATAAAAGAAAATGTACAGGGAACCAACAGTGATGGGTAGGAAACTGGGATTCAAATCAACAGTTTGGTACCAGAACAAAAAAATAAACATTCAACCAGAACAGAATGAAGAAACAAGAATTCAAAAAAATGAGGAGAGGCTGAGGAACCTCTGGGACAACTTTAAACACTCCCACATCCAAATCCTAGCGGTGCCAGAAGGAGAACAGGAAGGAAGAGCAAGAAATGGAAAACTTATCGGAACAAATAATGAAGAAAAACTTCCCTAATCTGGCAAAGGAAATAGACTTCCAGGAAGCTCAGAGAGTCCCAAAGAACTTGAAACCAAGGGAGCACACACCAAGACACATCATAATTACATTACCCAAGACTAAAGATAAGAAGAGAATCTTAAGAGCTGCCAGAGAAAAGGAGACAGCTACCTACAAAGGAGTTCCCACCAGACTATCAGCTGATTTCTTAAAAGAAACCTTACAGGCAAGAGGAGGCTGGAAAGAAATGTTCAAAGTCATGAATGGCAAGGACCTGCATCCAAGATTACTCTATCCAGCAAAGCTATCATTTAGAATGGAAGGACAGATAAAATGCTTCCCAGATAAGGTCAAGTTCAAGGAGTTCACTATCACCAAGCCCTTATTATATGAAATGTTAAAGGGACTTATCTAAGGAAAAGAAAAGGATAAAAAACTATGAACAGTAAAATGACAACGAACCCATAACTATCAACAACTGAACCTAAAGAAAACAAAAATAAACTAATCAAACAACTATAACAGGAACAGAATCACCGAAGTGGAGATTACATGGAGGATTGTCAGTGGGGAGGGGGAGGAGGGAGAGTGGGGGAAAGGTACAGGGAATAAGAAGCATAACTGGTAGGTACAACATAGACAGGGGGAGGTTAAGAATAGTATAGGAAATGGAGAAGCCAAAGAACATATATGTATGACCCATGGACATGAACTAAGGTGAAAGGAGTGTGGAGGGAAGAGGGGCATAAAGGGAGGGAAAAAATGGGACAACCGTAATAGCATAATCAATAAAATATATTTTTTAAAAGATTGGCAAAAATGATATTTTCAGTTTTCAATAGAGCAAAAACTACCCTTGCACACATCATATACCATATACCACACCTTGTGAAGGTTCCTGAAAAGACCCTTGGGTCTACATGGATATGGTAAAAACATCAAAAAGAATTTATTTTTAAAGCAAATTTGAAGTTTCTTCCACCTGTACTACTGACTTGCATTAGAGTACATTTCCTTTGTGGTAAGGGAACCATATAATAGAGTGAACTAACTTTGGCCAGTGTGGCTCAGTTGGTAGGAAGGTCATCTCATAACACAAGGATTGCAGGTCTGATCCCCAGTCTGGGCACATGCCTAGGTTACAGGTCCCACTACTGATCCAGGCACGTAGGGGAAGCAGCGAATAAATGTTTCTCTCTCACAGCAATGTTTCCCTCTCTCTCCCTTTCTCTATCCCTTCCTCTCTTTCTAAAAGCAGTGAAGAAATGTCCTTGGGTGAGGTTAAAAACAGCTAGTTAAAAAAAATAAATAAGTAAACTAATAACAGCCAAAATAATCACCCGCAAAAAAGATCATTCTTTACTCAAAGGAGATTGACAATTATCACTCAATTTTTATATTACATTTCATGAACTAGAAATACTATCATTTTTAAACAAAGGGATTCCCTGAGATCTGGAAATAATTTAAAACATTTTAAGGGTAAAAGATTAGGACAGAGTAGTTTAGCCAATTCAAACAAGAATAGCTAAATGGTAAATGGTACCATATTAAGTGGCTTACAGAGTTATGGGTAGATTTTGGAAAAACAAATTCAACAGATTGAACTTTCAGGGACAATTTTTATAGATTAAAGAAGATACCTCTAAGATTAGGTAACAAATTCTAGAACCACATCATGCCTCCTATAATCTGTACTCCCCTAAATGTGCCAGATCCCTGGCTCTCACAACCAACAAAACTGGTGCCCGAAGACTGA
Organism: Sturnira hondurensis; assembly: GCF_014824575.4. NCBI lineage: Eukaryota > Metazoa > Chordata > Mammalia > Chiroptera > Phyllostomidae > Sturnira > Sturnira hondurensis. Next base: position 5,033,408 of record NW_028076902.1, on the reverse strand, counting down.
GCTTTCCAAGGCCTGCAAAGAAACCAAACTGCCCTCATAGCTGTTTTCCCAGAAAGTACAACACAGGCTGGTTTTGCATATCCAGGTTTTGCCTAAGTGCACCTTACTTCCAACACCTGAATCTTATTTGGACTAATTTTACTGGAGTCATCAAGTTCAGAATTATAAACATTTATCTCAGTTGTATGTTCATTAGGTGACCCTAACACTGATCAGTATTTTTAAAAAATAATTAAACATATTGGGGTGACACTGGTTCATACAATTATATAGGTTTCAAGTGTATGTTTCTGTCATACATCATCTCTATATTGCATTGTGTTCACCAGCCAAAGTCAAATATTTTTTCCTTCACCACATATTTTACCCCCTTTTCTTTTACTAGCCCCCACCCTCCTTTCCCTCTGGTAACCACCATACTGTTGTCTGTATCTGTGAGGTTTTTTTGTTTGTTCGTCTTGTTTGTTCACTTGTTGCTTAGGGTTTTCTATCTCACATATGAGTGAAACATATGGTTCTTGTCCTGTTCATCTGACTTATTTCACTTAGCATGATTTCTCAAGATCCATCCACATTGTCACATAAGGCAGTGTTTCATCTTTTCTTAGGGCTGAGTAGTATTCCATTGTATATATGTATCACATCTTCTTTATCCAGTTATCTATCAAAGGATACTTCCATTGTTTCCATGTTTTCACAAATGCAAATAATATTTCAGAGAACGCAGGGGTACATGCATCTTTACGAGTAAGTGTTTTTTAAGTTTTTGGGGTAGATACCCACAAGAGGGATTGCTAGGTAATATGATAACTCTATTCTTAATTTTTCGAGGAACCTCCATACTGTTTTCCATAATGGCTGTACATTCCCAGCAGTGAATGAGGGTTCCTTTTCATCCACAACCTCTCAAAAACTTGTTCTTACTTGTCTTGTTGATAATAGCCACTCTTATAGGTCTAAGGTGGTTATCTCTTTGTATAGGAGTTTTGATTTACATTTCCTTAGTAGCTAGTAAGATTGAGGCTCTTTTTGCATGTCTGTTGGCCATTTGTATTTGTTCTAGCCTGAGTGTCTACTCAGGTCCTGTGCCTATTTTTAATCTTCTTTCTTTTTCTTTTCTTAAGTATATTCTATGGATTATGCTACTACAGTTGTCTTATTTTCCCCCTTCAGTCCCCTCCACCCTTCAACCCCTGACTCCCATTCTCCTGCCCCTTTAGTTCATGTCCATGGGTCATACATATATGTTCTTTGGCTTCTCCATTTCCTATACTATTCGTAACCTCCCCCTGTCTATGTTGTACCTACCAGTTATGCTTCTTATTCCCTGTACCTTTCCCCTATTCTCCCTCCTCCCCCTCCCCACTGACAATCCTCCATGTAATCTCCACTTCGGTGATTCTGTTCCTGTTATAGTTGTTTGATTAGTTTATTTTTGTTTTCTTTAGGTTCAGTTGTTGATAGTTATGGGTTCGTTGTCATTTTACTGTTCATAGTTTTTTATCCTTTTCTTTTCCTTAGATAAGTCCCTTTAACATTTCATATAATAAGGGCTTGGTGATAGTGAACTCCTTGAACTTGACCTTATCTGGGAAGCATTTTATCTGTCCTTCCATTCCAAATGATAGCTTTGCTGGATAGAGTAATCTTGGATGCAGGTCCTTGCCATTCATGACTTTGAATACTTCTTTCCAGCCTCCTCTTGCCTGTAAGGTTTCTTTTAAGAAATCAGCTGATAGTCTGGTGGGAACTCCTTTGTAGGTAGCTGTCTCCTTTTCTCTGGCAGCTCTTAAGATTCTTGGGTAATGTAATTATGATGTGTCTTGGTGTGTGCTCCCTTGGTTTCAAGTTCTTTGGGACTCTCTGAGCTTCCTGGAAGTCTATTTCCTTTGCCAGATTAGGGAAGTTTTTCTTCATTATTTGTTCCGATAAGTTTTCCATTTCTTGCTCTTCCTTCCTGTTCTCCTTCTGGCACCGCTAGGATTTGGATGTGGGAGTGTTTAAAGTTGTCCCAGAGGTTCCTCAGCCTCTCCTCATTTTTTTGAATTCTTGTTTCTTCATTCTGTTCTGGTTGAATGTTTATTTTTTTGTTCTGGTACCAAACTGTTGATTTGAATCCCAGTTTCCTACCCATCACTGTTGGTTCCCTGTACATTTTCTTTCATTTTGCTTTTCATAGCCTTCACTCTTTCCTCTATTTTGCTACCATACTCAACCATTTCTGTGAGCATCCTGATTACCAGTGTTCTGAGCTATGCATGTGATAGATTGACTATCTCTTCACCACTTAGTTGTATTTTGTCTGGAACTTTGAATTGTTATTTCATTTGGGCCAATTGTTTTTTTGTCTTGGTATACCTGTTATGTAGTAAGGAGGGGAGCCTTAGGTTTTCACCAGGGCAGGGAAACCCTCATAGCTGTATAGTGGTGTTGTATGTGGGGGAGGGATGAGAAAGGGAACAATCTTGCTTGCTGGGCTCTCAACCAGCTTTCAGTCACTTCCTCTGCTACCCAAAAGCAAATTGGGCTCTTCTGGTGCTGATTCCTGGGTGGGTGGGTTTGTGTACATTCTAGGACCCTGTGGGTCTCTCCAATAAAGTCCTGTGAGGCCGAGAGATTCTCCCACCACTGCAACCCCCACAGGTTTTTTTCAGTACGAGGTTTTCAGGCTTTATTTCTCCATGTGGGAACCCTGGGTTTCACAGTCTCTCTTGCTCCCCAGTTGTTCATCCCAGTTTATCCACATGCAAATGTGAGACCACCCACTCCAACAGCCACCAGCTTGCCCACCCCAATCCTCCAGCTGCCACCTTGCCATGAGTCCTTACCCTGGCTGCCCCTCTTCACCCTTCTACAGGTCTGGGTGAATGTTTCTCTTAACTCCTGAGTTTGTGGACTTCCATACACTTTGATTTTCTGGCAATTCTGGTTGTTTTTATTTTTCAGTTTGTTGTTGTCCTTCTTTTGGTTGTTTGAGGAAACACAGTGTATGTACTTACACTTCCATCTTGGCCCAAAGTCTCCTCTGCCTATTTTTTAATTGGATTGTTTTTGCTTTTGCTGTTGTTGATTTGTATGAGTTCTTTACATATTTTAAATATTAACTCCTATCTGAGGTGTTGTTGCAAGTATCTTCTTCCATTCAGTTGGTTGTCTTTTTGTTTTGTTGACAGTTATTTTTGCTGTGCAAAAACTTTTTAGTTTAATATAGTCCCATTTGTTTGTTTTTTCTTTTACCTCCCTTCCTTTGAGGTCAATTTCATAAAATCCTTTCTAAGACTGACATCCATAAATTTAGCACCTGTGGGGTTTTTCTATGTAATTTATTGTTTCGGGCCTTACATTTAGGTCTTTAATTCATTTTTAGTTAATTTTTTAGTATAGTAACAAATAGCATCTAGTTTCATTCTTTTTGCATAAGGCTTTCAAATTTTGCCAGCACCATTTTCTGAAGAGGATTTCTTTTCTCCATTTTATGTTTTTGGCTCTGTTGTCAAAAATCATTTGCTGATATACATGTGGAATTATTTCTGGGCATTCAATTCTGTTCTATCAGTCTGTGTGTCTGTTTTCCTGCCAGTATTATGCAGTTTTGAATATTGTCACTTCATAATATAATTTGGAGACAGGGAGTGTGATACCTTTGCCCTAGCTCTTTTTTCTCAGTATTTCTTTGGCTACCCGGGGTCTTTTGCAGTTCTCTACAAATCCAATGGGTTTTCTTTGTTGTTGATGTTGTTCTATTTCTTAAAAAAATTCCATTGGTCTATTGGTGCATTAAGTCTGTATATTGTTTTAGGTAATATGTCCATTTTAACTGTGTTGATTCTTCTAGTCCATGAACATAGACTATCTTCCTATTTCTCTGTGTCTTCTTCAATTTGTTTTAATAATATGTTTTAGTTTTCAGTACATAGGTCCCTCGCATCAGTATTTATTATTTAAACATGTGTGTGAGTTTCTGTGTGTATGTGCATGTAAAACAGAGAGTGCCAATATGTATAGAAAATACAATTTTTACCTTTTCAGTCTCTTCAATGCATGTGGGAACATTAGCAAACATATAGAATAGATATGAAGAACCAATTCTTTATCCAATACAAAGGCTTTATCCAATACAAAGACAGTACCTGCCTACTATCTACATTGTGAATGTATATTTGAATGATTCACATTGCTTCTCAGTATTTGAAAACTGGATTAATATTCCTTATAGATGTACAAAGACTCTGAGATGGGTCTAGAAATAGGACATAAATTTTGTTTAGTTGCATATTTATTGAGTGGGACGTTAAACTTAATGACCTCTGATTATCCTCTTACCTTAATGACACAGGTTTAGAGCAATGTGTGTTTTTATTGAGTTTTATTTAAATTCAAGTCCTGAAATTGTCAGCTAACATTGAAATCAGAGTAATCCAGAGCCATTTAGTCCATAAATCTTCCCTTTCATTCATTAATGAAGATAATTCACCTGAAATGCCACACGCCTGGCTTTTTATTATGTTTATTGGTAATGAACAAATGTCTTTGGAATTGCCAACCATCCATTGGGGCAAGGCAACTTCAACTGTGCTACCTAGACCTAACAGGATATTTTTATTTATTTAGCAAACACTTCCTGAACATATAACTGGTAGCTGTACTGTGTAGAGAACAACTAATTTTCTGTTTCTCACTTGGGTAGATGACAAACCCAAGGTCCCGTATATCTCCAGCCATAAGGTTAGCAGGTGAATTGGTTGGTTGGTGCTTATTTGCAAAGTTCAGATCAGAAGAATTCTAAAAATCTCTTCAACTCTCTTAAAAACCCATTTAAATTCCATTGCAGCCAGCCTCAACAGCCTAAGTTAATAGTAATATTTACAATACTATGCTCCAGATTGAAGAGATTTTTAAAGCTTCCTAAGGTTACATTGCCTTGCTCCAAAACAGTGTGTTTTAAACCTCCTTCTCTTCTTATTTCTTGTGTTCATAAAAGCTGGACATGTAGCTCTCATTAGTATGTAAAGATACTGAAGTTAACTTTGTCCTTCATTTATTTGCCAATAGTTCCCAATATTTTTATGAATTACCCCACCCTCCCCCATTCAATTTATGCCAGCCATCGAAGGCCACAATGTAAGAGAGAGAACCAAAGAACATTGGCAAGACATCTTGATAAAGGACAAATGAGAATAAATCATGAACTTTCTGTCAATACACATTGAAAGCATTTTTTTTTCTTTTTAATCTGCTGCTATAAAGTGTCAGCCATCTCTAGAAACAGAGTGAATATGACATCTTTGTGTTGGCTCTCACATTTCCCATTACAGACACCTCACATGTCTGTCCTAAAGCAAAAATAAATTTCGCCTTTTAAGTTTTTGATGATAAAAATCTCATCTGAAGACTCATAAATGATCTTTTATTATCTATATTAATAATGAATAAATGTCTTTTGAATACCCCTGATCTTTTGCATTAATAGCACAAGATGTATTATAGATAACCTTTTGAGTTTAACAGCACAAACTATGAAATAATATTAAACACTAAAGAACTGATTTTAGTGGAGTCGCTGAGGTCAGAATTATAAACATTACTTTTGGTTGCATGTGTCCATTATTTTTTAGATGAGCGTGTGAGTTTCTGGGTGTGTGTGTATAAGTGAGAGAGAGAGAGAGAGTATGTGAGAGGCAACAAACAGAAAAAGCCCTAGAAACCAAGCTCATAAATTTCTATCTTTTGCATCCTTTTGTTCTTCACATATTCATGTTCCTTCTCTAACTTCTTTTGTAGTGTAAGCAAAAGAACTCAGTGGAGACAGAATTTAAGGCATTCCTGTAAAGTTTTGCTTCATTTCTAGCCTACTTTTTAAAAATAAAAGTAAATTCTTGCCACTGAATTCCCAGTTAGGAAAACTCAGTTGGAAAAATGTGTATTACCAAAAAAAAAGGGGGCTTATTAATGAAAAACTTAGCTATTCTTTTTTCAAGTTTTTTACTTTACTTCATTGATTATCCTTCTATTCCTAAATGCCTTTTTCACATCATCACAGACACATGTAGATGGAGTGTCGGAGGCTAAGGTGGAATGAGTTGCCAGGTCACAGAGTTAATCAGGGCAGAATCACAATAATCACCCAGCTTTCTGACTAAAGTCAGACTTGTTCACCATGTTCCAGGTTCAACCCCTTCCATATACTTCAATTCTTAGCCTAAGAGCTGAAATACTATAGAAAATAGTAATGCATTTGAGGACTCACTCTGGGAATAAAGGCTAGAAAATGGAAAGGGGAAGGACAAGAAAGAATGGCCATACATTCCCTTTGGAAACTTGACACAGTGGTCTGACATCATGCAATTACTTACCATTGAGAATTTTTTTCAGTCTCAGGTATGCATATATTCACTATCTAGGAATATAATGTGTCAGCAATCTGGGGAGTTGGTTTCTTAATGAGAAAGTGATGTGTAAACTTGGAATTAAAATAAGAAGAAATAAATTTCCTTTACACAAATTTTTGCTTTTTACCCCAAATTTCCCAGAAAAGTTCTCCCAACACCATTTGTTGAAGAGGCTATCTTTACTCCATTTTATATTATTGCCCCCTTTGTCAAATATTAATTGACTGTAGAGAGTTGGGTTTATTTCTGGGCTCTCTGTTCTATTCCATTGGTCTATGTGCCTGTTTTTATGCCAGTACCAGGTTGTTTTGATTACAGTGGCCTTGTAATTCAGTTTGATATCAGGTATTGTGATCCCTCCTACTTTGTTCTTCTTTCTCAAAATTGCAGCTGCTATTCGGGGTCTTTTATGGTTCCATATAAATTTTTGAAGTGCTTGTTCTATGTCTGTGAAATATGCCATTGGAATAACCACTATGGAAAACATTATGGAATTTTCTAAGAAAACTAAAAATGAATGTGCCTTTTGACCCAGCAATTCCACTATTAGAAGTATATCCTAAGAACCCTGAAGCACCAATCCAAAAGAACCTATGCACCCCAATGTTCATAGCAGCACAATTCACGATAGCCAAGAGTTGGAAGCAACCTAGATGCCCATTGGTCAATGACTGGATCAAAACACTATGGTACATTTACACAATGGAATTCTATGCTGCAGAAAAGAAGAAGGAGCTCCTACCCTTTGCAACATCATGGATGGAACTGGAAAGCATTATACTGAGTGAAATAAGCCAGGCGGTGAAAGACAAATACCATATGATATCACCTTTAACAGGACTCTAAACAACAAAACAAACATGCAAGCAAAATGTAACCAAAGACACTGTAATACAGAAGGTGCTGACAGGGTCCAGAGGGGAGAGGGGAGAGAATTACAGGGGAAAAGGGGATGGACTCACATGAACAAGTATAAAGGACACATGGACAATAACTAAGGTGGGGGGCGGAGATGGGAGGGAGGTGGGGAGCACTGGGGGACAGGGCTGGGAATACAAGAAAGAAAACTGTACTTGAACAAGAGTTAAATAAAAATTTTAAAATAATAATATAAAATATATAAAAAAAAAACAAAACAGTAGCTCAGTGGATTGAGTGCGGGCCTGTGAACCAGAGAATCACGGTTCGATTCCCAGTCAGGGCACATGCCTGGGTTGCAGGCTGGTTCCCTGCAGGCCAACTCCCAGCAGGGGACACACGAAAGGCAACCATACATTGATGTTTCTCTCCTTCCCCTCTAAAGATAAATAAATAAATAAAATCTTTTAATAAAAAAAAACAAATTTCCCAGAAAAGTACCAGCATTCAAAATTAAAATTTACCTTAGAATAAATTTAAATTCATATGTTGTTTCTCTCAAGATGACATTTTTTAAACTTTTAAAAATAAACTGTTTTGGAATAGTTTTAGATTTACAGAGAGTTGTAAAGGTAGTTGTATTAGTCAGCATTCTCCAGAGAAACAGAACTAATTGTATGGATAGATAGATACATACATAGATAGATAGATAGATAGATAGATAGATAGATAGATAGATAGATCTATTATGAGGAATTAGCTGACATAACAATGGATGTTGAGAAGTTCAGAATGTACAGGCTGATCTGGAAGGCTGAAGAACCAGGAGAGCTGATGCTACAGTTCAAGTCCAAAGGTAATAACTATATAACAAGGAAGAATCTATGCTGCCGATGAAGTCCAAAGGCAGTCTGCCAGAGAAAGCCAATCTTTTTGTTTTATTCAGACCTTCCACTGGTTATATAAGGTCCACCCACAGGAGGAAGGGCAACTGGCTTTACTCAAAAGACACTAATTTAAATGTTAATCCCATTCAAAACGCCTTCATAGAAACACACAGAGTAATATTTGACCAAATATCTGGGCAGCTCATGACCCAGCTAAGTTGGCACATAAAATTAACCATCAAAGTACTACAGAGTTCCTGCTTACTTCACACCCAATGTCCCCTATGATGAACATCTCACATTAGTATTTATATTTGTGATGATTAACTAACCAGTCTTGATACATTATTATTTACTAGGGTTCATATTTTATTCACACTTCTTTAGTTTTTATCCAATGTCTTGTTCTGTTCCAAGATCTCATCCAATATATCACATTACATTTAGTTATCGAATCTTCTAGCCTCCTCCTGGCTGTGACGCTGTTTCAGACTTTCCTTGTTTTTGATGACCTTGAGAGTTTTGAGGTGGACTGGTCAGGTATACTGTTAGGATATCTCTCTGCTAGAATTGGTCTGATGTTTTCCTAGTGATAAGACTGGGATGATGAATTTGGGGCAGGAAAATCACAGAGGTAGAGCTATCACTTTTATCACATCAAATGAAGGGTGCATGATATGACCATGATTCATAACTATCAATGCTGACCTTGGTCACCTGGCTGAGGCAGTGTCTCTCAGGGTTCTCCACTGTAAAGTCACTCTGTGCTCCCCTGGCCATACCTTGCTCTCCCAAAGAGACTGCTATGTGAAGCCACACCTGAGGAAGGGAGAGTTATGCTCCACTCCCTCGAGAATATTTATTGATATATAAAATTATAAAATCACATGTAAAATTACCTGGAATTCTGTTGCAGGGAAAATTGTCTATTTTCAGCTATTTTCTTTTTAAATAAAATTAGTGTTTTATTTAATCACATGATAAATAAATTCTCAAAATAAAAAGATGTCCATCTCTAGAAAGCTGGCAAATAAAAGGTCTGGGGCTGGAATCTGGGGCAACTAGCGGACTTCATCTGTGAAGCGGACTTCACAGATTGCGTCCTTTACACAGATGAAGTACTGCTAAGAAAACTAAGGTAGTTCACTCTGCACGGGGGTGGGATGGGATGGGAGTAATAGACAGAAAACTGTACTTGAAAAATAATTAAATAAAAAAATTGGAAAAAATAATTACACTTTGTGAATTGCAACAGCAACCTTTAAATACAGAGTTGTCATCTGGAAGATGGCCTATATTCCTTTTGTATGACTCCAAAGGATCTCGCTGGAACTAACAGGTAGAAATTAATTGGTTTGGAAGAGTTAATTTATAAAAATGTAGCCCTGAGATCTCAATTGCCCCCACCCCATGTTGAATAGGCTGCCTGGAATGGCCTGCTTGAGTTAAAATTGTTCAGAAAGAGGCCCCATGTTCATTTTCAAAGGACATGGTGAAGGGGACATACACACTGGGCTAATAATTTGGGACAGGGACATCTTTCAAAGGCTGATTCCAACTCTAAAATCTAATGTTCTCGTTATTCGGGTTTCTTGAACAGCGTGGCACTAGATAAATAGACAGAAGATCATAAATATAAGCTGACATACCTCACAGCCAATTGCAGGTCCTATAAAGCATCTGTGACCAGGTACGGCAGGATGAAGGCTCTAAGTGTCTGCTTCAGACAAAAGAAGAAAAACACGAACATGATACAGACCTGCCCAGATTTTAACTTGTGACTACCTTCTCAAAAATAGGTCTCATCAGGAAAAACCAATAATGATACTTGTTCTTTCCTCTATAATTCACCATTTTTATAAAGTACTTAGCATTCCAAAGTTGCACTTTCTGGTGCAAAGATTCTTCTCCCTGGGCTTCCTAGAGCCAAATCCTGAACATTTCATTCTTTCTCTACTTCACACTTTCAACAAAACTCAGTCTTTAACCAAGTTTCTTCTACTTCCCACCAAATCCAGTGCCTGAAAACTGTCCCAGGAAGGTCATTAAAATTCCTACCTCAATTCTGACATGAGTTCATTAATATATTTGCTACAGTTGTAGAAAAGAAAACGATACAAAAAGCAATGTTGGGTTTTTTCATGAAATAGCCAATAAACCATTTTGGAAAGCAATAGTTAGAAAAGATGATTCTTAGTTCTAAGGATAACCAAAAGATATATATATATATATATATATATATATATATATATATATATATACACACACACAAAGATGGAGTGCAAAGAATTTATTTACATAGTATCCTGAAACATGAGCTCTGTTAAAAGACTGATATTTAATAGAAATATTGTTATCTTCTTAAGAAAGTTTTTGAAAAATGATAAACTACCTGGTTTAAAGCATGTGATGTTTATAAACTTTTTTATGCGCTCCCTTTGAACTGAATAGTTTAAAAGTTTTGATGGGAGATTTTTGTAACCTTAAATGTTAATCTGAGTGACTGAATAAGTGTATCCAGGGTTTATAGATGCTAAGCCCTACCCTCCAAAAGGTCATAATTCATTGGAGAGAAACAGTGGATATAACAAACTGAGTGCTAGGGGATAAAATGTAGATTTGTTGCAATTAACTACAAAGCTGAGTCAAATGAGACTGAAGGACTAGTCCAAGTTTTACAGGTAAATACAGTTTGGAAATTATATTCCAGGAGAAGGAAAGAGAAAGACAAAAAGACAGAGGTAGGATATGCAAGACTGGTTTGGAGAATCACACACAGGACAGGTAGCCAGGGCTCAACTTGGACCAATGATCATATCGACCCAGGTGGAAAGTTCAGATCCTTAAGAGCTTCCATGTAAATAACCCATCATAAGGACAAAGTTGAGGAGGCCCATAACTTTGGTTCAAAGACAATGCATCGGTGGATTGGCCCATCTTCAGGAGAAAGGAAGGACTCAGGACTTTGAGAGGCACACAGCCACTCAAATTTCCCACTGACCAGTTCCCGGAATCATGCCTGAGATACTGGGTTGTCCAAAAAGTTAACTCAGTTTTTCTATAAAATGGCTCTAATAGTACTTAGTTGTCCTTAACTTCATTCAAAACAATTTTGTTAGATTGTATTATGACAGCTGTCATATCAGTGTGCATTTAAAAAAATGTATCAACACTGGCAAATTTTTGTGTAGCCATTTTAATATTGAAGATGGAAGAAAATAAGTGACATGTTTGGCATATTATGCTTTATTATCTCAAGAAAATGCAACTGAAACACACACACAAAAAGATTTGTGCAGTGCATGGGGAAGGTGCTGTAACTGATCAAACGTGTCAAGAGTGTTTTGCAAATTTTCATGCTGGAGATGTCTGTGGACAATGCTCCACATTCATGTAGAACAGTTTAAGTTGATAGCAATCAAATAAAAACATTGATTGAAAACAATCAACATTCTGCCACATAGGAGTTAGCTGACATACTCAAAATATCCAAATCAATAAAGCTATTGGTAAAAATGAAACACGGGCCTTTCATTTTACAGAAAAAGTCATGCAGACTCTTTGGCCAACCCAATTCATGCAGCATGGAAACAATGGAAAAGGCATTAAAGCTGAAGAGAACATTTTATGACATCCTTATGGGTCTCTGGACACCAGAAGACTCTGGTTGGTGACCACAAGGGTGACAGCCACAGTCAAGGTGCCAGAGGCCATGGAAGCAGTAGTGATTAAGGTTGTGGTAATGTCAGCAGCAGAACTTTTGATGCCAGCATCCTCTCAAAACATAAGCATGGAACTTTAAAACATGGAAGAAAGGAAACCCAATTTTTTTTTGCAGTTCCAAAGATAAAGTCCTTGTGACAGGAATCCAGCTGTCAGAGTACATGTGAGACAGCTTTGGGGCACTCCTGGAACCATTTGAGAGGAACTTGGTCATTTGGACCTTCCACGGAGAGTGCAGGGACAGTCAGAAGGTATTTTAGTGACTGCTTTTGTCACCCTATTTTCAAAATCCCTTTTGAAGACTTAAAATGTGTGACATCTGGAATGGTAATAGAAGCAACTAGAGAATAGGATATTAGTTGATACTTGTTTTTATCAACACATTACCCATTTCCCCTTTTTAAAGGTATCTTTAAAAGTATCTTTCTTAAAAGTTTTACTTATTTATGTATTTTTAGAGAAGGGGAAGGAAGAGAGAAAGAGAAGGAGAGAAACATCGATGTGAGAGAAAGACATCAATAAGCTGCCTCTCACAGGTGCCCCAACCAGGGACCAAACCTGCAACCCAGGTATGTGCTCTGACTGGGAATCAAACTAGCTACCTTTTGCTTAGCAGGATGGTGCCGGACCAACTGAATTATACGAGTCAGGGCTTTAATAGCATCTCCATTTCTTTTTGAGAAATTCTTTCTTTCCCATTGGGTGGCATCTTTATGAGACAATAAATTCAGATGCTTGCTTCTTACTATAGAAATTGACTGGGAAAATTCAGACAATTCACACTGGGGGGTGGTTAGGCGAAAAACACTGTTTTTGTGATGTCTTTGGAGAGTAACACAAGAGCAAAAGAAATGGAAGTCACATGGATACTAGTAGAGGTGCCAACTGCAAGCTTAAGCTCCTATTATAAGCCTATCTGTATGGTTTCAGCTTCTGGAGCCATAATCTGCCCAGTTTCAGGCACAACTGGGCAGATTATGGAAGACAGAGCAAGTAGATGCTGTTTGATTAACAGGGGTCTGAATAAAGTAGGGAGTTCTGTGTTCTCTTTGGGTACCAGAGGTGCAAGCGGGCTCTGTCTAATGAAATTATTTTTCACATCTAATGAAAAATCAATTTCTTGGGCCAAAACTGTAGCTTGATTACTTGAAATGGCCAAACCTGTTGGACTATTGAGGATTTGTTTTACCTATTATAAAGCCATTCATGCAACTTCAGTTCATTAACAATATCTTCTCATTCTACATGCCAAGGTTATGGAGGTGCCTCAAGTAAAAAAGAACAAATTACTGACTTTATATATTTAAAATATTAAAGAAAATATAGGGCAACATTTTCATACAACCAGATGTCAAATATCTGAAATAAAAATGTTTGTATATAGGCACATGGCTATCATAATTATGTTAATCATATAAAATAGCTACAGGATTATAGGAGTGGTCAGAGACAGAGGAAAAATAGTCTTGAAATGTTGAGTAAGGGAAGTAACTTTTAAGAAAATAATGCATTCTAGCATTTTAAAACCAGAACTCAAAACTCTCAATTTTATATAATAAACACTGAGGCACAGAAAGAATGGTTATGGGTCACACAGCAAATGACAGGCAAGAGCTTAAATTATGTCTTATACTGCTAAGATAGGTGTATTGTCATATTCAGTCCTTTGGGAAAAAGTACTCAGAGGCAGAAGCAAAGGAATTCTTACTGAAATTGTATGAATTGCAATTCACTAATAAGGCTACTTATTAGTGCTACAGCCAAAATCATCTGGCAGTAATTATTAATTATTGGGTTGGCCAAAAAGTTTTTCATAAAATAAAAGACAAATTTTTCATTTTCACCAATAACTTTATTGATTTCGATATTTTGAATATGTCAGCTGTCTCCCATGAGGTGTAATTAATGTATCAATTTGATCCCTGTCAACTTCAACTGGTCTACCCAATCATGGAACATCATCCAGTGAGAAATCTCCAGCACAAAACTTTGCAAACTTTTGAAACATTCAATCAGTCACACCATTTTCTCCACACATTTCACAAGTCCTTTTGTTTTATGCATGTTATTTACATTTTTACCTTTCTTGAAATAATAGAGCATAATATGCCAAAAACGTCGCTTTTCTTCCATCTTCAATGTTAAAATGGCTACACAAAAATTTACCAATTTTGATTTTTTTATTTATTTTAAAGATTTTATGTATTTATTTTTATTTTTTTAAAATATTTTATTTATTTATCTTTAGAGGGGAAGGGAAGGAGAGAGGGAGAGAAATATCAATGTATGGTTGCCTCTCATGAGTCCCCTGCTGGGAACTGCCCTGCAACCCAGGCATGTGCCCTGACTGGGAATCGAACCGCGATACTCTGGTTCGCAGGCCTGCACTCAATCCACTGAGCTACACCAGCCAGGGCCTTATGTATTTATTTTTAGAGAGAGGGGAAGGGAGGGAGAAAGAGAGGAAGAGAAACATACTGTGTGTTTGCTTCTCGTGCATCCCCCACTACAGACCTGCTCAATAACCTAGGCACATGTCCTGACTGGGAATCAAACTAGGGACCCTTTGGTTCTCAAGCCAGCACTCAATCCATTGAGCCACACCAGACAGGGCTTAATGTTTGTTTTTTGTTTTCTTTTGTTTTTAATGCATGCTGATATGACAGCTGCCAAAATGCAATTTAACAAAATTGTTTCAAATGAAGTTGAAGACAACTAAGCACCACTAGAGACATCTTATGGTAAAAACCAAGTGAAATGTTTGACCAACCCTATATATCATTCAAAACCCAAATTTTAACTCCTTGCAGAAATTTTTATGATTGCAAATGGCACATTGCTCATCTCAAGTGATCAAATCTATTGGATGATTAGGCAAAAAAACTATAAACAGATGTACTTCTTTAGAATAAAGAGTCCAATTGTAATTGGAAGGTGGGTACTATTATAAAGAGAAGAATCAGTTTACAGAAGACCCTCTAATTACCAACACTTTAGCACTCATTTCAGTATACTGTATTAGCTTGTCTATTTGTCTGTCTCCACTACAAAACTATGATCTCTGTGAGAACAAGGATGGGTCAGCTGTGTTTGTTGCAGTTTTCATGGCACATTGTAAAGCTCAATAAACACTGGATGAATTAACCCAATAAACTAAATGAACTAGGCTTGGTATCTGAGATGAAAATCTAGGAATGAATATAGAAATAGCTCTAAGTGAGTCATGTATTAATCAGATACATGGAAGAGAGAAGGTACTTCTACCACCCCACTGTAATTAATTCAGAGATATGATGTGAACAGTTAAAAAATAAAAATGTAGATCAAGAGGTATGCATAGCAAAGAAATGATGAGGTAAGTTTAAAACACAAGAAAAGGTTGTCCCTGATAATCATCAAGAAGTTGGGTTCTAAGGCTAACCTCTACTTTGCAGAGTATTGGCCAGAACAGCTGTAACCAGTGTATTCCAAGTACTGAGCATAAGCGTCATCAAGGATAAGTCCCAGGTGTCAAGCCTAAGATATGGGTGAGGCTATAAAATATGAAGAAAGCCCCCATTCAATCAAAAAAGAAAAGAATAGGATCCATACCTCATAACATATACAAAAACTAATGCAAAAAAGATCATAGACCTAAATGTAAAACCTAAAACTATAAAACCCCTAGAAGAAAATTTTTGTGATCTTGGGTTAGGCAAAAATTTCTTAGACATGACACCAAATGCACAATACATAAAAGAACAAATTGATAAAGTGGACTTTGTAGAAATTAAAAACATCTGTCCATTAAAACACACTGCTAAAAATATAAAAAGACAAGCCACAGACTATATGAATATTTTGCAAAGCATATATTTGCTAAAACATTTGTATCTAGAGTATATAAAGAACACTCAAAATTCAACAAGAAAAAATCTAATTAGATATGGCCAAAAGATTTAAACAAACATCTTAACAAAGAGAATATATAAGGTTGCAAATGAGCATCTGCAAACATGTTCAACGTCATAAGGTATTAGGAAAATACAAATTGGCCGTGGCTGGTGTGGCTTGTTTCTTTGACAAAGGAACAAGATGTCTATCAGCTTGGCAAGTATAGTTTCCATGGAGCGGTGAGGATGAAATAAATATAATCTAAATGACTATTTTACCTGGTGGATGAACAGACAGTGTGATTGCCACTTCCCCCTCACAGGTCCTTCATTCAGCAGCACTGGTCAAGAAGCTACTGTGTGTCAGCTAAGCACCAGGAACACTGTGGACCAAAAGTAGACCCTGTCCTTGTAGTCTCATAGCGCTAACATCCTAGGGAAGTAATAAATAAATGACCGCATATATAATCATAATTGTGGTAACTATTACAAAGAATGTCACCTGGAAAATCTGTGGATATCAATAAACTCTATCAGTCAGTAGTAGGATGTGAAGAAGAGGTGATTGGTCCTGGCCAAGTGGCTTAGTTGATTGGAGGGTGGTCTGGTATGCCAAATGGCAAAGGGTTTGATTCCAGGTTGGGGTGCATACAGGAGGCAACTGATTCATGACTCTCTCTCTCTCTCTTTCCTTCCCTTTCTCCCTCCCCCTTCCTTTCTCTCTAAAATCAATTAGCATATCCTCAAGTGAGATTTTTTTTTTAAAAAAAGAGGCAATTGAAGTAGCACAGAATCACATAGGATGAGAGCAGAGTGAGAACATCAGAAAGCCTGGGACAGAGCTTTGAGGATGCCAACATTTGTTGTCCGGGTTGAAGAACGTAAAGCTGCCAAGGAGAGTGAAGAACTGGCAGAAGCCAATAGTGTTGAATATTGCTCAGAGGTCAAAAAAGAGGAGATCTAAAATATCAGCTGACTTAGCTTACATGGGAGTCGGTAATAATATCACCAGGAGCTGTGTTAGGGGAATAGATGAGAGGTCAAACCAGACAGCAAGGGGATAAGCCAGAAGTGAGAAGTGGGGAATAGAGACAGCAGAAACAGTTATTTCATTTAAGAAGTTGTATTGTGAAGCAGGGAGAGAACAGAAACTGGAGAGAGGTGTAGGGTTGAAAAAAAGGAGTTTTGGTTGTCTTGTTGTTTGGTTTTGAATGGTTATAAAGAAATTTTAAGTTAGGAGGCAGGAGTCAAAATTTAGAGGAGAATCAACAAACTGACTCTAATGTTTATATTAAAAGACAAAAGATCTAGGATAGTGAATCCAATACTGAGAGAAGAGAGCAAATTTGGAAGGTTGACACTTACCAAAAAGCTACAGTAATTGGCAGTGTGTTATTGGTGAAAGGATAGACACATAGATCAGTGGAACAGAAAAGAGAGCCTGAAAATAGACCCACAAAAATATAGTCAACTGACCTTTGACAAAGGAACAAAGGCAATACAATGAAGATTCTCTTCAACAAATAGTGCTGGGACAACTGGACTTCCATACACAAAAGAAACAAATGTAAACATAGGCCTTGTACCCTTCAAAAATTAACTCAAAGTAAATCATAGACTTAAATATAAAATGCAAACCACAAAACTCCTAGGATATAGGAGAAAATGTATATGACTTTGGGGGTGACCATGAGTCTTTAGCTACAACACCAAAGGCACATTCATGAAAGAAAGAACCAATAACATGCACTTCATTAGAATTAAAAACTTTTGTGGTACAGAAGACACTATGAAAGAATGAAAGGACAACTTGTAAAGTGGGAGAAAATATTTTCAACAAACATATCTTCTATAGATCTATAATCCAATTTGTACAAAGAACTATTAAAACTCAATAATAAAAAACAACTTGATAAAAACAGGCCAAAGAACTTAACAGTCACTTTACCAAAAACAATATACAAAATATAAATCATCATATGAAAAGATGCTCGTCGTGAATCACTAGTGAATTTTTAAATTAAAAGACAATAGATACCGCTGTATGACTATTTGAATAGCCAAAATCCAAAACACTAGCAACACCAAATGCTGGTGAAGATGTGGAGTAACAGTCACTCTCCTTTATTGCTGGTGAGAATGAAAAATGGTGGAACCAGTTGAGAATATAGTTTAGCAATTTCCTACAAAAATAAATATATTCTTACTATGTGAGCCAGCAATCATACCCCTTGGTATTTACCCAAAGGAGCTGAAACATGTCTACCAAACGCCTGCACGTGATGTTTAGAGTAGCTTTATATATAACTGCCAAAACTTGTAAGCAACCAAATGTCCTTCACTGGGTGAATAAATACATAAACTGTGGTACATGCAGACAAAGGAATTTTATACAGCACTAAAAAGAAAGAAGAATCGAGGCATAAGAAGATATGAAGAAATCTTACATGCCTAGTATAAAGTGAAAGAAGTCAATCTGAAAAGGTCACATGCTACAAGATGCCAACTACATGATATTCTGGAAAAGGCAAGACTATGGAGACAGTAAAAAGATTCACAGTTGCCAGAAGTTTGGGGGAAGAGAAGGATGAATAAGAAAGCAGATGATTTTTAGGGCAGTAGAACTATCTGTATGATACCATAATGGTGGATACGTGTCCACCATTAATACATTAATATATTAATGTATTAATACATTAATACATTAATGTATTAATACATTAATACATTAATACATTAATACATTTGCCAAAACCCACAGAATGTACAACACCAAGCCTGAGCCAAAAATTTAACTATAGGCTTTGAGTGATAATTATGTTAATGTAAGTCCATCTATTGTAACAAATATCCCACTGTGGTGGAAGATATTGATAGTTGGGGGAGGCTGTGCCTATGAGGGGAATTGGGGGTGTACAGGGAATCTCTTCACCTTCTGGTCAATTTTTCTGTGAACCTAAAACTGCTTTAAAACAAGAAGTCTATTTTTTCAAACATTTAGAGGAGAGGTACTATTGAGTTCCTGAAATATGGGAGGGAACCAAATTCAATGCACTTAGAATAAACTGGACTTAAAGAAAGAATAAAATTTCCATTTTCATAAGCAACAAGGAGGATGTTATCAAGATGTAGATAGATTTGCAATAAAGATATAAATAGACGTAGATAGATTTGAGAGTGGACAATTGGTGAAATGTTCCTGGTTCAAATTCAAGAATTTCGCTCACCATAGTTCAGTGAAGACAGGCTCATCAGCCTTCCATATCAGGAAAAAACACCACCTACAGGATGCATGGGAAAACTATCAACACATTGGAGCAGGCAATATCTGCTGCTCTCTGGGGCCATAGAAATGAAGTTGAAAACTAAGTATCATCTAAGTTATTATCCTAATTAGAGACTTAGTCTTTTCCAGGTAGTAAGTGGGGCAAAAGTACATCCTCAAGAATATTTTTTGTAAAAATAGGCATTTATGGCACCAGTGATTGAAGTTATTGAAGGCTGTGAAAAGAAGTAAAGGCATAAAGGTGTTCAAGTGGTTTAAGAGTGGGGCTGTGGGAGTGTGCATGTGCATGTGTGTTGTCTCAACAAATAACCCTAAATACTTGTGCTGGCAAAAATGTATTTTAACTATCACATATTACAGAACTGATATTGTCATTTTCACAACTGTCATTTAAGAACACAGAAGTCAAACTCACTTGATGGCCCGTGAAATATTGAGTGATGGCTTCACTCTGTTCATAAGACGAACATTCAGTGCATTCTTACGTTACATGAGCAATCTTTAAACTCTGCTGCGTTTTTCCAAGGCTCACTTGCTCTCACTAATACACATTCAAATGCACATATAACCCCCAAATTCATCACCTTTCTGCATAAATGAGTGAAGCTATTTAATAAATCTTTTACTTCCTTTTCCCCGGTCTCCTATAACCTACTGTAACTATTCTTTAATGGGCCAAATTTCCACTTTATCATCTGCTTACTGAATATATGTTTGAGAAAACCCATTTTCTCTTTGAATTATTTTTATCCTCTTAGATTTCAGCATTTTTTCTTCCTCTAATTTTTCCAGTAATTGTTTTTGATCTTTTTGTCACTTCTGTTTCATATTACTGGACTTTGTTCTCAGGTCTAACTGGGGTTCTGTGATCCTCAGGTTTTGAGATGGCCTTCAAGAGTTAATGGTCAACATAAGAAAATATAACACATTACTTTTTTCTGAAAATATAGATTCTGTATCCTGAGTGAACATAAGAGTAAATAGTGGAAAGAGTTAAAAATAAAAATTCCTAGGCCCCATATACAGAACTCATACTCTGCATCTGGAAAGGACTCTGCTTGTTAGCAAGTTTTCTAGGGGGTTCTGATGCAGGCTGTTCATGGGCCACAGTCAGAGAAATTCCTCAAAATAAATTCAAATGTTTGCCTGCTTTTGCAAGGATTGCCAGGTTTCTACTTCAGAAGATTAGTAGAGTTAAGAAAGCTTTAGGCTTGGTACATTCTGCACTTCTACAATGTCTCCAGGGACTTAGGTTTCTCCCGTTTTCAACTCTGCCATGCTTGGCTTGCTTGTTTTGTCCTGATGAGTGTCCCTCACAGTTGTCAGGTGGGTACACATTGCCCGATATCACATCTCACATCCAGAAATGACAACTTCACAAGAAGCCATGTTTCCTTTTGCTTCTTCTAAACAAGAAAGGAATTCTTTTCCAGATGCATGAACAATAGGTCAGTAGATTTGCCCTCACACATTTCACTGGCTGACCTGAGTCCCCCATCCATCCCTAAGCCAATAGATGCCACACAAAATGGGACCACTATGATTGCCTCGGACTTGTCAGGAGCTAGGATGCATGGCAGGGCCTGTGAGCAAGTAAATCAGAGGGAGAGGACAGAAGTTAGAAGGTCTTGAAGAGGTAACCATTAATGCCCAAGCAATATTTCACCTATTTTCCATAATTTATTTTTCACAAAATTCCTCCAGAATAGAACACTGTGATTTCAGTGATAGCACCAGAGTGCCCTCCTTGACCATGGGGAATATGTTCCAAGACCCTCAGTAGATGTCTGAAACCTCAGATAGCATTGAACTTTATATATGCTGTTTTTCCTATACATATATGCCTATAATATAGTTTAATTTATAAATTAGGTACAGTAAGATACAATAACAACAGTAACTAATGATAAAATGGAATAATTAAAAAATATACAATAAAAAGTATGCCAATGTTCATTTTCTCTCTCTCTCTCTCTCTAAATATCTGGAATTTTAAAGTTTGACAACTCAGACAGAGTAGAATGGTGGTTGATAGTGGCCAGTTGGGGGGAAATGGGGTTTGATTTCAATGAACACAGAGTCAGGTTCGACCCGCCATCAGAGTACAGGCGTATGTTGCAGCTTCAGTCTCCATCAGGATGCATAAAGGAGACAATCAATATTTCTTCTCTCTCTTTCTCTCTGCCCCACCCCTAAATCAATAGATCCCTACCTCTAAAATCAATAAACATATCCTCAAGTGAGGATTTTAAAGAATGGTTAAAATAGTAAATTTTGTTATGTATATAACAATTAAAAAATAAATATAAATTTGCTAAGATAAAGTCATGACAAATTTGAATTGATAATCTGGGGGATCAGAGGAAGTTTCCTAAACATTGATCTTGAATGCAGGAAATCTGCAGACAGATTCTCTCCTTGCAGACAAGAAATGAAAACTTGATAAGAGCACATCTTGGTAGAGTCAAAACTAGTTAAACAAGCTCATTAGGGTCACTGTCTAGTCAATTTGTTGTTTTTCAATTCTGGTTGCACATTAGAATCACTGGATGATTTAAAGTTTTAAAAATTGTTGGGACCCCAACTCATAAAATCTCTGGGGCAGGGGCAAGGGCCATGAAATTTTTAGAAAGTTTCCAACTCATTCTGTTGTGCAGTCAGTGGCCACTGTTTAACAGAGGTCAGTCTCGAAGGTATTGTGACATGCCTCAGTATGAGCCAGCATAGAAAATTTGAAATGAGGAAGGTTGAAAATTAATCAGACCTGGATTTCACTTCCAGGCTCTCCATTTTCTGCGTGCTACTCTAAAACCTTGGGCAGACCACATGACATCTATGAGCTGCAGGTTGCTTATATGAAAAGAAGATTAAGTCTACTTACCTTACAGGTGAGTAGAAAAAAGACAAGTCATGTAGACTACAGTTATCAGAGAGGGACTCTGGGGATGGGGCTTGCAAAGGGCCTTGAATAGTGGGTACAATTCCCATAGGAACAAATTTGGGAAGGTGGGTTGCCAGCAGGAGACCGAGCCTCAGTGCAGCATGGAAGTAACAAGGAGCACACCATATTGAATATGGTGTTACATGAGATACACAATGCCATGGAGCACCATGAATGGCAGTCTGAGAAATTTAAATAAGGGTGTCTTTAGCTGCCTTGTCTAAAACATTCCTGAGCCAGCTAATGGCAGAACCTAATAAACAACAATAACACTGTTACAGTTAATTCAATTCAACAAAATTTATTGGTATCTCCTCAGCACCACCCACTTTGCTGAAAGCTATTGCAAATATAGAAAATTGTATAACCTATGACTACTCTGATCAGTATTAATAAATGTTTCCTGGACAAGTAAACAGAAAAAAGCTAATCAATAAACAATAAATATTTGGGCAAGAGAATAGAGGGTAGTCTCATAGGAATAACCTGATGAAGCAAAAGCTTCAAGAAGCTTAAGATATAGTAGTCAATGAGCTAAAGATAGAGTAGTTAATACATAGTTAAAATAATTATTATCTCTTGATGAAATAAAATAACTATCTTAGTATTGTCCAAAATAGTGTTTTGCTAAATATTTGACCCTTAAATTTTCTAGATTCTGTTATATTATTGGTTATTTAATTTTAAAAATTTCATGGTAAGCCTTATAAATTGAAGAAAAGATAAATAAATATAAAGAACCTAGATATACTTTCTGAAACAAAAAGTGGCACAGATACTGTGTTATCATGGTAAGAATAATATGCACATTGCCATTAAAATGCCGTATCAACTGCTTTCTAGTCAAATGAGAAAGAAAATAGTGGGTCAAGGATAGGGGGTGGGTAGGTGCAGGGGGAGATTGGTTGATTCATTCAATGTAAATAAATTTCACTGAAACTAATAAAAATCTGTGAAATCATTTCAGCATGAGAAGGGAAGTTGAGAGTACATCCATTTAGATACAAAATCATGACTTACACAATGCTGTCCCTTCTAAAAGCAACAAGCCAAAATGTTTTCAAAATTACATTTTCCACATCACCTGAGCTGATATACCAGAGTAATATGAAATATTATAAATTTGACTTTCAAAGGTGGTGTTTCAACCTGCATTTTCCAGTGTGGAAAATTAAGCCAATCCTACTGAATTGATTAACTGCAGAAAACAAACTTGTGGGGGGAAAGGATATATTTTCTGATCTCTAGGCTATCCTTCAGGGGGAATATATTTTTGATGTTCTCTTGGGAAGCAATGATGTAGGGTTGTCATTAAAAAAATCAAACACACCATTTCATTCCATACGACAGTGGCCAGACTGCGCCCTCATTTTAATTGGAGCATCCGTGCAGCTCCTTTGTGGTTGTTCTAAAGGCAGATGGGGCATATGTGTTTTTTTGTTTATTTGTCCTGCATGAAGCATGGCATAGAGGGGACATGTAACAAATGCATGTTAAAGGAAAGGAAGGGGAGGAAGGTTTAGAGCAAGGCTAACTGAAGAATCACTTGTTTGTATTTTCACTGAGCTCCTCCAGAGATTCATCCCATGGCTCTCCTCTGGCTGCCTGGCCATCAGGAATCTTGTTTTTATCCATCAGCATTTTACACAAATGCCTGCAAACAGTGTTTCAAGGAGGGGAAATGAAGAATGCCCTTATAGATTACTTCCCAAGAAGCAAGACTGTTGAATGTGCTTTAAACAAGAACAGAGGGTAAGTGGCCCCTGGTACCCATTGCCTGGCCCTTTCACAAATTCCACCCTGTCTACCACACAGATTTAAAATGTCAAGAGACAATCCTACAGATGCAAAATGGGACAACTGGCTGTTTGGCTCTCTCCCTTCACCCACCTCTAGCCCTTTTCTATTTCTTCCACCAACCACGGACATTCTTTTTTTAAATTTTTACATGGTTATTGTTATTATTATTGCATTTTTCCATTGCCATGTATTGCCTTTGCACCCTCTTCCACAACCATGGGCATTCTTTTAATCATCTTCAAAGAGGTTGTTGGCAAGAGGAGTTCGAGGGACAAGAGGGGACAATGCACTAATCGTCTTCAGACAAAGGCAGAGAAGGAAGAGGAACAGAGAAGACAGAACACAGAGCCTCGTCTGTAATGCAGGGCCCGGGGTCCCCAGATGTTACTAAAGCATCAGCATCTCTTCCTGCAAGAAAAATTGGATTAGTCACTGCCTTGTCTCCTAATGGACATACTCTGTGATCTTTAGAGCTTCATTTACTGGGTTAATAGTGCTTTGCCTGAGTTCCTCTGCTATGGGAAAAAGAAAAAAAAACCTGTAAGGAGAAATATTCTGGATGACGTCCACAACCACTGACACGAGTAATATCGTATTCATCACAGACAGACCTCGTATCTCATTACTGCTGAAGAGTTGCCCTGGAGGCATCTGAGCCTGGCCAGGCCAGGCCTCTCATGTGGAACCGTTCAGGTATATTGTGAAATGATTTAATGCGATAATAATGTCCACTTTGTGAGATAGATTATGTTTTTCATAGTGGCTGATGGTTAATGAATGATACATTAGCAAATATCACTAAAACATTATTGGGAAATCCAAATGAAGAGATGGAGTTCTTTTTCCTGCTTCTTCTTGGCTTTCTCCCCAAGTGGTCCTACCCTCACCCTTCCCCCACTTCAATGCATAAAGATGGAATGCAGAAGAACTTCCAAGATTCAGAAAACTTAATTTATTTAAAAGAAAAAAAACCCAGTTGTGTGTTCCTGCCTCTCAGCCTCTCCTTACCAGAAGGAAGGATGAATACTAAAAACATTCAAACATGAGCTGAAATATCTCTTCTTAAATCAAATGAGAATCAATGAAAGTGCGAACCTGAACAAATACATTATATGTTGGCCCAGTTTATTAGATGAAGCCGTTTACCCTGATTTGATTTATCTGGCAATACACAGCTCAGCTGTGAAATGAGATAAGCCGAGCCCATTCACCTTATTGACTATATTATCGCAGCTCCTGCTAGCA
Source organism: Sturnira hondurensis (assembly GCF_014824575.4). NCBI lineage: Eukaryota > Metazoa > Chordata > Mammalia > Chiroptera > Phyllostomidae > Sturnira > Sturnira hondurensis. Next base: position 5,008,407 of record NW_028076902.1, on the reverse strand, counting down.
TTGCCATGGTTAAGGGCCTGTCAGCAGTTCCATTACAAATCCCTGTTTTCAGCAGCTGCAAAGATTCACTCCCAGCTGCTGTGTGGCATGGCCAATCCTAACCCATGAGCACAGCCTCTGAAAAGATGGATGTAATTCCATTTTATTATTCACCATTTCCGTGCTGAATAACTAGAAGGAATGTGCATGTCCCCATGTCCATGAGGCTTGTTTTCACCTGCTGAAAAGGTCAGGCATGCTCTCATTTATATTTTATTTTGATTCTTTCTTCATTAACTTTTCCTATATAGGTATTTCCAATCAAAATGTTCTCTTTTTTGTTTCCATTCATTTTGTAGTGCAAAAGCCCCACATTTCCCAGCATCCATGTTCACCATTGGTAGGTCTCCATCCAGACAGCAGTGAGGAGCTGCAGTAGAAGACAGATGCACTCTAGGATTAACTGGTGGGCCTGCCCAAGAGGCAAGCAGACAGACACTGTTATTTTGAGTTTTTCAATAAACATCTACAATCCAGATGTCCAGATTCAATGAAGTTTTACATATGTGGAGAAAGATATTTCTATTATTAAAGTTTTGTTTAAAGACATAATAAAAAAGCATTCTTATTGTCTTTCAGTCTCATTTTTGTTCCAGCTCCACAGAGCATGCAACCTCATGAAATCATAGTTGGGTAAGAATCTTCCATTTGATCTTTCTTGACACATCTCCAGACTGTGGTGTGTGGCACAACAATGCATAGCAGAAAGCAGGGGCGCTGGTGTTTATCATGAGAGCCATCCCCTGCTCCCTTGATAACATCCCCACTTATCCCAGGTCTGAATCGGGTATAACCGCTGGGCTGAGAGAAGAGGTGAACATGAAAGCACAGTGAATCCTGGGTATCATGTGCTTTGCTGGTCCCATGCATCATCCCTGCTCTCTCCTGCAATGCCACTAAAATACGAAATGGGATAAAAACGGACTTAAGCTTATAGGGAAAAAAAAAACAGAAGAGGATGCATAAACAGATAAGCAAGTTTAATCAATTTGTTAGAAGCTGGAAAGACAATGGAAGGATAGTAACTGACTTAGCAAGTCAGAGGAAACTGCTTTGCAACTAGAACCCTGACAATGCCTCCCCCACACAGAGCAGGAGATACAGACTTAACCTCTGCATAAATTCACCTAGAGATGCTCCAGATGCTGGGCATAGTGAACAGGGAGAGATGCCACCCTAAAAGCAGAGAGATCATGCAAACTCTGTGGAGTGAGTGATGGGCCCCTCCCCTCACTCCGCTTCCCAAGTGCTGGTGGCCACACATGTGCTCTCAATGCTGGAATGGTAGTACTATTGTTGGTTTGTTTTTTGTTTTTGTTCTCAGATTTGGTGGGGAAATATTAGGAATGGGGTAAACAAAGGCAATGACCGAATGAGACAAAGTGTCAATTTAAGAAACTCTAAAAACTGCAAGGAAAAGGAAAAAAAACATAATCCCAGTATACAGTAGGCTTAGCAATGAACAATATTCACAAAGTTCTTGACCATGAACAATGTAAAAAATTGTGATTACATCCATGTTGGGGAAGTAGAGAGAATGCAGTATGAAAGATGGTGTAAGGAAGATAAGTCTTCACCTACATAAACAGGACATGACAAATGGGTCTAAAATTGGCAGATGAGTAAATAAAAAATAATCATATTTAGAAATGTAGATATAAAATAAACAAAGATACAGGGGAAAGAATTAAATGTTGTTAATTGCTCAGAAATGAAATACTGATAGGGACTTGGAAATGCCAGTTCTCTCTCCAGAGCCCTGTTGGGACCTGCTCTGCCTGGTTTCAGGAGAGCAGTTCCCATGGCTGAAACCCCCCATGGCTAAGGCTGAGTGAGTGACCTTTGGACCATAAGTCACTAAGGAGACAAAACTTATCTCCCTGGAAGGAGCTCAGCTTCTCCTCTTTCCATAACTGGCCTCCAGTGCTTGATCAGTTAGCCTATGACAGGTGAGATTCCCCAAGGGGGAAATCACCTAAGACCAGCACAATCATGTGGAGGCCCCAGGGAAGTATTTGGGGGGCAATGGAGAAAGGGGGTGTAGGACCTTCGCCCCCCAACTTTGACAAAGCCTGAGCCCTCAGTCTGTCTGCGAGAAGTCTCTGAGAATCCTTTGGCTATCTGCCTCCTCTGCCTGACTTAAGGTTGAAAACAATGACAGAGGGTGGTACCACCTTGTTCTGAGAATAGCAGGTTCCCTGGGTGATCTGGAATGAGAAAGAATTTCTAACAATGCTGTGAAACCTGCTTTGCTAAGAATGCTTTTAGTCAAATGATACAGGCCCAAGCAAAAAGTGAGTTTATGTTCCCAAAGTTCTGTGGCCTTTTAGCTGACTTAGGAGAAGCCCTAATGGTTCTTTGTATACTATCTACTATTTACTGCCTGACAATGATTAATAAGTTGTACCTGAACTCTTGTGCAAAAAAAATAATAATAAAAGCCTGTCTAGGCAAGGGTCAGGGCCCTCTCTCTCCTTGAGAGAGTTGCCAGGCTGCTCCAACCCGCTCTCCCCTTGAGAGGGAGGCCATTCCATTCTGAGGCTCTCCCCCCTTGAGGGAGTAGCCATGCTGTCCCTTTTCCTCCACAGGACTTGGTAGTTGGTGTGAATTTGTCTCACGTCTCATCCATGACACCGCAGACACTGCAAGCCAGTGCACGTGTCAGGCCCCCCCTCCACCTCTGCTCTCTGCCCATGTGTCCTCCTTTCATTCCTTCTACACTTAAACCCTCTTTCCAAACATACTTCATATCATGAGGGGTTGCACAAATTGTTATCTCTCCTTGATACATTCCCTCATCTCCTTTTCTTATCCCCACTTCCCACTCTTCTTCAGCTTTCAGCTCATGGTATCTTCCTCATGGAACCCTATGCCATCCACCCTCAGTTAAAAGTCCTGCTGCCAACTTTCATGTTACCCTAGTAAATACCTCCTGATTTCTGAGCCACATACCAGAGTCTGGACATGTCTTCAAGAGTCTAGAGATCCATCTTGAAGACATAGTGCTTCTAGGAAAAAGAAGATATAAAACATGTACAGTAAAATGACAGCAAACACAATAATTACCAACCATACCTAAAACAAAAACAAAATAAACTAAGCAAACAACTAGAACAGGAACAGAACCACAGAAATGGATATCACACAGAGGGTTAGCAACAGGGGAGTGGGAGGAGGAGAGAAAGGGGAAAAGGCAGAGAATATGTAGATGGTAGGTAGAAAATAGACAGGGGAAGAGTAAGAATAGTATGGGAAATGTAGAAGCTAAAGAACTTATGAAACAAAGAAGGTTCTCATCTTTGAACTTCTCTTCTGAAGCCAACTTCACAGTAGCTTTGATCTTTTTTAAAAATATATTTTATTGATTATGCTATTACAGTTGTCCCATTTTCCCCCTTCATTCCCCTCCACCCTGCATACCCTCTCCCACCCAAATCCCCCCCTCTTTACTTTATGTCCATGTGTCATAAGCTCTTTAGCTTCTACATTTCCCATACTATTCTCACTCTCCTATGGTCTAATTTACCATTTATGGTCTACCATCTATGCTACTTATTCTCTGTACCTTTTCTCCCTCTCTCCTCCTCCCACTCCCCTGTTGCTAACTCTCCATGTGATCTCCTTTTCTGTGGTTCTGTTCTTGTTCTAGTTGTTTGCATAGTTCATTTTTGTTTTTGTTATAGGTGTGTTTGGTAATTACAGTGAGTGTCCTGTCATTTTACTATACATATTTTTTAATCTTCTTTTTCCCCGATAAGTTCCTTTAACATTTCATATAATAAGGGCTTGGTAATGATGAACTCCTTTAACTTGACCTTATCTGGAAAGCACTTTATCTGCCCTTCTATTCTAAATGAAAGCTTTGTTGGATAGAGCAATCTTGGATGTAGATTTTTGCCTTTCATGACTTGGAATACTTCTTTCCAGCCCCTTCTTGCCTGCAAGATTACTTTTGAGAAATTATGTGATAGCCTAATGGGAACTCCTTTGTAGGTAATTCTCTTATTTTGTCTTGCTGCTTTTAAGATTCTCTCCTTATCTTTCATCTTGGGTCATGTAATTATGATGTGCCTTGGTGTGTTCTTCCTTTGGTCCACCTTCTTTGGGACTCTCTGAGCTTCCTGGACTTCCTGGAAGTCTATTTCCTTGCTAGATTGGGGAAGTTCTCCTTCATTATTTGTTCAAATAAGTATTCCACTTGTTGCTCTTTCTCTTCCCCTTCTGGTACCCGTATAATTCAAATGTTGGAATATTCAAAGATGTCCTGGAGGTTCCTCAGCCTCTCCTCATTTTTTTTGAATTCTTGTTCCTTCACTCTTTCCTGTTTGGTTGTTTCTTTCTTCCTTCTGGTCCACTCCATTGATCTGAGTCCCAGTTTTCTTCCCATCACTATTGGTTCCCTGTACATTTTTATTAATTTCACTTAGTGTAGCCTTCATTTTTTCAACTAATATGTGACCAAATTCAACCAATTCTGTGAGCATCCTGATCACTGGTATTTTGAACTGTGCATCTGATAGATTGGCTATTTCTTCATTGCTTAGTTGTATTTGCTCTGAAGCTTTGATCTGTTCTTTTATTTGGACCATTTTTTTTTTGTCTTGTCACACTTGTTACATAGTGAGGGGCAGAGCCTTAGGTGTTCACCAGGGCAGAGCAACCCAGTGGCTGGGTTGTGATGCTGTATGTGGGGCAAGGGTCTGAGAGGGAACAATGACACTTGCTCCATTCTCTGTCAAATTTCAGTCCCTCCCACCACTTCTTCCAAGCAAACTGGGCCCTTCTGGTGCTTATTAGCATGTGGGTGGGCTTGTGTACATTCTAGGACCCCATGAGTCTCTCCAATGAACTCTTCTGTGAGCCTGGGAGTCTCTCCCTGTACCTCAACCTCCACGGGCATTTTCAGGTGGTGTTTTGAGGCTTTATTTCCCCAGGCTGGGACCCTGGGTTGCACAATCTGTCTCACTCCCTAGTTTTGCCTGGTTTATCTGCTCTTAAATGTGGGACCACCCACCCAGCCAGCCACCTTAGATGCCATATCCCACTTAACAGTTGCTGCCTTGCTGGGTCTGCCTATTGCCACCCCTTGCCTGGGGTCTGCCAGCCACTGCCTGCACACCCAGGGTCCTCCCATTCAGGTGTATAACCCTGTCTTGAGCACCCAGGGTTTCTCAGCTGCTGCCTTGCGGGCCAGGTGCCACTACTTTTTTTGTCTTAACCCCTCTCTGCCTGGTCACCTGTCTCTGCCCCTCCTACTGGTCTGGATGAATGTGTCTATTTTAACTCCTTGGTTGTCAGACTTCCATACAGTTCAATTTTCTGTCAGTTCTGGTTGTTATTTTGTTTCTAAATTGTTGTTGTCCTTATTTTGGTTGTGCGAGGAAGCACAGTGTGTCTACCTACACTCCATCTTGGCTGGAAGTCCTCAGCTTTGATCTTTTGATTCATGTCTCTCTCTCCCATTTAGGCTATAAGCTACAAAGTGTCTATATTTTTTTCTCTCTCCTCATAATCCTAATGACTAGCATAGTACTTGCCCATAGAAAACTCAAAAAGGTGCTGAATGAGTGAATAAATGAGTAAGTGAACAAAAACAAAACACAAAATACGGATTGAATGAAGTTCACACTTTTCTAATGGAGAAGCTTGATACTCCAAAACTTTTGTAAATTCAGAAAGAAATTTCCTGTGAAAGTTTATGCTTCTTCAGCCTTGGAGCTCATATACAAAAATATTTCAAGTAAAAAGAGAAACTATTTCCTTGGCTCTGTGATTAGAAAGTTCCTCTTATGAACCCTTTTATACTACTAGTGGAAATGTTCATTGGTACAGCCACTAGAGAGAACATATGCCTCAAAATATTAAAAATAGAACTACCATGTGACCTAGCAAATCCATTTCTGGGTATATCCACAGGAAGCAAATCCACTATCCTGAAGAGATACCTACAGTGCCATGGTTATTGCAGCATTATTCTATGTAGCTGAGATATGGGAACAACCTAAATGTCTGTTGACAGATGAATGAGTAAAGAAAATGGTTCATGGTTAATGTGGGATACCATTCAATCTTTCAAAAGGAAATCCTCCCTTTTGAGACAGCAGGGATGAACCTGGAGGACGTTGTTCTAAGTGAAGTAAGAAAGACATAGAAAGATAAATACTGTATGCTCTCACCTATATGTAGAGTCTAAAAAAAAAATGAGCTCAAAGAAGCAGAGAATACAATCATGGTTACCAGGAGCTGGGGGGTGGAAGTGACAAAGAGATGGTTGTCAAAGAGACAAACTTTCATTTATCAGATGACTAAATTCTGGAAACCTAATGTACAGCACAGTGCAGTGATGGTTGTTTTTTTAAGACTTATTTATTTATTTATTTATTTATTTATTTATTTCTAGAGAGAGGGTGAGAGAGGGAGAAAGAGAGGTAGAAAAATATTGATGTGAGAGATAAACATCAATTGGTTACTTTTCACATGCCCCCAGTCGGGAACCTGGCCCACAATCCAGGCATGTGCCCTGACCAGGAATTGTGCCCAATCCAGGCATGTGCCCTGTGACCTTTTGCTTTGTGGGACGATGCTCATCCAACTAAGCCACACTGTTTAGGGCAATGAAGGTTAATTTTGTGTACCAACTTGATTGGCCTGAGGGATTTCCAGATAACTGGTAAAAAGTTGTTTCTGAATATGCCTGTTTGGGCATTTCTGGAAGAGATTAGCATTTGATTCGATAGACTTAATGAAGAGACCCACCCTCACCAGTGAGGGTGCGAATTATCCAATCAATTGGGGGCCCAAATTGAACAAAAAGGCAAAACAATGCAAAATTTACTCTCTCTCTTCTTGAGGCAAGACGTCCACCTTCTCTAGCTTTTTGACATTGGAGCATCTGGTTCTTGAACTTCCAGTCTCCAGAATTATACCATTTGTCCCCTGGTTCTCAGGCCTTTGACCTTGGACTGAATGTTATATTACTACCCTGAGTCTGAAGATTCTCAGGCTTTCAGACTTGGTCTTACTTACATTCCCTCATCTCCAATTTCTCCAGTTGCAGATGGCATATAGTGACAGTTCAAAGCCTCTGTAACTACATGAGCCAATTCCTATAATAAATCTCTTTTTATATCTATATAAGTTCCCTATTGGTTCTGTTTCTCTTGAGAACCCTGACTTGTAATTACTGTAGTTAATGTATTATACACCTGAAATTTGCTAAGAGGGTAGATTTTGAGTATTCTCACCACACACACACACACACACGCACACACACGCACACAAGCACAAAGATAACTATATGAGGTTATGGATGAGTTACTTAGCTTAATTGTGGTATTCATTTCACAATGTATATGTATAGCAAAACATTTTGTACTTTAAATATGTATAGTTTTTTTCCATCAACTCATATGTCAATAAAGCTGGGGTGGGAGAAATGCCCCTTATATACTCAGCATCCTGCCTCAATGGCAAATCATCAACAGCACTACATCATAGCTCAAGAAACAAAAAATAAGCAGCAATGAATACTGAAGGATTCCTTGAGTGGTAGTAGTTTGGAAACAAGTACTCAAATGGTATTTTAAATTCTTAAATATATCCCCAGAAAAAAATCATCTTGCCTATCTTAAATGCAAACTGCATAATATGTAGGAGATAAATTTTATACCTCCTGTGATTGAACCTAACAATAAATCTCAAAGTACTAATGAGAACAAGTCACTGATTTGGGGACAGAGGATTTCTTTAAGAACTTACGAGACTCAGGGGTTCATTTTGCTCACTGTTCCAGTTTCTATGGTTTACCAGTTTTCAACAATACACCTAGTCCAAGTGATTTCCTTCTCCCATAGAGACTGTCACTATTCCTCTGCTCAAAGCACAAAGTTCAAGACCTTGATCTTTTTTACATCACTGTTTTCACCTTAGACTGTAACTCTTTTTGAAGTATCTGATTAGGTAAAAAGAGCTGGGTATGGGCCAGAGACGATTCAGAAGTCCAGAGATAGTTCCAGATGACCTACCTGCCTGGGAGCAGATGGTCCATCAAAATTCAAAATTTCTTCCATATTGCTAGGTCACACATGGAAAGAACTGTGGGGAATCTGGCCTTATAAACAGTAAATGTATATATTTCTGTCATAACAATATACTCAAATCTACTCTTGAAATGAAGTCTGAAAGAAAGTGTTGTTAGAAATCTGCTGAATGTAAGGCTTATCTCTTTGCATATTTGATTGAATTAGAATGCTGATAAAGGATAACACTTGACTTCTAAGAGTTATGTTGACTCCAACACTGTACTTAACCATCTTTATTCAATAATGAGTCATTCGAATTTCTTCAAGTGTATTGTTTTTAAAATATATATTCTCCTAACACCAAACCAAGCTGTTTTTCTACTTGGGAACTTTTTCCCCTTCGATTTAGGACAGATATAAATGGTCCAAGTTCCTTTTTCACATCTGCATCCTAGAATCTGAAGTAGTATTTGGAAGCACAGAAATTCTATCTGAATTGTTTATACCAGCTGCCTATCAGCTGTAACACAAAATAAAGGTGGAACCTACCATGTAGCTGTGTGAAATTGACAAAACCCTGCAGGAAAGGACCAGGGGGCCTTGGTACTATTCGTTTGTAGTGACACAGAATTTTCTGACCAGGACAGACTGGACCAGTATTTCATTGCAATCTTTTTTCCTAGTATGTACCACCATCTTTCTCAGCTTTAAATTCCCTGTCTCCCACCAATCAATATCGTAGTACAGGGAAAACTAAGAAGAGTCTCTTTTGCCTGAAGTCCACGGGATTTGGTGCATTTTAAGGAATTCTAAAATATTTTGAAATTGCGAAAATATGGATTTTGAAGAGAGATACATCTTGATTTCAAACCTGGCTCTGAATCAAATGAGCTGTCTGACTCTTCTGAGCCAGGAGGATAATAGCCACTTCTTGGGTTTGAGGTAGCAAATTTGATGAGATATTTACCACCTTTGCCTGAATATAACATACTTCGCAATTTTACTAGAAAAATATCTTAGGAAAAATAAGCATGCATTGAAATTGATTTTAATATGAGTTTTGAAAGGCAAGCATGACTTGTTAACATGTTTGTATCATATACTGAAATCCAAATGGAAATCGGGTCATTTTTTTCTCTGATCCCTATGTTTGTGTATCTTCTTGTGGATGGAGCATGTGCCACAACTGCCCATGTTCTAGCCACTGTTGGGTTTCCCTGTCTTCAATGCCAACTGAAACTCTGGGTTTTAGACTTCTGGCCGAGATGGAGGTGTAGGTAGGTACACTTCGCCTGCTCACACAATGAAAAGAAGGACAATAACAAGTTTAAAAACAAAAAATAACTAGAACTGCCAGAAAGTCTAACTATATGGACTTTCAACCACACACATATGGACTCCCTGACAACCAAGGAGTTAAAGAAGAACCATTCATTCAGACTGAAAGGAGGGGCAGAGACAGGCAGCCAGGGCAGAGAGGATACATAGCAAAGCAGCAGCTAGACCACTAGGCAGTCCCACATGTGCATGCAGGTAAACCAGGAGGAACAGCTGAGGAGTGAGACAGACTGCTAAACCCAGGGTTCCAGTGCCAGGAAATAAAGCCTCAAAACCTCTGGTTGTAAAAACCTGAGGGTGGAAGAAACCCCCACCCTCACAAGGCAGTTTGTTGGAGAGACCCACAGGATCCTGTAACATACACAAACCCACCTACCTGGGAATCAGTACCAGAAGGGCCGAATTTGCTTTTGGGTCATGTGGGAAATGACTGAAAGCTGACTGAGAGCTGAGAAAGTGGTATTGTTCCCTATTGGACCCCACAACATACAGTGCCACAAGGAAGCACACACCAAGGCACATCATAATTACATTACCCAAGATTAAAGATAAGAAGAGAATCTTAAGAGCTGCAAGAGAAAAGGAAATAGTTACCTGCAAAGGAATTCCCATAAGACTATCAGCTGATTTCTTAAAAGAAACCTTATAGGCAAGAAGGGGCTGGAAAGAAGTATTCAAAGTCATGAATGGCAAGAACCTACATCCAAGATTGCTCTATCCTGCAAAGCTTTCATTTATAATAGAAGGGCAGATACAGTGCTCCCAGGATAATGTTGAGTTAAAGGAGTTCATCATCACCAAGCCCTTATATTTATGAAATTTTAAAGGGACTTATCTCAGGAAAAGAAGATGATCAAAACTATGAACAGTAAAATGACAACAAACTCACAACTATCAACAACTGAACCTAAAAAATCAAAAACAAACCAAGCAAACAACTAGAACAGAAACAGAATCACAGAAATAGAGACCACGTGGGGGGTTATCAGTGGGGAGGGGAAGGGAGAGAATGGGGGGAAAGGTACAGGGAATAAGCAGCATGACTGGTAGGTACAAAATAGGCAGGGGTAGGTTAAGAATAGTATGGTAATGTAGAACCAAAAGAACTTATATGTATGACTCATGGACATGAACTAAAGAGGTGGGGGGATGCTGGTAGTAGGAGGGTGCAGGGTGGAGGAGAATAAGGGGGAGAAAAAATGGGAAATTATAATAGCACAATCAATAAAATATATTTAAAAATAAAATTTAAATCTAGAATTCTAAAGAAAAAAAGCTCTGGGTTTTAGCAAGGCACATATTCACCCAAGTTAAACATTTACCCCCTCATAGTTCTTTTGCCAGGTATAAAAGTAGCAGTATGTGTAACAGCTTCTAGGATGCCCCTTAAAGATAGCTGGTTCATGTCCTTACCTACTTTTGTCCTTCTCCCTTATCTTCCTGGTGGAAAAAATGCACCTACATTAGCTGGAGTTCAGAAAGGCTTCCTACACCAGGAAACATCAAACCAAGGACAGTGGATCAGTGAGAGCAAACAAACTGGATCCCCAACAATTAAGGAGCCATCATACCAGGGCTTACCCTAGGGCTTCTTCTGCAGTGAGAAAAGCTAAACTACTATCTTGGATAAGACACCACTGTTTGGGGTTTTCTGTCACATGCAACTGAACCAAATCCTACTAGATACACAGCCTTTTCCTGTTTCATTCTGGGGGTAGTTTGCTGTATCTAGTAGCTTCCAAAATATTTCTTCTTTTTATTTTCTTGATTGATGGTAAGACCAGAATACCACTCTGCAGCCTGTTTTCCATCTTTTTTAGTAAAGTCTATAGCATTGAAAGTCTGGGCTTTAGTTGCCTTTGAATTTTATGTTATAGTAATAAATTGATTCTAAAATATTATGAGAATAACTCATTTTCCACCTAATTTTTCCAACATTTCTCTCATCATTTTGTCATCAGTGGTCAGCAGCCCTCTGTAATGTGGGTCATGAGAATCTACAGATACTTTCCTTGGAAAGAGTTTTGAAAGAAATGTATCTTTTAAACCAAGAGAAATAAACCTATTTAAACCTATAAATAAAGGGCCTGAATACAGTGCCTGGCCTAGAGTCAGCTCTTAGTGAAAAGTAGAAGTGGATGGTGAGGAGAGCAAAGAACCAGGATGCTAGAAACCCTTCCCATCACAAAGTGAGCCTGAACACACCTCAGAGTTCTGGATGTCTAAACATCATTCTCATATGAAAAAAGTGGTTTCACAAATTCATAACAACAGAATAATCCCTTACCTCAGAGATCTCTGGTTGTTGCATGAGAAGTTTCATCTTCATTATTATTCATATTGTTATTATGATTTCCTAAAAGCCTCATGTTCTCACAGAAAGCTACGAATTGTAGCACCTGTCATGAACTTCTATATACACTCACACATACCATAGACCAGTGGGAAGGCAACTGAGCTCCTACCAATTGGGGAAGTCCAGCCCATGTGTTCTTGTGACCTAACTATGGATCCTTATTATCCTGACTGAATGATTTTCCACTGCAGCAGAAAATGCAAAAGGATCATTAAAGAGCCTCAAGACATCAGCCAGAGAACACTGCACAAAGCCGATACAAAAACCCCATCTCAGATCTGTCTCTATTCCAGAAGCTCAAGCACTTAAACATCTGTCAAGTCAGCCAGTTGTGTGAAATCAGCAAGCTTTTGCAATGCTGAGGAAATGCCATAAAGAATGTGTGGGGAACCCACCTCTCTGTGCACTTTCATCAGGTATCCATCTCCAAGAACCTCCTCTCAGGTGCAAAAAAAAAAAAGAAAGGGCAGCCCTGAGTCTTGACTCAATCATTTACTTAACTAGGTAATTTTTCCCAGACTCAGTTTCCTGTTATTAGAAATAATAATCTTAAAGATAGCATCTTATGAGGATCAAAAGAAATAATGTAGGGGAAAGTGCCTGAAGCACTCTGAACATCCATCCATACAATAGCTGGGATCAGAAGTAGAGGTGAGAGTAGTACTTTCTGAGAAGCTGCAGTATATTCTGTATACTTCTTCAGAATCATTCTGCTCAGACCAAAGAAGAGAGAAAGCCAAGCTTCCCACCATAAAATCAGTTTTTCAATGAAGATTTTTCAGTTTTGCCACAATGCCTTCTACATTACTGGTCACACTTGCTGATACATTGCCTGTTTTCTAGCAAATTATGCAGAAAGATGATGAATGAGGGAGGGAAGGAAGAAAGGAAGGAAGGGTCGGTCATTTGAAAAGTTCACTCTTTTTCTTTTTAACCTCTTTTACAGTGGCAAGCCAATGTGACTTTAGACTCCATAAGGAATATAAAGAAATCTCTACCACTCTCTTTTTTAAAAAAACATCAAACTGATAAATGATTTTATCCACCATAGAGCTAGGATTTTGATAGTCGGCAAATTGAAGAAGTACACAAACATGATGCTGATCCACCATCAGAAGAACACAAGTCTTCAAATAATTCTTTCCTGAATCAGTCTCTGTGATAGCTTTGTCCAAGCCTCTAAAAACTGGAAGTTCCCACTTCTTTATCAGGGGTCACTCTGAGATTCCTGACTGCCACGTAAGAAGTTCTGCGGCAGCTCCCATGCTGCAGAGGCCACCATAAATGCTCTGGTTGACAGTTTCCGTTCATCCCAGTCTTCCAGTCACTCAGGCTGTATAAGTCTCCTATGGCAGCTGTACCAAACTTGATAGTTTAAAGCAACATGCATTTATTTTCTCATTGTTCTGGAGATCAGAAGTCCAAAATCAGTGTCACAGGGCCGAAATCAAGGTGTCAGCAAAGCCTCACTGCCTCTGGATGCCCTAGAGGAAAATCAGTTTCCTTACCTTTTCAAGCTCCTAGAGCCACAGCGATAACAAAATGGTTAATTTTTGAAGCAACTAAAGTTTTAGGGTAATTTTTTACATAGCAACAGGTAAACTAGAAGAAGTAATAATAAATTTGGGTTGATCGATTCTACTCTCCACCAAGACATTCATCATGTACAGAAGCACATATCTTTGAGATAGCTTTCAAGGTCAAGAACATTTAGAAAATTACTCCAGTTTCCTCCATCTTCACTGTTTGAGATGAAGAAGGAAAGGAGACAGTGTTCCTGTTTTATTAAGCGAATTGGTGCTGGAGAACAGCAAGCCCTCGAGCATCTTCCCGCATTTTCTCTCCGGACTCTTTTTTGACTTTCTTCTTTTCCCTGCTTTTCTACTCAAAGCCCAAAGTAGAGGTATGCTTTGAAACTAAAGTAGAAATCAAGAGTCTGAGAAAGAGCATTTTCACTTCCTTTTTTCTTCCTTTTATGAGCAGTAACAAGTTCACTACACACCTCCCTGATAACTGCCGCCACATGGCTACTCTTCAGGCCAAGTTCTGATGGGTCTCCCTTCTCCTGATCTGGAGAAGCTTGTCAGGGTGTTTTTAATTTTCTAAGAGATGAGTTGTCCTAATGGCATTTGCCCTTACTCTTTCTCAATGAAAACAAAACATGCTTTGTAATTTTCTTGTTTGGAAGGCAAAAATCCCTGATATTGGCTCTTATACACTCTGTGTTAATAAATACTCCTCAACAGTCCAAAGTAATGGAGAGTCTGTTTAAAGTACAGAAGACTTCACAGGTGAATTACTGAGTTTGTTTACTCAAGTGTGACCCAGAATATTTTATTCCTTGGGAGCCACTTCATTTTTCCAAGGACACAGATGATACATTACTTAGAGAGATGTTCATGTCTCCAGGGATTGTGAGGAAAGAGGGGACATCAAAACAGAAATAAGGTGTTATCCCAAACTAACCCTGGACACCCTAGAAGTGCTCATGTCTGCCACTGTTTGTCCTGGAGCTAATTAATGATAGTTCCCCCTACTCCATTTCAAATTTGTAGCAAACAGAGCTTAAGGTAATCTCCTATCACAGTATTTTCATTTCGTTAGATAATTTCTAAAAGCTTTCTCAGGAAGGTGAATATAATTTACCCATGGAAGGAACCTAGTGGAAGGTGAGGATCTTCATAAAGGTGGAAGGTGGAACTTCATAAGAATGAAGTTCTATTTGCTGAATGAAATGAATATATCCATACTCTGCAGATCAGTCATACGTATTATCTTACTATATGTCTACAGTTTTAAATCCACTTACTGACTTTCAAAGTGAAAGTTTGAAATTGAACCCCCCAAATCATTTTAATCAGTGATTTCGAGCCATCTATTTTGTCTTCTCAAGTAATGTTTGTCGAAGTCCTAAGGATACTGAGAGTAAAAAGGGATACCTCCCCTCTTACCTATAGTAAGCACTACGCAATTCTGTATAATGCAAGTGTTTTGAGCAGGCCGTGTGGCCAGGCACAGTGCTAGATCCAGGGTGTGGTGTGACCATGGGTGGCTAAGATGACCACCCATTTTGGTTTGCCTGACATTGAGGGGTTCCCAGGATATGGGGCACAGAGCTGTAAAACCAGGTGAGTTCCAGAACAACCCAGGTGAGTGGGTCACCTTTCTGCCATTCTAGAGTTAGCAGTAGAAAATGGAAAACTGATAGTAAACATAAAATTTCAACTGTGAGACAAGTTGTTAAGTTAAAGGAGAGGACAAATGTCCTCTAGTTTTAGTAGAAAAGTTTTCCCCAAAAGAGACCTGTAAGTTTATACCAGATCAATAGAATTTAGCTGTTAAAGCAGGAGAAAAAGTATGCTAAGCAAACCCAAGAGCATGTGTGAAGGCCTCGATGCTAAAGAAAGCATGACGCATGCAGAGAAACTGGGTGCCTCATTTATGGCAAAAATGAAGAGAAGGTAGGAAAGGTTGCCTCACGAAGAAAATGCTCCAAGGCCATACTGTGAAAAAGCCTTGTACACCCGTATATTGTCGATTCTAGATTGTGCCCTATAACGGCTATGGGAAGTCCAAAAGAGGCTTCAAGGAAAACTACAAATAAAGTTTTCACACCACCGGGTTTTGCTAAAGGCATCTACTGCCAACCCGTTCATTCTTTGTGAAGGTGCCAATCATACTCAGTTCTGTACCTGAACCAAAGCCCTTTTTAGGCAGAGTGAAATGAGCTGCCTCTGGCATTGACAAAGTTAGTTACACCAATATTTAACAGAAAGGAACCAATGTTAAACAACTACTGATGGATAAGTGTGAAGTGCCTGTGCAGGCTTCTACAGGTACTTGACAACACTCAGGAATCCATCTACCTCATCCCTCCCCAGCTACCTGAGAATGCCCCAATCTTGCCCTAGAGCAGCTCCTTGTAACCCAGAATCCCCCATCCAAGCTATTCTGCCCTTTAAAATCCTCTGTGGTAAATGAATTGCTTACGACTTCATCTTCTTTAAGGATTGTAATTTAATGAATGCCTTGCTTCTCCTAAGATACTGTTTCTCATAGGGTGATCCCAGGACCACAGCACAAGCACCACCTAGGAGCTTGTCAGAGAAACAGACACTGGGGTGTGTGCCTAACCTGCTGGCTCAGCATCTCTTGGGGTAGGGTCCAGCAGCTTGGGTTTTAACAAGTCCTCCAGGAGATTCTGATCCTACTGGTGTTTGACAACCACTGTGTCAGGCAAAACACTCCACAGCTACTCCAGTGGGGACTGCTGCTCTCTCCTCAGCTCACAGACTGTGAAAAGAGAAACCACTCCAAATTTAGAATCCTCTCTAGTTCCTCACTTCTTTTGAAACTTTCCCTCCCCTCTGTGGTAATCTCTAGCCCACTGACCTTACTTTTCCAGGTCTGTTCATCTCTTCCTCAGTGCACTAGCCTTCCTCATTTGCCAAGACCCCACATTTTAACCTGCTCTTAAAGACAGCCAAAATTTCCTCCATTCCTTAACTCTTCTTTACTCTATCTTTTTATTTTCCAGTTATAAGTTAATGTAACTTTGTTTTCTCTGCGTTGTTTCCAGATTGCTGAACTCTATTGCAGAAAGTCATACAACCAAACTGAAGTAGGTCCTCTGAATCAAAAGCATTTCTGCTTGTCCACTTCCTTCCTTCCTTTCTCTCTTTCCATCCTTTCCTCCCTCTCTCCTTCCTTTCCTTTCCTTCCCTCTCTGCCTTCTTTCTTCCTTGCTTTCCTTTCTTCCTCCCTCTCTCTGTCTCTTCATTCCTCTTCCATCTTGGCTGGCTCCTTACTGAATTTTTTCCACAGCTCATTCAATCTCAGGCACCCAAATTATTTTATAAAAATCTGCCCCTGGCTGGCATAGCTCAGTGGATTGAGTGCAGGCCTGTGAACTAGAGGATTGTGGTTTGATTCCCAGTCAGGGCACATGCCTGGGTTTCAGGCCAGTTCCCAGCAGGGGACACATGAGAGGCAACCATACATTGATATTTATCTCCCTCTCTCCTTCCCTTCCCCTCTAAAGATAAATAAATAAAATCTTTTTTAAAAAGTCTGGATGAACCCTTTCCCAAACTGGAAGTGCTCCAGCAGCTCACCTCTCACAATGAGCCCACACACTGTCTGCCTTCAGAACTGTCTAAGAAGTTTGCTGAAGATGCAGGTCCCTACTCCAAAGCAGTGTAAGTTTTAGTCCTCTTCAAAGCATCCCTATAAATATTTGAGACAATCATCACATCCTCTTGAAGACTGCTTCACCAAGTCAATTTTTCACTCCTTTTTTTTTCAGACTAGGTATTTCACATGTTATATAATCCTTGTCACGCTCCTTAATATTTTCTGGTTTTTCTACCCCATTTTACAACATGTTGAATAAAATCATTGCAAGGTTAATATTTCAATTTTCCCTTTGGCTTTCCCTGCACAAAGTGTTAGCCTGGGGGAAGGGCCTTCTTTTTCTCAATTTGGTGGTATTTTGGAAATATACCAATTTCTTGGTTAGATATAGTTACCAGATATAACCAATCACCCATAGTTGTTTAGGAAACTTCAAAATATATGTGTACATTCTGAAGCTGCACCTCACAACTCAATTTTAGAGAGTGAGACCCAGGAGGTAGGAACTTTCTAAAGCTCTCTAGGCAGTTCTGTTACCATCCAGCTCTGCATCACTAGCCTAGACTTCTGAAAAACTTTGGACATTGAACTCTGCAAAATTGATCTAGTAAATCAATTTTCGATTTTTATTGTATGGAAAGCTCTATGCATGTCCTTCAATTCTGAATGATAGCTCTGCTGGGTAGAGTAATCATGGTTGTAGGTCCTTGCTTTTCATCACTTTGAATATTACTTGTCAATCCTTTCTGGCCTGCAAGGTTTCTAGAGTTTTCTTGTAGTTAACTACTTTTCTCTTGCTGCCTTTAAGATTGTATCTTTGGCCCTGGCCAGGGGGCTTAGCAGTCTGGAGCACTGTCCCATGTACCAAAAGTTTGCAGATTAAATCCCTAGTCAGGCCACATACCTAGGCTGTGGTTTTCATCCGTGGTCAGTGGGCAAACAAGAGGCAACTGATCAATATTCCTTCCTTCCTTCCCTCCTTCCTTCCTTCCTTCCTTCCTTCCTTCCTTCCTTCCTTCCTTCCTAACTCTTTCTCTCTCTCTCATCAATAAATCAATAAACATATCCTTAGGTAAGGATTTTTGAAAAAAGATTCTCTTTTTTGTTTTTCACCTTTTGTATTTTAATGTTTCAAATATATTTCATTGATTATGCTATTACAGTTGTCCCATTTTCCTCCTTTATTCCCCTATGCCCTGCACACCCCCTCCCACCGGCATCCCCCTCCCCTACAGCCTTAGTTCATGTCCATGGGTCATACATACAAGTTCTTTTGCTTCTCCATTTCCTATACTATTCTTAACCTCCCCGTCTATTTTCTACCTACCATTTATGCTACATATTCTCTGTACCTTTCCCCCCTCTCTCTCCCTCCCACTCCCCTGCTGATAGTCCTCCATGTGATCTCCATTTCTGTGGTTCTGTTCCTGTTCTTGTTGTTTGCTTAGTTTGTCTTTGTTTTTGTTTTAGGTTCAATTGTTAATGACCATGAGTTTGTTGTCATTTTACTGTTCATAGTTTTTATCTTTTTTTCTTAGATAAGTTCTTTTAACATTTCATATAATAAGGGTTTGGTGATGATGAACTCCTTTAACTTGACCTTATCTGGTCAGCACTTTATCTGCCCTTCCATTCTAAATGATAGCTTTGCTGGATAGAGTAATCTTGGATGTAGGTCCTTGTCTTTTATGACTTGGAATACTTCTTTTCAGCTCCTTCTTACCTGCAAGGTTTCTTTTGAGAAATCAGCTGACAGTCTTATGGGAACTCCTTTGTAGGTAACTGTCTCCTTTTCTTTCCCTGCTTTTAAGATTTCCTCCCTCTTTTTAATCTTGAGTAATGGAATTATGATGTGCCTTGGTGTGTTCCTCCTTGGGACCAATTTCTTTGGGACTCTCTGAGCTTCCTGGACTTCCTGGAAGTCTACTTCCTCTGCCATATTGGAGAGGTTCTCTATTATTTTTTCAAAAAGTTTTCCATTTCTTGCTCTTCCTTTTCTTCTTCTGGCACACCTGTGGTTCAATTGTCAGAACATTTAAAGATGTCCTGGAAGTTCCTCAACCTCTCCTCATTTTTTTGAATTCTTGTTTCTTCATTCTCTTATGGTTGAATGTTTCTTCCTTCTGGTCCACAGTGTTGAGTTGAGTCCTGGTTTCCTTCCCGTTACTATTGGTTCCCTGTACATTTTCCTTTATTTCACTTAGCATAGCCTTCATTTTTTCCTCTAATTTGTGACCATACTCAACCAATCTGTGAGCATCCTGATTATCAGTATTTTGAACTGTGCATCAAATCAGTTGGCTATCTCTTGGTCACTTAGTTGTATTTGTTCTGGAGCTTTGATCTGTTCTTTAATTTGGGCCATATTTTTTTTGTCTTGGTGTACCCATTACCGTAGTAAGGGGCAGAGCCTTAGGTGTTCATCAGAATGGGGCAATTCAAGTCTCTGTGTTGTGATGCTATTTGTGGGGAAGGGGCCCAAAAGGGAACAATGCTGCTTGCTCTGCTCTATGCCAGTTTTCAGTCACTGCCCCTACTACCCACAAGAAAGTTGGGCCCTTCTGGTGCTGATCCCAGATGGGTGGGTTTGTGTATGTTACAGGACCCTGTTGGTCTCCCCAATGTACTTTCCTATGAGGCTGGGAGTTTCTCCCACTGCTGCCTCAACCCTTATAGTTGTTTTAATCAGAGGTTTGAGGCTTTATTTCCCCACATTGGAACTCTGGGTTGCATGATGTTTCTCACTCCCAGTTTTTTCTTCCAGTTTATCTGCACTCCACGAACGTGGGACCACCCTGTCTGCCAGCCACTGCCTTGCCTTGAGTTCTCTCCTCCTAGTTGCCCATCTCCACCCTTTCTACTGGTCTGGATAAATGTTTCTCCTTTAATTCCTGGGTTATCAGACTTCCACACAGTTCAATTTTTCTGTCAGTTTTGGTTGCTTTTTGTTTTTAAATTTGTTGTTGCCCTTTTAGTTGTGCGAGAAGGCACAGTGTGTCTATCTATTCCTCTATCTTGGCCAGAAGTCTGTATTTTAATTATGATGTGTCCTGGCGTGGGCCTCCTTGAACTTATTTTGGAAACCCTCTGTACTTCCTGGACTTGTATGTCTATTTCCTTCACCAAGTTATCGAAGTTTTCTGTTATTATTTAATAGGTTTTCAATCTCTTGCTCTCTTCTCTTTTTGGCACTCCCATGATACAAATGTTGGTATGCTTGAAGATTTCCCAGAGGGTTCTCACATTATCCTCTTTTTTAAAATGCTATTTTCTTTTTGCTGTTCTGTTGGTGTTATTTGCTTCCTCATATTCCAAATCATTGATTTGATTCTCAGCTTCATTTATTCTATTGATTCCATGTAAATTACTCTCTATTTCAGTTAGTTTATCTTTCATTTCTGACTTGTTCATTTTTATGATTCCATGGTCTTATTTATGCTATTGAAATTTTCACTAAGTTTATCTACTCTTTCCCTAAGTTCATTGAGCATCCATTTAACCAATGTTTCCAACTCTGCATCTAGTAGTTGCTTGTCTCAATTTTGTTTAGTTCATTTTCTGGAGTTTTGTTCTGTTCATTCACATAGGACATGTGGTTTTTGTGTGAGTGTGTATGTGTGTGTCCTCATTTTGGCAACCTCCCTGTTAGGTAGAGCTGCTACATTTTCCAGGCTTGGTAGAGACATCTAATATAGTAGGTGTCCTGTAGGGTCCAGTGACACAGCCTCCCTATTCACCAGGGCTAGGCAATCCAGGTGGGCCCTTGTGAGGGTTGTGTACATGCTCCTATTGTAGTTGAGCCTTGATTGCTGTTGGCACATCAGTAGGAGGGATTTCACCCCAGGCTGATTGGCTGCAAGGAATGGCTATGACTACTGTGGAGGATTAGCTATGTAGGGGCCTACCCCACAGGGCAGGACTCACTTCTGTGGGCCCTGTTGCCCATTGAATCCTCCCCTTGAGCATGTTTCTTGTAGAGGTGGTGCTCCAGACATGGTCAGGCATCATCTGAGTCTATCTCCAGATGCTCTGGCTCTGGGGCCTCCTGGAAGGTGCAGGCCGAGGTTAGAAGCCTTCTGTGTTCTGCCCAGCATCACCCAGCATGAGCTACAAAGTGATCTGCAGATGGCTGCTATTTGTGCTGGGCTTGGAGGTACCCAGCCAAGGCAAAGCTTTGAAACAAGGCCAGTTGCCACTTATGCCTGGCCTTGTGCCACTTATCAAGATGTACAGGGCAAGCCAAGGCCAGATGCAGCTTGTTTGAGATTCTAGTAAAGTCTGAAGCAGGAGCCAAGACAGGCTATTTGTATGGAAAAGCTACTGGAAACAGTTTGGATGGGCCTGAAAGATGGGCGGGTGGGATCTCAGGTGGAGTAAACAGTGTTAATCAGGTTGATGGAGACTTATATACAGCACACTTCTGCTGGGTCTGTGGGAAGAGGGCTCGGCAAAGCAACAATGACCTCTGCAAGCACCTCTGTCTAGGAGAGAACTGCCTTCACAGCTCTTGCCCTGATGCTGGACTATTCAGTTCCTCCCTCCATGTCCCTGCTGGCTTTCTAACAGCTTCCCCAGTGTAGAGTTCAGAGGGAGGGAGTCCAAGTAAGTTCATGTGCAGGCCCTTTAAGAGGAACTGCTTGGGACTCCAGAAGACTCTTTCTCACTTGGCCTCAATTCCCAGTGGTTTTTACAGCCAGGAGTTATGGGGACTTAATTCCTGGTACTGGAACCCTGGGCTGAGAGGCCTAGTGTGGGGCCGGGAACTCTTGCTCTTTAGAGGGGATCTCCACAACTGAGATAACCCTCCCAATTTTTATCTACCACACATGGGTGTGGGACCAGCCAATTCTATATCTCCATCCCTCCCACCAGTCTCATGTGGCTTCTTCTTTATGTTCCTTAGTTGTAGGACTTCTGTTCAGCTAGATTTCAGGTGGTTCTGAATGATGGTTTCAGTAGTTTAGTTGCAATTTTGATGTGGTTGTAAGAGGAGGTGACTACTGCCTGTACCTATGCTGCCATCTTGACTTGAAGCTCCAAAACCTGCCATATTTTTGATGTGTGATTTTAAGTAGAAATATAATTAAGTACACAGGAACTTATCACTGCATTTTATCTCATTTAAATAGCATAACAGAAAATTAATAATTTGGGGGCGTTAACAGGAAACTTTGGTTTGAAATAATTTTAAAAATCTTTCCATGGGAAATTATTTTTAAAAACTTATCCATAACATAGACCCATTTCTACATGCTCCTTTCAGCCAAGTACAATTATAAATCCTGGAAATAGCATAAGAAGCAAGCAAAGGAAAATTCCAAAAGGTGGTGAAATAAAAACCACCTGGTTTGGGACCCAAGGCCTAGAGGAAGAACACAATCTAGTAAGAGAAGGCAGTCCAGGTAGTCTCATTCCCCACCCCAGAAAAAGTAGGAGGTCCTTCCAACAACCAGAGACAAACTAGCACCATCTTCAAGGAGGTTAAGCCACCAAGAGAGACACTCACTGTCTAGGTAGGCCTGCAGGCCCCTCTCCCTTGCTGAGAAATACCAGAGCTGCTGGTAGCAACAAGCAAGCCCTCCTCCCCACCAACCAGAGACTCTGATCCTCATTAAAGTATACAGTAGAAAAGGGACTCACCTGGGGAAATCCCCTGTCAGCCTCTCAGGCAGCACCATCAGGGACCAGTGAGAGGCCTCATGGCACAAGATAAACCAAGCAGACAAAAGAACATCATCAAGGTTCAGAAAATTAAACTGCCATTGGAACCAGAGCCTACCACATTAGGCCGAGACCTGGCTACTCATCTGTACAGGATGACCAGCTATTAAAGTAAGATAATGCATTTAAATAAAACCCAGAATCCCTTAATACAATAGCCAAAATGTCCAGGATACAATAGAAAATTACCTGTCATATCAAAAAAAAATCACAATTTGAAAGAGAAAAGATAACTAAGCAATACCAAAGTCAAATGAATATAATGTTGGAATAATCCGACAAGGATTTTAAATCAGCCATTGTTTCTTATGGAGTTGTTTTATGCTTTAACATTCAAATGTTCTTTTAAAAAATAAAATATTAGGGACTTCTGCCAAGATGGAGGTGTAGGTGGAAACACTGTGCCTTCTTCCACAACCAAGTTTGAACACAACAAAGGTTTAGTAAACAAAAATGCAGCCAAAACACAGAAAATTGAACTATACGGAAGTCCAACAAGAACAAACCATTCAACGGGACTGGTAAGAGTGGCAGAGCCAGCATCAAAGTGGTCGGGCCGGAAAGATCCCCCAACCCAGGCTCCCAGGTGGCCGTGGACGGATCCCAGGTGTGGGGTGGCGACCGGTGGACCCAGTGAGGGCACAGGGAGGTGGGCTGACCGCGGTCACACATTCCCTGAAGATAAACCAGCAGGGGAGCGAGCAGCGAGGCAGACCTCGCAGGCCCCAGCAGCGGGAAGCAGAGGGGACCGCCATTGGCCCTCTCTGACCCCGCCCCCACATACAGCATCACAACCCAGGGATTTAGTTACCCCGCCCTGGTGAACACCTAGGGCTCTGCTCCTCATACATAACAGGCACAAACAGTCCAAAATATGGCTCAAGAACTCAAAGACCCAGAGCCCATAACTCTAAGCAATGAAGAAATAGCGAACCTCTCAGATGCACCATTCAAAACACTGGTGATCAGGATGCTCACAGAACTGGTTGATTTTAGCCACAAATTAGAGGAACATATGAAGGCTAAACTGATTGAAATGAAGGGAAATGCACAGGAAACCAATAGTGATGGAAAGGAAACTGGGACTCAAATCAAGGGAGTGGACCAGAAGGAAGAAAAAAATGACCAAACAGAAAAGAAGGAAGAAACAAGAATTCAAAAAAATGAGGAGAGGCTTAGGAACATCCAGGATATCTTTAAACGTTCCAACATCCGAATTATAGGGGTACCAGAAGGAGAAGAGGAACAGCCATGAGTGGAAAACATATTTGAACAAATAATAAAGGAGAACTTCCCCAGTCTGCCAAAGGAAATAGACTTCCAGGAAGTCCAGGAAGCTCAGAGAGTCCCAAAGAAGTTAGACCCAAGAAGGAACACACCAAGGCACATCATAATTACATTTGCCAAGATTAAAATGGAGAGAATCCTAGAAGCAGCAAGAGATAAGGGGACAGTCACCTACAAAGGAGTTCCCATCAGACTGTCAGTGGATTTCTCAAAAGAGACCTTACAGGCAAGAAGGGGCTGAAAAGAAGTATTCCAAGTCATGAAATCCAAAGACCTACAGCCAAGATTGCTTTATCCAGCAAAACTTTCATTTAGAATGGAAGGACAGATAAAGTGCTTCTCAGATAAGGTCAAGTTCAAGGAGTTCATCATCACCAAGCCCTTATTATATGAAATGCTAAAGGGACTTATATAAGAAAAAGAAGATGAAAAATATGAACAGTGAAAGGACAGCAAACACACAGTTATTAACAACCACACCTAAAACAAAAGCAAACCAAGAGGACAGCTAGATCAGGAGCAGAACCATAGAAATGAAGAAGACATGGAGGATTAGCAACAGGGAAGTGGGAGGAGGAGAAGGGGGGGAGAAGGTACAGAAAATAGCATAGACATAAGGTAGAAAATAGATAGGGGGAGGGCAAGAATAGTAGGGGAAATATAGAATCTAAAGAACTTGAGACATGTGGTCATAAACTAAAGGGGGGGTTGTGGGGGAGAGGATGTGCAGGGTGGAGGGGAATGAAGGGAGGGAATAGAACAACTGTAATGGTATAATCAATAAAATATATTTAGAAAATTAAAATAAAGTAGCACCTTCCCCCCAGAAAATAAAATAAAATATTAGAAAATCTCAAAACGAAATAAAAATTACTTTTTAACCAAATGAAAATGATAGACTTAACAAATAGAATAGCAAAATTAAAATCTCTCTCTTTATCCATGAAGAATAAAAATGCAAAACAAGTTTTTGGAAAGATTATTAATTTTGTAGCTCCACCTCTGGGCGTGACTGATATGTAGTATCAGGCGTTCGATAAGGCATGGTAGATAGGAAAATCACGTAACATCGTAACTTCTCTTCAGAATTTTGGAGTGCAGGAACTTTCAACAAGGAAGCATAAGGGAAATCTTGGAGAGTGTAATGGTTAATTTTATGTGTCAGTTTGATTGGCCACAGGTCCCCAGATTAAGTGCTATTTCTCAACTTTCTATGAAGGCATTTTCAAACGAAACCAGCATTTGAATCAGTGGACTCAGTAAAGTATATTGTCCTTCCCATTGTAGGTGGGCCTCATCCAATCCTTTGAAAGCCTCGATAGCACAAAATGTAGAGAATAAAGTCAAACCCTCTCCTTGTTTAAAAAATGTTCTTTTTTTTTCACCACCACTTGAGTTGGGATATCTTATCTCATCTTCCCCTGACCTTGGACTGGGATTTACACCACTGGCTCCCCTGGTTCTCAGGCCTTCAGACTTGGACTGAACTACACCCACAGCTTTTCTGGGTCTCCTGTTTGCAGACTGCAAATAGAAGGACTTTTCAACCTCCATAACCACATGAGCCAATTCCTTACAAAAAATAAATATATCTTATCTATGTCAATATAGATGTACAGAGTGAGGCAAAAATAGGTTTACAGGTCTTTGTGTGGAAAAATAATACAGTAATTGATAAATAATAAGAAAAGAGTAAACTGTCTTGCATAGAAACAACTGTAAACATACATTTTCCCCACCTTGTATATCCTATTGCTTCTGTTTCTTTGAACAATAGTGACTAGTACAAAGGTAAGAATAATTTCACAAAACATCAATAATCTGAAATTCATTCTACAGGTGTTTCAATTATTCTGAATCTCATCATTGATGATCGTGTTTCAGAATGCCTTTAAGACAGAGGAGGTCCAGGACTCTCACCCCAGAGATCTGATTCAGGGAGTCTACCCAGGGCCCTGTGTATACTCAACAAGCTTCCCAGGNATATCTTATCTATGTCAATATAGATGTACAGAGTGAGGCAAAAATAGGTTTACAGTTCTTTGTGTGGAAAAATAATACAGTAATTGATAAATAATAAGAAAAGAGTAAACTGTCTTGCATAGAAACAACTGTAAATATACATTTTCCCCACTTTGTATATCCTATTGCTTCTGTTTCTTTGAACAATAGTGACTAGTACAGAGGTAAGAATAATTTCACAAAACATCAATAATCTGAAATTCATTCTACAGGTGTTTCAATTATTCTGAATCTCATCATTGATGATCGTGTTTCAGAATGCCTTTAAGACAGAGGAGGTCCAGGACTCTCACCCCACATATCTGATTCAGGGAGTCTACCCAGGGCCCTGTGTATACTCAACAAGCTTCCCAGGTATTACCTAGGCAGCTGAGCTGGTCTGTGGATTGATTTGGGAAAAACAAACTTCAGGGACCATTGCTCTTAGGTGTAAGTGCTTGCCCAGTTATTGACCCTTTTAGTAAAGTTCTCCTGCAGTCCTCAAAGCCTCAGAAACTTTCCCTGGGCCATTATATAAAATATAACAATCTCAAAAATTACACAGTATATGCTTCTTTGTGCTGTTTTACTAAGAGCTACCATGATCCATTCTCTGACCACCCCAACAAGATGCACTAAAACTATGATAGAGGCCAGTTCCTTTTTATGTTAAGCTCTCTAAATCATTTCTCCAAAACTAGATGCCAATATAGCAGAAAATATGATTATATTATGTTGTGTTATTACCAGGTGGTTGGAAAATGATATTTCACAGCACATAAAAGAAAATATTTGCTATAGTTCTACTGTGATATCCCTCTCCAAATTTAATCATAAGCCCCACATTTTAAAAACTTAAAGAATTTATGAGCGATTGTTGAAGATGTTGGCAAAATATTCAACAAGAGTAGTTATTCATGCAATGTCCTTTGGGGATAATGGAGTTCTTGGGCTGGTCTAGATCTCGTCCTAAATGATTGATTGGCTTTCGGGAAGGCCTTGCCTTGCATCTTCAAAACCACACACTTGAAGAGTCCTCGATTACGATAACTCATTTTTATTTTCATTCATCAGTTTTAGTAACCTGGGTAAGTAAAGAAGTGCTGCAGAACCATATTATGGACACCAAATAGATTCTGTCAAATTCTTTCAAGTTTAAATTTTTTACTTTACAAGTTCCTCTTTCCTTTCAAAAAGGAAAGTTGGGGAGGGAAGGCTCCTGGCCATGAGCTCCTTTCCTGGACTGCGCAATGGCTGACAGAGGACACTCCAAAATATCACGCTCCTGAACTTGATCAGGCTTGTTTTGTCTGGCAAATGAATTATGTAAACCTTATCCACCAGAAACTGTTTCAAGTCAATTAATTGTTGTAATTACTTAAAATTTCTTTTTAATGAATATGGCTCTCCAGGGATTCGATGATATCCTGTCATCTGTAGAGCCTGATAAATGAAATGTGATTTGTGGCTCACTGCAAACTGAACCCTTGTACTTGAGCAATGTCTGCTTCCCCGCGTGCTTCTTAAATGGAAGAAATGTCCTTGATGGAGGCAGGGACATTCATTAGAAACAGTTTCCAGTTAGCTTGAAAGCGAGGGACTGAGTGGCTGCACTCACCCTTCTCACTCTCCCTCTTCCTTTCATCCCTCTGAAAGGGAATTAACCAAGTCCATGACCTGCACATTAAAATCATTATCAGTCTTACAATTCTCTCAATTCTATCAGGTTCAATAAATTGAGTCTCAAAGAGCTACTTAGGGATGATATTGGAAGCTAATATAAGTGCGAGATTATTTTCCCAGCCTCTTCTCTTTCTCTCCCTCTCTCATTCTTCCTCTCCCACTTCCACCTCCACTATTATTTTTCTCATTTTTAAGGACTCATATCTCCAAGAGTTGGTGCAGTAGGGAAGCTTCTCTCTTATGTATACACCCCATTTCCCAGTGGTTAGTACACTATATATAGTAGAGATGAGAAAATCTAAAATTGCAAGCAGAATACTGGAAACCAGTTCCAAGTTTTTGAAATGTAGATGACATCTATACTAGTAAACAAAACTCTATAATAAAGCAAAAATTTTAAGTATATCTGCTGTCTTCAGCATTTTATTTTAGCACAGAAAATTATTTAGTCTACCCTGATAAAATAATGTTTTTTGAGACATTTCTACTTGGTAAACATTGTAATCATAAAATCAGAACTTTCAGAAAATATTAAAACAAGTGAACATTAGTGACCCACAAAACTCTTATAAGATAGCATTGTTATATTTATTGTTCTAACTCAAACATTTGATTCACAATTGAAAATAGTCATATTATGAAATACTGCAGATAAAATATGTTTGCTTTGAAATTCACCATTTTTGCTGGAATTTACAATTTCACCACATTGTGTAAATGAAATGTGGCAATGAATATTTGCAATAAAACACATGAACCAGAACTGGAAAATAATCAGTTACTACTCCTAAACATTTAAGCAATGTTTGTTGATTCAAAGTTCCTAAACCAAATTTAAATAGGAAAGACTGTGTCATAAGCAAACACTGATGTATGACTATAAGTATCTTTCACTGTCTTATAATCATAACTCTAAGAAAAGCATGAATAGCCCTGGCTGATGTAGCTCAGTGGATTGAGTGTGGGCTTGCGAACCACACGATCACGGTTTGATTCCCAGTCAGGGCACATGCCTGGGTTGCAGGCCAGTTCCCAGCAGGGGACTCATGAGAGGCAACCATACATTGATATTTCTCTCTATCTCTCCTTCCCTTCCCCTCTAAAGATAAATAAATAAAAATATTTTAAAAAAGAAAAGCATGAATATTAAAGGCATTTGAAGATTAGAGATTTTGTTACAACATTCATTAATCAATAAATATTTATTGAGTGACCGATAATGAGTTACTTTGCTACACCTATTAATTGCCATGGTGAGCCTCATCTATTGCATGTTTACCATATACCAAACACTAAGTACTTTGCAAACACTTGATTCAAGAATGCCTTGAGCCTTTAAAGTGCTCTTTGTTTAAATAAAGCTGGTACAACAAGACAGACTACATAGGGCAGAGTGTCCAACTTCTACTTACTGCCTCCCTAATGTGAGCCCCCATATTTCTCTGTCCTAATCCCGATGCAACGGTTGTTTTTTGCATGCCTACCCTTACACAAATAACAGCACCTTGGTGGTGAAGTGCTGCCTAAGGGCTGATCCTGGCGTCCCCAAAAAACAGCTGGGTGACTTTTTATCTGTTTCCTCATCTGTAAAATACAAATAATAACCATGATGATGATACATACCTCATAAAAAGTAAATGATTTAATCTATCATAAATACTTTGTGCTGAGGACAGAGTAAATAATAAATTATTTACTGTTGTTCTGCTATTATCATAATTATCTGAGCATTAGTGGTAAAAAAATAATGACACAGTGAAATTAACATCCCAATATTGTATAGCTAGAAAGAGAGAACTAAAATCCAGAACAGCTTTCTTTTCCCAAACTGACAATGGTTTCTTGGCTGAACTGCTGTGTGGCATTCCATGGCATGTCAAGAGAAAGTCGTGTCCAGTTATGAGTTCTCCTGCTCCCTCAGCATCACCATCAGTAACCATAGACATCATGTGCTAATAAGCCTAGGTGATGTGCTTCTCTAGGGACATTGGCTTTAACATCATTTTAGTTAGATGAAATCCTTTACTCAAAGAGTTTATCGAAATGTAAAGAAGTAGTACAGGACAAATTCTGATTCTTCATAAGCCCTTATCATGTATGTATTATTGACTGACTATTATGATGCTCAGAGAGATTAAACCACTTGCCTACAGTCACCCAAAAAGTGATTGAATCAGGACCTTCTGTGTCCCCAAAACCCTGTGAACTAAAAATACTTAGTAGGTGGAATGGTTGAGCACAGTTTCAACTACACTGTCTCTTCTGGACCTTTCCCTTGAACCAACAGCACCTATAATTAAATATCTGGTAGATCAAGTTCCTCTTATTTCATGTATTTTCTTTTATTTTTTATTTTTTCCAATGATTTTTAAAAAGATTTTATTTATTTACTTTTAGACAGAAGAGAAAGGAGGGAGAAAGAAAGGGAGAGAAACATCAACGTGTGGTTGCCTTTTGAGTGCCCCTGCTGGGGACCTGGCCTGCAACCCAGGCATGTGCCCTGATTGGGAATTGAACCAGAAACCCTTTGGATCACAGTTTATTATTCAACTCACTGAGCTACATCAGCCAGGGCTATTTCATTTATTTTCAAACATGTTTCTTGAAATTTTCTCCCATTCATTTTTGAGTATCCTCATACATTTCAGAATCATCCTGTCAAACACACAGAGTTAACTTTGTTGGAATCTATTAGTATTGCATTACACCTATCAGTTAATTTGAGAAAACTGGAATGCATATTTTAAAAACTCAGTCTTTCCATCTAGCACTTTTGCTTGTTTTTCCTTTAATTTGTCAAATTTTTACTTTCTTCAGTATAATATTGATATATAAATATTTATTTCTCCTTAGGTAGATTCTGAACATTTCTAGTTCAGAATTTTTTAGGTATTTATTAAACACATTTTGTTAAAGACCGATTTTCCATTTTATTTTCTACTTTGTAATTGCTGATAATCAAGAAACTTGTTTTTTTATTCTTATTTTAACCAGTAAGTCAAATTTATACTTGTCCCATCCAAGGATAGCATTCCCTTTTTCTTATTTTACATGGCCACCTAGATTTCCCAGCCTTCCTTGAAGTTGTGCATAGGCAGGTGACTGTGGCCAATGAAATGTGAATGGAACTCGTATGTGCATCCGTAAAGTCATCTCAAAGATCTGTGTATTTTTCTTCTGGAACACAGACTTGAAATGAATCATCTTTAACCATGAAGAAGACAACACATTATAAAGCAGGAGTTAGCAATCTATAGCCTGTGGACCAATTCTGACCTGTGGCCATGTTTTTGCATGGCCCATGAGCTAAGAGTGGTTTAGTATTTTTTCAATGATTGTTTTAAAAAATAGAAGGAGGGAAGGAAGGAGAGAGGAAGGAAGGGAGAAAGGAAGGAGGGGAGGAAGAAGGGAAGGAAGGAAGGAAGGAAGGGAGGGAGGAAGGGAGGGAGGAAGGAAGGAAGGAATTAGACAGAGATTGTCAAAACCTCAAAACCTAAACTTTTTACATTCTGGCCCAGTACAGAAAAGCTTTGCCAGTTCTTTGTTCTAGAGGACTATCAGACAGGATAGAAGGAACCAGAGTCTCTCACCTAACCACATGGAGCAGAGCAGTCCTACTATTGTTGACCACTGACTTCTGGATTGTTGTGAGAAATGAAATTTCTACCTTATTTAATCTATTATCTTTGGGATCCTTTTGTTACAACATTCATTAACTTAGTTAATCAGCTAACTAACCTTATTTATGTTAACAGGTTTTCAATTGATCTCTTGCAATTTCTAAAAAGACAACTATGTCATTTGTAAACAATATTTTTCTCAGTAACAATACATTAACTCTTGCATAATTTTTGTCTTATATGTAATATCTGGAACTTTCAGGACACCATAAATTAACAGTGACAATAACATACATCTATGTTTTGTTCTTAATTTTAATGGCAATGCCCCTAGCTCTTTAGCTGCCTAGTAAACGATTGCTTTTTGATTGTAGATATTTTTCATTATCTTAAACATATTCAGAAGTAAAACTGTTCAGTGGTTTTTCTCCATTTTGATTTATTTTTTGAAGTTTTGGCATTAAATTTACACTATGTTATTGGAATGCTTTATTGGAATCCCATCTATGCTGAGAAGTGGCTTGTGTAGCATACAAATGAGCTATGTTTTAGAACTTTGGAAAAAATTATTTCAAAATAATCCAGCCCTAGAACATTTTAGAGTAATTCTTCAAGAATTTTTTTTATTTCTTGCATGATTATTCTTAGCTATCAGTTTATTGATTTAATTATGATCAGTCAGATTTTCCTTAAAAATAATTTTGCCAAGGTTTTCAAATTATTAAACATGCGTACAATTCTCTTTATTTTATTTATCAATATCTAATGTTACAATCACTTTCTTATTTTGCTTCTTTGCATTTTCTTATTTTTGTTTTGTTGATATATGCCATATAAAATTCCGACCATCAACTTTGACCATGCAAGTCTGCATATACAACATCGATCCCGTAAAATTATAACAGAGCTGAAAAATGTCTATTGCCTAGTGATGTTGTTGCCATCATAAGGTCACAGTGCAACACGTTACATGCTTTGGGGAATGTGATGCAAACACACCTATGCATTGCCAGCTGTATAAAAGTTAGCACCTATAATTATGAACAGTATATAATACTTGATAATGACAATAAATCATTGTTACTGGTTTCTGTATTTACTATACTATACTTGTTTTTTTAACATTTTTTATTTTTATTTATTTATTTTTAAAGATTTTATTTATTTATCTTAGAGGGGAAGGGAAGGAGAGAGAGAGAGAGAGAGATATCAATGTATGGTTGCCTCTCATTCGTCCCCTGCCGGAACTGGGAACCAGGAACTGGCCTACAACCCAGGCATGTGCCCTGACTGGGAATCGAACTGTGGTCATGTGGTTCACAGGCCCGCGCTCAATCCACTGAGCTACACCAGCCAGGGCAATTATACTTCTTTTTAAGTGCACTATTTCTACTTATAAAATAGTTTGCTGTACAACAGTATGCCTGCCCTGGTTGATGTGGCTCAGTGGATTGAGTGCTGGCCTATGAACCAAAGGGTCACTGGTTCAATTCCCAGTCAGGACATATGCCTGGGTTGCAGGCCAGATCCCCAGTAGGGTGCATGTGAGAGGCAACCACACATTGATGTTTCTCTCCCTCTCTTTCTTCCTCCCTTTCCCTCTGTCTAAAAATAAATAAATAAAATCTTTTTAAAAATAAAATAAAACGGTATGCCATGTTATGCCAGCAGCAGCCTCATATGCCTCCTGTCTACCCACCTCTTGAGTATATCATTTTCTCTTGTGTAGATTTGGATACTAATCTTGTGTAGTTTTGGATACTAATATGCTGCAAAGGCTTGCAACTTAGGTTTGTGATGTATACTCTATGATGTTCACTCATTGACAAAATTATCTATGGACATAGTTCTCAAATTTTATCCCATCATTAAGTGGTACATGACTGTGTTATTTACACAAATTTCCAGACATTTGCTAGTATTTATTTTTTCCTAAGAACACACTCTTGGACATACAGCTAATTTTTTAATTTGCTTTTTAACAAATTTATTTTATGTGCATGTTTCTCCATATAATTTTCCAATTTCTACTTAGGTATATAAGGAGGTCTGTCCAGAAAAAGTCCAGCCATTGTTAATATAATGAGACTGGTCTGTGCAACATTGATGTAACCTGGCAGCCAAGGGGAGTGGACTGGAATGCGCATGCATGAACAATGATGACTTCACTGTACTAGTCAGTGGAGGCAGTGATGCCATTGAATGAGCATGTGCATTGTGTGGCCATGGCATTCAAAATTACTGAGTGAGTAGAGCAACAAATCTGCATCAAATTTTGTGTTAAGATTGAACATTCCTCCATGGAAACTATTTGAATGATTCAGAAGCCTGCAGCTGTGGGCAACTGGTGATTTGGAGCTTCATCATGACAACACATCTGCTTTTGAATCACATCTTGTACAGAGATTTTTGGCAAAATATCAAATCACCCAGGTGACTCAGCTCCACTACAACCCAAATTTGGTACCCAGTAACTTCTGGCTTTTCCCAAAAATAAAGTCACTTTTGAAAGGGAAAAGATTTCAGACCATTGATGAGATTCAGAAAAATATGATGGGACAGCTGATGGGGATTGGGAGAAGTGTGCGAGGTCCCAAGGTACCTATTTTGAAGGAGACCAAAGTGCAATTGTCTTATGTACAATGTTTCTTGTACTTCTATTGTTTCTTTTTAAATATATTTTATTGATTATGCTATTACAGTTGTCCCATTTCCCCCCCTTTATTCTCTTATGTCCTGCACTCCCCCTCCCACATGTATTCTTACGCCCCCCCCCTTAGTTCATGTCCATGGGTTGTACATATAAATTCTTTGGCTTCCACATTTCCTATACTGTACTACACCTACCCCTGACCATTTTCTATCTACAATTTATGGTACTTATTCCCTGTACCTTTTCCCCCATGCACCACCTCCCCTTCCCTGCTGATAACCCTCTATGGGATCTCCATTTCTGTGATTCTGTTCCTGTTCTAGTGGTTTGCTTTTCTAGTTTGTTTTTGTTTTTGTTTTGGGTTTGGTTGTTAATAACTGTCAGTGTGTTGTCATTTTACTATTCATGTTTTTTATCTTCTTTTTCTTAGGTAAGTCCCTTTAACATTTCATATAATAAGGGCTTGGTGATGATGAACTCCTTAAACTTGACCTTATCTGGAAAGCACTTTATCTGCCCTTCCATTCTAAATGATAGCTTTTCTGGATAGAGTAATCTTGGATGTAAGTCCTTGCCTTTCATGACTTGAAATACTTCTTTCCAGCCCCTTCTTGCCTGCAAGGTCTCTTTTGAGAAATCCACTGACAGTCTGATGGGAACTCCTTTGTAGGTGACTGTCCCCTTATCTCTTGCTGCTTCTAGGATTCTCTCCTTCATTTTAATCTTGGCCAATGTAATTATGATGTGCCTTGGTGTGTTCCTCCTTGGGTCCACCTTCTTTGGGACTCTCTGAGCTTCCTGGACTTCCTGGAAGTCTATTGCTTTTGCCAGATTGGGGAAGTTCTCCTTCATTATTTTTTTCAAGTAAGTTTTCCATTTCTTGTTCTTCCTCTTCTCCTTCTGGCACTCCTATGATTCAGATGTTGGAATGTTTAAAGTTGTCCTGGAGGTTCTTAAGCCTCTCCTCATTTTTTTGAATTCTTGTTTCTTCATTCTGTTCCAGTTTGATGTTTATTTCTTCCTTCTGGTGCAAACTGTTGATTTGAGTCCCAGTTTCCTTCCATCACTGTTGGTTCCCTGTATATTTTTCTTTGTTTCATTTTGCATAGCCTTCATTTTTTCATCTGTTTTCCTATCATAGTCAACAAATTCTGTGAGCATCCTAATTACTAGTGTTTTGAATTGTGCATCTGATAGGTTGGTTGGCTGATGTAGGGCAACCCACATCACTAAGTTGTATCTCTGTATGTAGGGGAGGGGTCTGAGAAGGAATAATGTCACTCATTCAGCGGTCCACTGGCTTTTAGTCACTTCCCCCACTACCCATAAGCAAATTGGGCCCTTCTGGTGCTGATTCCTATGTGGGTGGGTTTGTGAACATTCTAGGACCCTGTGGGTCTCTCCAATGAACTCTCCTGTGAGGCTGGGAGTTTCTCCTGCTGCCACAACCCCCACAGGTTTTTTCAGTCAGAGGTTTTGATACTGTATTTTCCTGTGCTGGAGCCCAGGGTTGTGTGATCTGTCTCACTCCCCAGTTGTCCCAGGTCATCTGCACACAAATGTGCAACTGCTGGCTCTGTCAGCTGCTGTCTTGCCTGCCCTGGTCCTCTGGCCACTGCCTTGCCATGAGTCCTCTGTGCCTTGGCTGCCTGTCTCCGCCCTTTGTACTGGTCTGGATGAATGTTTCGTCTTTAACTCCCACACAGTTTGATTTACTGTCAGTTCTGGGTTGATTTTGTTTTTAAATTTGTTGTCCTTCTTTTGGTTGTGCGAGGAGGCACAGTGTGTCTACCTATGCCTCCCTCTTGACCAAAAGTCTGTTTCTTGTACTCTATCTTCTTTAATGAATGTCTCTATATTTCATAGTACGTGGCTGGATACTTTCTTAATAGACCTCATATGTAGTACTTATTCTCTAACTTTTTAAATAAATTACTTACATATTTTTCTTTCTAATAATGAATATTTATAGTTTTGCATTTTATTCAGAGTGTATTAGTCACATCCTATAAGCTATGAAACACATTGACCTTCTTTACATTATTTTAAGATAATGCGTTATATAGTTTGGGTTTCCCTAAAAGCAGACCTTGAATGTACTTAGGTATAGAAAGCTATCTGAGATATGATTCTGGGAAGCATAAATGAGGAAGTAAGGCTAGTAATAGTGGGGAAAAGGGGGGAAATGGTGAGTTAATAAGTGGTATAATGCTACACACAACTGGAACTCCATCTCTGAGAAAATGTCTATAACATGTCTTGGAAGTGTCCCATTGAGCAGAGGAAGCTGGAATATATACCCATAGAAATTCCTAGGGGTATTAAATCCTCAGTAATTCCAAGCTGCCATGCCTGTGAGCCAAACACACTGGAGAAATCCTTCATGCAGACAATATAAGACCATAGTAGTCCAAGGTAGGAAACTATTCCTGGATAGTGTTTACCCCAGCTGCAAGTGAATCTAGACAATGGATGAGGAGCTAGAGATGACCATAATTGGTCTAATGTATAATATAGATTTACTTCTATTTTTACTTAGGAATTTTTTCTCCAACTGGCTTGTTGGATCTTAAATTTTTAAGTGTTTAATCATATGCTTTATGATGTTAATACAAACACTTATACACATTAAAATATGCATTTTCAGTTGTAATATGTAAGGTTTTATTTAAATGGAAGAAAGTATTACATATTAATTGTTAGGAAACTTTACATTTCAGAACAATGAACACATTCTTTCAGCATAGGTGTTTTATAGACTTCTTCCACACATTCAAGAAGTATTATCTATGCCAATTTGTTAGAGTTCAAATGGTTTAAAATATTTATATTTCAATCTTTAAATTTATTTTGTAATAATTTAACTTAAATAAAAATTGGAAAATACTACAGAAAACTGCTCTATAAAGTGAACTTAGATGCATGGGTCTATTTCTAGACTCTGTTATATTTCATTGATCTATTTGTCTATCCTTTTGTGAATACCATGCTGTTTTGATTATTGAAGATTTATGGTAAGTCTTGAATTTAAAAAGTGTAAGTAATTCACTTCTGTCACTTTTGAAAAATTATTTTGGCTTTTGGTTTCTTTGATTTTCATAGAAATTTTAACATAAGCACTTAAAGCTATCAATTTCCCTCTAAGACTACTTTAATTGTATCCAACATATTTTTTTAAGATTTTATTTATTTATTTTGAGAGGGGAAGGGAAGGAGAGAGAGGAAGAGAAATATCAATGTATGGTTCCCTCTGTTGTGTCCCCTGCCAGGAACTGGCCTGCAACCCACGCATGTGCCCTGACTGGGAATCGAACTGCGATTGTCTGGTTCGCAGGCCCGTGCTCAATCCACTGAGCTACACCAGCCAGGGCCAACATATTTTGATATTTTATACTTTCACTATTATTCAGTTCAAAATATTTTCTTGTGATTTTTCCTTGATCTTTGAATTATTTAGAAGTCAGTTAATTAATTTTGAGATATTTCATGTTTTCACAGATATCTCATTGTTTTTTATTTTTAAAGTAATTAAAATAACCAAAGACACTGAAATAGAGAACAGGCTGACAGTGACCAGAGGGGAGAGGGGAGGGAATTTCAGAGGAAAAGGGGAAGGGTTTACAGGAATGAGTATAAAGGACACATAGACAAAAACTAAGGGGAGTGGAAATGAGAGGGAGGTGGAGAGTGCTGGGGGGTGGGCTAGGATGGGAGTAAAAGACAGAAAACTGTACCTGAACAACAATTAAAATAAATTATTTTTTAAAAAGTACTTTGAACTAATTTTGTTCTGTGATTAAAGATATAGTCTGTCTGATTTCAATCTTTTAAGATTTATTGAGATTTGTAATGCACAGCATATGCTGACCTTTATGTTGTATCAGTGAACATACCATCATGTACCCTTCAGAATAATACATATTCATATTCTGTATGTGTAGGTTACAGTATTTTGTAATATTAGTCAGATCAAAATGGTTGACAAAGTTGTTTTGATATTTTCTGTCCTTAATAATTTTTTTTGTCTAGTAGTTCTATCAGTTTCTAGAAAAGGCCATGTTAAAATCTCAAGCTTTAATTGTGGAATTGACTATTTCCCCCTTTAAATCTATCAATTTTTAATTGATATACTTTGAAATATTAAGCATATACATATTTGTGGCTGCTATTACTCCTTAACAAACAGACTCTTTCACTACTATAAAATGCTTTTATCACTGATAATGTTCTTTGTCTTGAATTGTTTTAGCCAATATCAACTCCACTCTACTCTTCTTATGATTATTATTTTCATAGCATATATTCTTCTATTCATTTACTTTTGATCTATGTCTTTATATTCAGAGAACATTTTATGTATACCACACATAGTTAAGTTTCATTATCCAGTGTGATCATCTCTACCTTTTAATTAAATTGTTTAGTACAGTAATGTTTAGCATATTTGTTAATATGTTTTGAATTAGGTCTATCATTTTTTAATTTATTTTCTGTTTGCTTTGAATTTTAGCCCTCATTTCCTCTTTCCTGCCTTATTATACATTCTTTGCAAATTTTTAAAATTCAATCTTAATTATGTATTGGCACTTTACATTTACTGTTTTACATTATTTTTTAGTGGATAATATAGGAATTACAACACACCCCTTAAATTTTTTAGTCTTTTTACGATTAGTATTGTACCTATTTCCATTTTCTAGGCTACAATTGTTATATTACATTCACATTAAATTCTTTACATACAATTGCTTTAACCACACATACATAATTTAAAATAAAATGACAGAAAAATTAATTTATAATTATCCAGATATTTACCATCTTTAATGCTCTTGATTCTTTTCTAAAACTATAAGTTTCCATCTGGCATTTTCAGTCAGGAGAAACTTTATTAACATTTTTAGTGTAAGTATGCTGTGAACAAATTCCTTTCTTTTTCATTTGAAAATGGTTTCTCTTTGCCATCGTTTAAAAAGGTATTTCAACTGAATTCAGAATTTTGGGTTGACAGTTTTTGCTTTTCTTTCAGCAGTTTTAAAAAGTGTATTCCATTCTCCCTGGTCTCCAGAGTTTCCAGTGAAATTCCAATGAAAAATCAGTGATTATCCAGAATGTTATTCCCTTGTGAGTAAACTGTCACTTTTTTCTGGCTGGTTTAGATACTGTCATTTTATTCTGCTACAGCTACCTTTTCTGCCATTTCTTCCTCTTCTTTCTTTCTGTGACTCAAATTACACATCTATCAGACATTTTTATATTTTCCACAGTTCACGTGGTTCTATTCTCGTGAACCACAGTTCACGTGGTTTCAACTCAAATTGTTATATCTTGTACTTTCTGTTAACTTCAAAGTCAGGACCTTTTACTTCTGTTATACTCAAAATGTTTTCAAGTGCATACAGTAATTTTCTTTTAAATTTTGACAGTATATTTTCAGTTTCAGAAGTTCCATTTGCTTCTCTTTTTTTATAGCTTATAATTCTCTGCTGAGATTTCTTATATGTACATTTATTTTGATCATATATTTCTCTGCCCACTTGAGTATAATTATAATAGTTGCTTTGAAATCCTTGTCTCCTAACGTCAGCATCTGGGTCATTTTGAGGTAACTCTCCATTGATTTCTTTCTTGCTTGAGTATGAATTATATTTTTATTTTTCTTCTTATATCTACTTTTTTAGATTACATCTTGAACATTAGGAATGTTATATTAGAAAAACAATAAATTTAGTTTGTTTTTCTACAATTTATTTTTTAACAAATACTTAAGCTAGCTGAACTCAAATATCAAACTCTGAAACAACAGATTTGATCTTTTTTTATAGCTTTAAATGGTCTTCTTGACATATACCCTGTAGATATCTCTGTTGTTTAGGTTATCCAAATATCTAAACAGAGTTTTCACTTGGGTTTGAAGGATCCCACTCTTCTCTGGCCCCCTTCTTTCACAGATTTCTCGCCTTAACTTCTATGTGTTGTAGAACTGAAATTCTATGCTGGGGTTCTTCAAACCAGTAAAGTGATAAGTTCCTATCAATGTTTTAGAAACACCACATGGCACCAACTGGGACTTGCCCCTGCTAAAGCCTAAAAAATGTGAGACATTCTCAATTTCATTCCCTCGTTCCAGCTTTTAATGTTCCACTACTATCTGCCTGCTTTAATAACTCCCAAGTGCATCCAAGCAGTTGCCTTTTGTATTTTGTCCCTAGCTTGCAGTCATTATTTGTAGAAAAATTGACTTGGTAGAAACTACTCTACCATTACCCAATTAATCACTTTTGATTATTTTTGCATTTGTGATTTTTATAAATTGGAGAAATACCACACAACTCAACAGTCACAATAAAAGAGGGATTTTAAAAACTTAAGGCAAAGAGCCAATATGAAAATATATAACCAAAGGAAAACTACATCCTTCTAAATCAACATTACCAACACAGCCCTTGTAGAGGATATATTGCCTTTAATAATGTACTAATTATTTAGAATATAATGGGATTTATGTTATTAAAATAGTCTTTCAAATTTGGGTAATGTACTTGAATAAAATAATTTAATCATGTTTTGCTAGAAACTGTTGTTTTGCCTGTGGGCATCTTATAAACCACCCTGGACTATCAGAAGTCTATAGAGGATACTTTGAGAAACTCATCTGTCTGTCTATATAATAGGTATACCTTTTTCTATTTTTCCTCATCACATTTCACTCTGTTTTTTCTCTTTATAATTCCTCAATCCCTGTTTAATCTCATCTCAAATAAGATCAAAGGCAAGACGAGAATGTCAACTTTCACCACTTTGCTCAACATAGTATTGGAAGTTCTAGCCATATAGCCATCAGACAAGAAAGAGATAAAAGATATCCAAATTTGAAAAGAAGTCAAGATGTGTCATTTTACATGACACAATACTATATAAAGAGAACCCTAAAGACTCCACCAAAAAGTTATTAGATTAGTAAATAAACTCAATAGGGTTGCAGGTTAAAAAATTAATATAAACAAATTGGTTGCATTTTGAGTAATGCTAATACAAACTATCAAAAGAGAAATTAAGAAAACAATTCTAGAAAGTTCTTGCCAAGATGAAAGCTTAGGTAGAAACCCTTTGCTTCCTTGAACAACCAAAAGAAGGATAACAACCTATCTAAAATCAATAAACAATCAAAAGTGCCAGAAAATCGAACTACATAGAACTCTGACAACCACAGAATTAAACAAACAAACAAAAAAAACAACAGTCAAAAAGAACAACCAGACTGGGAAGGTGGTTGGCGGAGAGAAATCACAGCAAGGTGGCAGACTGTGCAGGCAAGGATGGCTGCTGCGAGGCAGTGGGTTGTGTGGGTGGGGCTGACTCAGGGGAAACTGAGACTCAGAGGTAGTTGTACACTGCAGTGGTTGCTGCAGTGGGAGAAACTCCCAATCTCACACAAGAGTTCATTGGAAAGTGGGCTACAGATGAGCAGAAGAGCTGCATTGTTCCCTCTCTGGCCCCTCCTCACAAGCAGCACTGCGGCACATCAAGGAATGTTGCCCTGCCCTGGTGAATACCGAAGGCCCCACTCCCTTACAACTTAACAGGTACCCAGAGCAAAGAAATAGGGCTAAAATGAAAGAACAGAGCAAAATTTCAGAAAGAGAGCTAAGCAGTGAGGAGATAGCCAACCTATCTGATAGAGAATTTAAAGCCCTGGTAATCAAAATGCTCACAGAACTGATCTTGATCAAAAAATGAAAGACACCCAAAACAAAATAAAGCAAAATATTCAGGGAACCAACAGTGACAGGAAGGAAATCATGACTCAGATCAATGATTTGGAACAAAAGAAAGAAATATACATCCAACCAGAACAGAATGAAGAAACAAGAATTCAAAAAAATGAAGAGAGACTTTCGAACCTCTTGTTTGTCCCCTCTCTGGGACAACTTGAAATGTGCCAATATCCAAATTATAGGGGTGCCAGAAGGAGAAAAGGAAGAGCAAGAAATTGAAAACTTATTTGAACAAATAATTTTTAAAAAAACTTTCCAAATTTGGTAAAGGAAATAGACTTCCAGGGAGTCCAGGAAGCCCAGAGAGTCCCAAAGAACTTGGACCCAAGGAGAAACACATCAAAGCACATCATCATTAAACTACCCAAGATTAAAGACAAAGAGAGACTCTTAAAAGCAGCAAGTGGAAAGGAAAGAGTTACCTACAATGGAATGCCCATAAGGCTGTCAGCTGAGTTCTCAAAAGAGACCTTACAGGCAAGAAGGGGCTAGAAAGAAGTATTTGAAGTCATGAAAGACAAGGACTTACATCCAAGATTACTCTATCTAGCAAAGCTATCATTTACAATGGAAGGGCAGATAAAGTGCTTCCCAGATAAGGTCAGGTTAAAGAAGTTCATCATCACCAAGCCATTATTATATGAAATATTAAAGGGACTTTTCTAAGAAAAAGAACATCAAAAATAAATGACAACAAACTCACGACTATCAACAAATGAACCTTAAAAAGGAAGAGAGAAAAACAATGAAAACAAAAACTAAGCAAACAACTAGAACAGGAACAGAATCAAAGAAATGGACATCACATGCACAGATTTCAGTGTAGAGGGGGAAGAAATAGAAGAGAAAAGGTACAGGGAAGAAGAAGCATAATTGGTATGCATTTAATAAATGGAGAGAGGTCAAAAATGGTATAGGAAACAGAGGACTCAAAGAACTTATATGTACTCTGCATGGACATGAACTAAGGGGGGGAATGCTGGAGGATTGGGGAGTGCATGGTGGAGGGGGCATCAAGAGGGAAAAACTGTAATAGCATAACCAATAAAATATACTTAAAACCAATTCTGTTTATAATTGCATCAAAAATAATAAAATATCAAAGAATAAGCTTATCCAAGGAGGTGAAAGATCTGCACTCTGAAAACTATGACATTAATTAAAAAATTGAAAATGGCACAAATGAATTGAAGGATGTACAGTGCTCATGGATTGGGATTATCAATATAATTGAAATATCCATACTACCCAAAGCAATCTACAGACTCAGCATAATCCCTACCAATGGCATTTTTTACAGAACTAGAACAAATAATTTTAAAATATATATGGAATCACAAAAGACTTCAAGTAGCCAAAGCAATTTCAGGAAATAAGAACAAAGTTCAAGGTATCATGCTCTCTTATTTGAAACTATACTATAAACCTATTCTAAGCAAAATAGTCTTGTACTGGCACAAAAACAGACACACTAATCAGTGGAACAGAATAGAGACCCCAGAAATAAACCTCTACTTATACGGTCAATTAATTTATGACAAAAGACACAAAATATACAATATACAAATTTTCTTCAATAAATAGTACTGGGAAAACTGGACAGATAAATGCAAAAAAAAAAGAAACTGGGCCACTTTTTAAAAAACAAACTCATGCTTAAACATAAGACCTGAAACCATACAAATTCTAGAAG
This sequence comes from Sturnira hondurensis, assembly GCF_014824575.4. Lineage (NCBI taxonomy): Eukaryota > Metazoa > Chordata > Mammalia > Chiroptera > Phyllostomidae > Sturnira > Sturnira hondurensis. The sequence goes on along the minus strand of NW_028076902.1, from coordinate 4,965,084 downwards.
AAAACATAGGCAGTGAACACTTTGACCTCAGTCTCAGCAGTACTTTTTGATATGTCTCCCCAGGTAATTGCAACAAAACCAAAACTAAACACATGGGACTACATCAAACTAGAAAGCTTTAGCACAGCAAAGAAAACCATCAACAAACAAAAAGACAACCTACTGGATGGGAGAAGATATTTGCAAATGATATATTCAAAATAGATAAAGAATTCATATCATTTAACCTCAAAAAAACAAACGACCCAATCTAAAAATGGGCAAGGATCTCAGTAGGTTTGTATCCAAAGAAGACATACAAATGGCTGCAGATAAATGAAAATATGCTCAACATTGCTAATCATCCAGGAAAAGCAAATCAAAATCACAATAAGATATCATCTCACACCAGTCAGAGTAACTATTACCAAAAAGTCAACAAACAACTGTTGGCAAAGTTTTGGGAAAAGGGAAACCTCGATACACTGTTCATGAGACTGTAAATTATTGCAACCACTATAGAAAATGGTAAGGCATTTCCTCAAAAAATTAAAATAAAACTTACATGGCCCACCTGTAATATTTTAATATTTTATTAAAATATTACTTACACAGCAATTCCACCTGTAATATTTTTCAAATAAAACAAAAAACACTGATTTGAAAAGATATATGCACACTTATGTTCACTCGTGCATTATTTCCAATACCCAGGATGGAAGCAAACTAGGTGTCCATCAACAGGTGATTGGATATAGAAGATGTTGTACATACATGCAGTGAAATGTTACTCAGCAATAAAAAATGAAATCATGCCACTTGAAACAACATGGATGGTCATAGAGGATATTATACTAAGAGAAATAAGTCAGACAGAGAAAGAAAAATACTTATGATTTTACTTAAATATGGAATATATAACATAAAACAAATGTCTAATCACTATGTTGTACACCCAAAACTAATATAATATTCTATGTCAGCTATACATTAATTAAAAATAAGTAAATAATAAACATGCAAAGTAGATTTTTTAAAAAGACTAACATTCTGACATGTAGATACATTCAATAAATACTCAGGTGAATGAAAGAATCTTATCCATTATTATGCTTCCAAAAGTTTTATTTTCTTGGGCCACCCCACTTCAACCATGAAACTCCTTTGCTAACAGGTAAAATTGCTACTTTAAATTTTCTGCATTGCCTCAGGTCTAAACCTCAAAACCCAAATAAAGCTTTCCTAACTTTCCTCCTAGGAAAAATAACTAAATCCCTAATATAATTGATAACAAACTAAAACACAAAGAGGCTCAGATCTTCCTCAGCAGGCATTTATTGTTTTCCCCTCTATCCTCCCCCAATTCTTGGCTCACTCAGTGTCAGCCAAGGAAGGCTCACAGTTAGGTGATGGAAGGTCTAACTACTTCCCGGGCAAGTGGGCAGATGAGCAGACAGTATGAATATGCCTCAAGGAATTCGGAGGTGAAAGGTGTCTGAGATCTGCTTTGATTTGCACTGTTTTGAATCCCTTGTTGTGGGAGTATAGTCCATTATATACAATAATAGTGCAGGAATTGATCACTCTCCAAAAATTTGTTCTTTGGTGTCAGTTGCTGAATTATTTGTAGCAAGTAAAGATTCCTTTCTTCTCATCTGCCTGGAGGTACCCCACCTGGATAGATGTCCTCCAGTAGCCAGAACCAAAAATCAAGTCTTCTGTCTCTCATTTATTTGCACACTGCTTTGATGTATAAATTTACTTTTTTATATGATTCATTTTTCTGAAGCTACTTCCTCATTTCTCAATTATTAAATAATGGTTTTAGGTTATCATCATCTATGCTGCCACATAGATAGATTAGATAGATAGATGATAGATACACATCCATATACTTAAAGAAATATCTTTTACCTCATCATCACCAATCTATGCTGAAATATACTATTTCTGTAGCACTCTGAGCAGGAAGTTGAACTGATACCAAACGTTATGAGCAGTAAAGCTTGTTTATAGAAAGTGGGCTCCTGCGATCAAAGGCCATCCCATAAACTATCTAGACGACATTCCTTAAATTCGAATTTCTCTGCTCAGCCTCTGCTCCAAGGTCCTGAGAAGCCATATGGCTCTCGGAACTACGTGTCCTCCAACTGCTCCAAATGCCCACCCAACTCCGTGCCTCTCTTGCCCACCAGAGGTTTGAATTCACAAATCCTTTCCCTACACATCTTTCTTTTTCAAATGTTCTAGAACCTATTGTCACCTCTTTCAAAACTTTTCCTGCAGTTTCCTTTTAATCATGTGTTTTGTTTGTATTGTTTCAAAGAATCTGCTTAACTTTCTGTACTTTTTGTGAGTCTGCACTTCATATGCAATGTAACAATCATGATATAACCAGTCAATTCAGGAATCCTGAAGTAAAGCACACAAGCAATGACAGCAAAAAGAGCTAAATTGCATTTTCTCTTTAAGCTGTTACCTGTAGATGTAAATCCTAATTCTCTATTCACATATAAAGTCATTGTTTATTTCACTGAGGTTTCACCATGTCTGTTAAAACGTGTGTAGTGCCATATTTTATGATGATGATCATTGTAAAATAGATTGCTAATACCTTCCCCCCAAAATCTGTCACAGATATATTAGGTATCACTGCACCACTAACTCAAGCTGTTCATGTAGATTGAAAGTAATCAGAATTAAAAGGAAAACTAGGAAAGAAAATAAGAACCATTTTATAAAAGTGTAGAAGCACAAGAACACTTGTCTCCCTAATCATCAGGCATGTAAAACTTTTACTTCTCAGTTAATAAGCACCACCTGGGTTTATAAAAGTCTCTGATGACTTGTTTTGTCTCTCACAAAGAGTATAAAATGTTCGTAGAATGGATTCCATAGAGTACACACATATTATTAATGTACTCCAAAATCCTTCCATATGACTGAGGTAACCTTCATTATCCTCTTTCCCCTCCCTACTGCACACTTTCTTCTTTATTTTTTTATTGAAATGATATAATATAAAAAATCATTGACTACATATAAATCAATTGCCTGTGACATGTTAGAAGAAAAGAGAAAACATCAAGATTGCCAATAACAGGCACTCAGTCTCATAAAACTTGTAATCAACTTCCAAGCCAAGGCGTAAACTGTAATATATTGCTAAAACGTATAATAATAAACTATTTGAATTGCACCTTCACATTCCCTGTCATTAATAACAAATAAGCACACAAAATTTTTGACAGTCATTCATTGTAATGGGTGTCTGCTTGTTTATCAGGTGTGTCATCTGGCATCATAGAGTACCACTTTATCCTTGGAAGGCTATGAGGAGAGAGAGTGCCTGAGCTTTGAATTCTAACTACATACAATGAGAATTATATCCACAGCAAAATTCTTAGAGTAACCTTTTTTTATATCAGCCCCAACGAAGCTTGTACCAAATCTTTCTTTGGCCATAAGTGAATATATAAAATCAAGTCCCTCATCTGATTATTTTTAATTTGGACTCTTCTAGACATCTATTGTTGCATAAAAAGCACTCCAAAGCAGTAACTTCAAACAACAACCATCACTTATTTTGCTTATGAATCTGCGAGCTAACTGGGCTCAGCTAGGCAGCTCTCATTCCGTGCAGTTGCAGTCAATCCGTGGCTAGAGCTGAGGTCTGACTGAGGTCATCTTGAAAGTTTTTGCCTGTGTTTAGTGAATGGGCTGGGGTGACTCAAACAACTGAGTGTGGACTAGCTGGGGTTCCTTCTGCATCTCTTCTCCTTCCTTCCCTATCCCTATCTGTCTCCCTCTCATCTCTCTATGTGGTCTCTATGCAGGGAAACCAGATTTCTGACGTGGTGACTGAAGGCTCGAAACAAGCGTTCTGTGAGAGAGCAGGTGGAAGCTGTACTGCCTTTAACGACCTCACAACTGCATTCCCTCCGTGCTCTGCTCATGGCGGCTGTCACCCAGGCACAGGTTTGAGGCAAGGAAACAGAGACGCCATCTCGCAATGAGTCGTCAATAAGCTTCTTAAAGGTTCCCATACAGGGTGTGGTAGATATTTGTGCAAATAACCATCTGCCATATAGTTACACACTCCAATGCACACTTACATACTCCAATGCACACATGTTCATGCAAAATAAATAGAATTCTTGATTGACAATGCAGTGAACTTCAATGAGATTAATAATGTAACATTTCTTACTGTGTTTCTAATAGTATAAATTCTCTCATTTCTGTTCCTTAGCTAGACAGTTCCTGTTAGGCAAAACTGGGTGAATTAGTGGAGGATATCTTAGTGCCTTTAGAGACTAAGAGGCAGAAAGAATCTGGTAATCTTTGTTAATCAAAATGGTGTTCATGGACCAGCACCATCACATCACCTGGGCACTGGTTAGAAATGCAGAATTACAGGCCCATTGAACCAACATCTGCATTTTAATGGGATCCCCAGTTGATTTGTGTGCAATGAAACTTTGAGAAGCATTGTCCTAATGGATTTTGCAGTGTGCAGTGTTTTACAAATAAATTTGTCCTTGGAGCCCTATTTTTACCCTGAGTATTTCTTGGGATCACTGGGGAATCATTTAGAGATTGTCATGAATGTCCTTGAGGAATTGCACATACACACACACACACACCACCTAAAGGAGCAGGTCACTTGGTCCAGCTCTCTCGAACTTCTCCCAAGAGAACTGAATGGTTTATGAGACCTCCAATTTCAGGCTGGAAAGGGGTGAAAAAAAGGATCCTGGCCTCTACCCTGCACCCTGTCCTTCAGGCATTCTCTCCTCCCATTCCTCACAGGCTCCCCTTCCAAGCTGGTAGGACTTTTCCCTACCTACATCATATTCCAATTCAGACCTTTGCTTCATTCTCAGCTGTATCCCAGTGCCCACAGCAGTGCCATTAACATAGGAGGGAATCAATTGAAATCCTCAGAATGACAGAACAAATGAGTAAATGTTAGCAGAAAAGAAGCAGAGACAAAAACAGTTGTGAATTATGAAAGCAGAAGTCAGGAGGAGCCACCAATCTGTTCTCTTTCCTGTGTATCTGTGCTGTTCACCCAGAGACACTGAAGCTTCCTGACAAGCCCTTGTCTTACTCAGATGGGAGTTCCTTTCCTATCGCAGCCAGAGCAGTAGGGGGTCAGTGGTCATGTGTTCATTGATATTGACAAGGTTGTGGGAACTCTGGCAGCTTTTCAAAAATGTCCATACCCTTCCTCCTCTTCCTCTGAGCCCACAACAAGTGATCCAGTTTGCTTTGCTAATTGTGAAGAAGGAGGAGAGAGAGGAAGAAGAGGAGGAGGGAGGCAAATAGGAGGAGGAGGAGGTCAGGGGTTGGAGGAACCTGGGGCTGATAGGGGAAAATGACTGTGGAGGCAGTACATAATGCACACTTCATCAGGTGGCACTTGCTTGGAGGGTTGCATGTGGGGAAGTCTCAGAGCATGGGGGTCACCACACAGAAGGAAAAAAGACATAGCAATCCCTGGGAGAGGAGGGGCTCACACAGAAGCACAGTGGGGACTCTCTGGGACAGAGAGCTCAGAGGGCAGAGCAGCTTGAGACCCATCACTGCAGGGTCCTGCCCCCTCAATAGGTGACAGCCGTGGGGGAGGTGTCCCTGGATATGCAAAGCAGAAAGTCTCTCAATGGCTAAAAATATTTGTTTAGGCTATTTTTTAAATAATTGGTGTGTATAAATTCAATTTTGGCATGTGTGGGCTTTTGAGCTAAAGACGAAAAAATAAAGAACCTAGGAGTACATACCCAGAGGCCATCTCTGGCTCACTCATATCCCAGGGAAAGAGAGTGTCTTTCCAGGAGTCCTCCACTGCAAAGTGCAGAAACATGGATGAGGCTGAGGGCTTCTTCTTAGAAGCTAGGATTAACCAATCATCATCGAACAACCCAGTCTGGCCCAGTCCACATTATCCTGTAGTGGCAATTCAACAATCATTAAAATCAACCAAATCATCAAGAGACACAAATTGCTCTCATTTCGAAATTCTCTGGAAATGGTTGTAATATGCCAAATTCTATCAAAATACTAGACTGGTTGAGGAGACCTGATTTTTCTGCTTTTGTTTTATCCTTCACTATAAACTTTAAAATGTCAACCAGAATCTCTCTTGCTTATGAAAATAGTATACACATGGAAATGTGTGTGGTTATGATGACACTAGTGACTGAATTCTGCTCATGCATTTTTTAATAAGGAAATCATTTTAGTGGAGCCTGTGTTTTATTTATTTATTTATTTAAAAGGCAGTATCATTAGCCGAGCGCTCAGACTGCATAACCCTTCTCACAACAGGCTCAGTCACCAGGAACCGCATAGATTGGAAAGAGAAACACATTACTGCACACCCATGCAAGGCGCCTTCGGAAAAGCATGGGGAGGGGGGCAGTGAGTCCAGATCAATCAGCCTCAAACTCAGGATCAGGTAGCATCAAAAGTAAAAGACAGAAAACTGTACTTGAACAACAATTAAATAAAAAAATTTAAAAAAAAACAGATTTCACTCAAACTAACAGTGATCACCTCTCAAGTTCAACTGTTTGCTAAATACATTGACCTTTTCACTAAAAGGTAATGTTTGGCAGCATCGAGGGGTGGGAAGATTGTGGAAAATAATAATTTTAGAATGTTCATATCTCTCTTCATTGAACAGAAGGAAGGTCCTTTTGTGCCCTGAGAAAAATAAAGCCTTTTTTGTCGGAAGAAAACAAACCAACTTTTATACTCGAGAATAAAATAGCTGTTTCCATTTTCAACCTGGTGGTTTGTTTAAACTGTAGGGACCATTAGAGATCTCCTGCAAGGCAGATAAAGTAGATTTTAGTTTTGCTATTATGATCCATATTAGCTTACAAGAAACAGCAATTCCCCTCCTACATCAAGTTTGGCTAAGTGAGGAGACAACATGAGGGAATTTATGTGAATGTGGAATGAATATATAAATTAATTGTTTAGGCAAAAACCACTCCTACATTAAGCTACCTATTCTTTCAATCCACCAGGGTTGAATAGAGTAGCAAACTCATTTAAGGATGCTAAGCAGCTTGATCCAAGGTGACCTGCATGGTCACTGCTCAGAAATGCGTATTTGTTACAAAGAAATCCTAACTTTGAGAACAATTAATCCTAACTACTAATACAAAATCTACTGGTAGGGGTGGACAATGTAGGTATTTTGTTTCCTTATAGGAAAACAAGTCGCAAGTTGGAAAAAAGAATGAAGAATGTTAAGGCTAGTGGCTAAGAGATGGCAATGCCATCAGTCCAGTCCCGGTCAGTTCCCTCACTTTGTTAAGGTGTCCAAGAAACAACTTAGCTGCTCTGTGCTCAGAATGCCTCCCAGTGCCTGATAGACACACTAATCAGGAGCACTCCCTCAAGGTGAGACTTTGATCTCTGGAGCCAAAGCTTCTATATCCAAAAAACGTTGCAAAAGCTTATAGCAAAGGTCAGAAATCCTTTCTTTTGTCCTCATAAAATAAATAATGGTAATGCTAAAGTCTCAGAGAATTTCCCATTTTACATAAACATGCAATGACACACATACACACAAGTGTTTAACGATTTAAAAACAGCAGCATCCTTCAATATCCATGTGAAACCTTCTCTAGAAAGCAAGGAGAAAGTGGAAGATAAAGTCAGACATCCCACTGCCACGGCCCTTTCTGACCGCCCCCCGGCCCCCCCACCCAGTCCTGAGTCCTCACTCATCACTCTAACCCCTCTCTCTGGGTGCAGATTTCTGGGCTTGTGAAAGCTCTTCGTGCAGGTGTGTTTCCCATACCTGCCACAGTGTGAAGCCACCTCGTTTCTGGCCCCAGGGAGAGTTCTTTTTCCTTGCAGCAAGATAATGTTTTAAAAAGCTGACTTTTAAACCTCTTACTGAAATTTTTAATGGATTAAATTCATCATGTCACCAGCTGCTGTGCAGCTAATAGAGCCATAAAACACTGTATTAAAGGATTACCCATGCAAAATTTCCTCTTGTGCTAATGTGAATTTTAATACTTTTAACATTTAGTTGAGATGGGAATGTCCAAGAACAGCTTGTTCAATAGGTTGTTCTATAAAATTAAGTTCCTCATCTCATCAAAAATGCCAGGACTCCATTAAGTTAAAATTTTACAGAGAGGCTGAGATGATTCACTGTGCAGCTTTGTGAGAGGGAGACAACATCTGCTTCTAAACTAATGTTCTTGAAAGAAAGAAAGGAAAGAAGGAAGAAATGAAGGAAAAAAGAAAGGAAAGGAAAGGAAAAAAAGAAAAGATGGAGAAAAAAGGAAAACAGCGTGAATCCCACACATTCACAAAGACCGGGCTGAGTGGAGAAAAATGCTAACTTGAGGTGTGTGAAAGGTCAATTTGCACAACCCCAAAATGATGCTAATGCTTGGGAACACCTAAATTTATGTTCTCTTCAATGTCATTTGTCAGAAGGTCAAAAATTCTTAAAATATACAAAGTGGCTATTATGCAAAATCACATAAATCATACTTTGCATAAAATGTGATTATGTGTATCTAGATGGCAGAATAGAGAACAGAGAAAAATGTAGCTGATAGAGGACAAAAGAATCACAGGAAGGGACACTAGCAATTATGTAGTTCATCTTCCTTTCATAGGCTGGGAGTCAATGTGGAGACTCCAAGAGTTGCCAGCTTGTCCAAGGTCACATGCTAATCAACGCAGAGTGAAGAGTGAAACCCAGGTCTCCTGACACCCAGACAAAGAGACCACATGTGTACCTTACATATCTATAAATCTGTGCATATCAATTATGTATCCATGCAATGGCTTGTACATTAAAAACAATAATAAAAAGAAATAAGTAAACAGTGACAAGATCACATTTCCTTCCTTTATAAATAGGGGAATGAAGCTGTATGTATTGCATATCATTTCCAAAATACTTCCAAATCAGACCACCTTCTGAATATTTAACTTGAAATGTTCTATTCTTAGTTATGTCTCCTTAGCCTGTTTTCATGAATGACCCTTCAAAGCCTGATTGTAACTATTACCTGTGCATTGTAAATGTTACAGCATTTCATTATTTCCTAAAGAATTGTATCTTCGGTGAGGTTGCTACAAAACAAAATGGATGTCTTTTATTTAATGTTGTCCAATAATTGATCTAAATCATGGACAGAGGCTCCAAATTCTCAACACGATTAAAGTGACATTACAGTGTGACTGTGCCTGATTTGAAAATGCGACCCAAGGATGATCGGTTTTAATGGAATTTCTCCAAAGTCAGTGTTCTTTACCCCAGCTGAATTTTGTCCACAGCTCCATATTTTGTACTCTGTATGTATTACTGCTCTGAGAGCCTGTCATTTCTTATCAGAATGAGAAAGGCTAAAGAGATAATATTTCAATAACATACTGGCCTGATCATAAAATAACTCAATGGAAATGTGTAACTGCCTCAGGCAGCCCGGCAGGGTACTCAGCACTCAGATGATTTCTATTCTGGTTTTTTTTTATGGTTACATTTTCTGTTATATCAGACATCCCCTCAAGTCTTAGTTATGCTTTTATTCAAAAGGGAAAACTGTAGTATAAAGACCTACAAAACTTATTATGATATATTACTACAAAGAAATAAAAGTGGCTGCCGTGGTGGCATATTGATAAGGACAGGCCTGCCACATTAATTGACCTTTGTTCATCAACCCACCAGGACTGAGGCCTGAGTTTCTCAGTTGCTAGGCAACGGAGGTCACAGTTTTCAGGTCTTAAACGCAGAACCTAGTCTAAAAGATGATGTGATCTTCAGAGAGAAAACAGATGTTTAGCAGTAGTAAGAATTTCAATAGGTGCAGAAGTTTGGGGTTTTCTTTTTATCCTGCTCAAGGCTTAGAGAGAGAAATTTTAACTTGTCAGAAGATTGTGGGAACAGATTTTTAAGTCGTGGTGATTAGAATCCATGGCTGAAACAACGTGAAGAGAATATAGTCAAGCTTCTTTTTGATACACACACTGACATATGGCTTAGGGTTTTAGCTGCTGGTAGAACAATGATCAAGCTTTCACTGAAAACATGCATGCACATGCAGACATGTCAAAAACACACAGTGATCTTGGGAGATGAATTTGGGGCTGATTTGGAGGTGAGGGTCTTTTTTTCCCCCACAAACATTACTCCGTCTTGCCTTTCTTAATGACAGTGCTGCAGGCAGCTCACCGGCCCTGAAAGATCAGCTGCAAGAAAGCTCACTCCCTATCCCTTTCTCTGTCAAGTCAACACTTTCTTTAAACTTTAATAAAGGGCATTAGAGAGAACCTATTTCTCAGCCAGGAAGAAATACTCCATCTGTACGTAATTGCATTTGAGAATATATTCCACGGATATGTATTTAACTTTTGTTATATTATCCTAATAACATTTTAATAATGGCAAGTTTTTAAACAAGAAATTTGGATGATTTAAATAAGCATCAAGATTATGTAAGAGAAGGATTTTAAAGTTACCATTTCATAACTTATTTGAATATATTACCCTAAAAAAGCAGCTATTTTTATATTACTTTATTTTAATACCCACTCTGTAAGTACAGTGATAGGTTGTGACTGAGACATGGTAATTAACCCCTAAACATTTAATTTACTCAATGTAATATTTGGGGGAGAGAGGAATAAAAATATAAAAATGTGCGAGTATGAGTGCGTGCGTTCATGTGTGTTGGGAAAAGAGTGACAATAAACAATAGGTGAATCATTTGGAATCCAGAATTTAAAAAGGCAGATATAAGGGTTGCTGGTTTCTTTCACTCTGGTCCATATCTAAGTTCCTTCCTATAGATTCCACCTTCTTCCAACCCTGAGTGCTAGATAGATGTCCCGGCTCATATAAATAGCAGTGAGACAGCCAGGGGGCAGGTCATGTGCCTGGAGACTGAGGCTGTCAGATAGCGCTAATGATTTCTTTGGCCCTTCAGGGTGAAAAATTTACTTCATACTTTTTTTGTCTAATATTTGCCATTTTCCTTTCCCTGAAGATAACTGTCATTTGTAGATATGTTCACTGCCTTTTCCAGGTTGTCAGCATTGAAAGAACATAAAACAAAGCCATTGGAAAAGACACAGACCCCATTCCACTGAGTCAGACACATACCCATGCCCTAAAAACGGAATGGGTGACAGTCTTCTCAGCTATGGCTCAGAGCTATGTGGCACATTCTTCTTGCTGGTCCACAGATCCCGCTTTTCATTAAACCTTGGTTAAGACTTCCAGAAATTCACAGGTCAGAGGGCAGGAGTGGGAAAAACAAGCTTCTGGCAGAGTAGCCTCCTGAGATCATAAGGACAATCTCAGTTGTATGTCTAAGTAAGGGTGCACAGTAGACCAGAAACTGTGTGACTGATCTACAATAAGTATAGAACAGAGAGTAAGAGTAGAGTCATTTCATGCTTACAGAATCTAATAAAAAATATTTGAGCTGGTGCTTTGTATGTCTTTTTATTAAATTTTTTAAAATGTATTATATTTTATAAAAATATGAACCCACAATGGATTGGCAGAATAAAAAAAATGGTTCCTAAGGAATACGTTCCTCAGCAGAGGTCATTATACCCTGCTTGATGTGATCCTGGTAAAAAATGCGACCAATCAAACCTTGATGCAGAGCTCTTTACAGAGGAAAGGCAGGACCCATGGTGGGTCCCAGCAGAAACTTTCTGCCAAAAACTCTGTTTTTACAATGCTTTCAATTTATTACTTCGAGCTAGGCTTTTCTTCTCTGATAATTTAAGAGGCCAGTTGATGTGGACACATTGGTGACGTGTCTCGATTCACTTTAGGCTGATTTCCTCTGAGAGCAGAAGGCAGATACTGAGCACTGCTGCAAGACAAAAAAGTTATAAAAATGAAGTGAGATTGGGGCTTAGTAGAGAACTGGTTCCGAAAGAGAACTTGATAGGACTGAGCCTCGGCGCTGCCTTGGCCTCTGCCTCCCATCTGCTCTCCAGGACGTACAACTCTTCATGGTCCACAGAGGCACACGGCAGAATCCTGACCTCTACAACTTTCTTACTCTGAAGCAACAAGCAATCAATTCCTTCAGAGGACAACTGAGTTTGCCCCCATTGCATTATCTGTTCTCAGATCCATCCCCCACTTCTCTTGCTCTGCTCTGTCACAGAAATGGTGGTTTCCAGACTCCCTTCTCCTCTTGGCTTCTCCTGAGGTTTGTTCAATGGGAGGTGCTGGCAGAAGACTGGAGTAGACTTCCACATGCTACTCCCAGTATGGAAATGAACCACTCTGCACCGCTCTCAGCAGAACCATAGTCTTCACCTCCAGCAGATAGTTCATCATTACCCAGTCAAAGTGGCCTGGAAAAGAAATATGGTCAGCATTCTTCAGCCACACTCCAAGCACACCAGGAAGATGTGCAGCTGGAAAAGAGAGCTCATGGCAGCTCTGAAGAGTTGAGGCAACAACTGGGAGACATCATAAACATCCCCAGTGAGGGAACTGCTGAAGAGACTGAAAGGAACCCCAGGTTTCTGGAGAGACACCCACAGTCAAATAGCCTGTCAGCAATAAATAGCAAATATTAGAAAAGAAATTTCTAAAAGAATTAGTCAAGTCGTTATGTTCTAATAAATGACTTTCTGTTAAATTATCCTAAAAGAGGCATTTCTCCAACCTTTACTAAAAGCCATATCTACTGTTGGGATAACTCCAATAGCCTTCTGCAGGGTCTTCCTATATTTTCTCCTGCTGTACTTGTCCCCAGGCACTTATAGTCAATGGGGCTAAAGTGAACTATTCAGAATATTACCCAAGGGAGTAACCAGGGATTCTCTCCTTCTTGCTCTACTCTGACAGGCATCTCTAGCAGCAGCTGCATCTGTCCAGGATTCCAGGTCCCACCATGAGATCCCCATTGTGGTCCTAAACCACCCAAAGGAACCAGCTTCTGGGGTCTGATAACACCACCATCCCCAGAGTCCCTCCAGCCCTTCCTGGTTTTGCTAAGCTCTCACCCAGTGCCTCACTGTCATGTCTCCTCAGTTCTTCTATTGCCTGTGTAAACAATGCCCTAGCTTAAATTCCTCTTTTGACATGCCTCAAAGGACAGTTATTCTCTTGATTTATGTGTTTCATAATCTTATGGGTAAGTCTCTATGGACAACTATGTAACTACTATCCAGGCGTAGCATGGACAGAAAAATCTCTAATGGAGAACATAGTATGCATAGTACACACATGTTAATTATGACTAGAAGCTCTTTGGTCCTGTTCATCACCACATCCCCAAGATGTAACACAGTGCCCACACATGATTTGTAGACAATGAATATTACTTGAGTATTTTTTGTTTCCTTTTGAATATTTTTAAATGAAGAGTAAAGAAGATTGTACTTAAAATATTTTCAAATGAAGAAAGAATTAATATGTTTATTGCATACTATGCAAAAGTAAGGTTAGAGGCCTTCATCTGATGTTTTCAAACCACAGGAATCCCTGGTCATACTGTTGTATTTATTGTTTGTTTTGTTTTACCTATATTTGGCCCATTCTTTTAGTAATGCTGTGAGCCCAAAGGAACTTAGTTTTCCAAACAAAAATTTAAAAGTCAATAAGATTGGCCTTCAAAAAAGCAAGAGAAATTGTTTCAGTAGAATTCCTTTCTGAAATCCAAATTCAGCTAGTTATATTCTACCTGGGCAAAATGTACTTGTTTGTAAGAGGTAAATTATCACATCATAAAACTGTCTGGTGGGATTCTCCCTGTTTGAGGTGTTAAATACCTATGTCACCTTCAAAGAAAACTACTTTTGACATTTAGTTCTTAGAAGAAAGGCAAGAGTTGGCCTGAGGCAAGATTGGAAAGTCACAGAGATTGTTCTTGGTTCACCTGCCTCCCTTCCAAACTCCACAGATCCTTTCACTCCCTCCAGAACTTACACTAAGCTACTGATAACAGTTTAGAAATCTGTCCCTGTCTGGAATATGTACATTTTTATAGTAATCAATTATCTTACTTAAATTTTAGCGAACATTAGAATCACTATTTAAAGACATATACACACAGTAGCTAAACATGTTTTTAAAATACAAATTCCTCTAGGTTTTTCCCCAAGATTCTAATTTATTAGAGGTATGATAGAACTTTGAAATCTGTATTTTATTAAGAGTTGTATTTATTTTTACAGAGGGGAATGGAGGGAGAAAGAGGGGGAGAGACATATCAATGTGTGCTGGCCTCCCACATGCCCCCTACTGGGAACCTGACCCACAACCCAGGCACGTGTCCTAGACTGGGAATCAAACTGGCAACCCTTTGCTTCAAAGGCCTGGCTCAATCCACTGAGCCACACCAGCCAGGGCTGAAATCTGTGTTTTTTTAAATACAGATTTGCTGCTGAGGCTCAGGCCTTTGGGAACCCCTTTGTTGGGTGGTCAGTGTTATAGGGAAAAGAATTCAAGAAGACAGTCCCACTTCTTATCACCAATAGAACTTCTATCACCAATAGATAAATTATAAGTTTCAGTGTGTTGATCATAAAAATGTAATTTTTAGCAGTCTTAAATTGCCTCATGTTGCTAATCTCCTCCCTTGCCGACTTAGAAAGCAACTCCCAACTCTTGATTATGCAAGAGAAAAAAAGAATGATAATGAAGCTGTGAATGACAAATATTTTAATTTGGGGTCCCCACAAGATTATCAAGAGTGAAAAAGGAGGGAACATATATTTTATTCATTTTAGTTGCAAAAAATACTTTGTCAGTGAGTGCAGAATCAGTCTCCTTGAACAGTAGCGGCCACATGGACAGTCAACATACACCACCCTACAGATTCTTTAACTACACTTACGGTTGTGTTTCTGGGTTACTTTTAACAATGGGCTCTACTTGTGCAATTGTCCCAGCCCCCTGCCACCCCCAGTCCTACATATTTTTTTTTATTGAGGAAAAATCTATGATCAAAAAACACTTTGGAAAAGGAACTGGATTCATTATTCTAAATGGTCAGATTGATTAATCAGTTTGTCTCATGCCACAAGAAAATAACATGACTTAGCAATCCACTTAATTTGCTCAGTAAACAGTTTTCTGGGTATAAGGCACAAGGACTGTGAAGATGAATTAAGCCAAACCTTCAAAACCCTCCTAGCCAATAAAAGTAATGGTCTTTTCAGCAAAACCCTCAAATGAAAGGCTGTAGGTACCCAAATAGAAGCAGGTAGAGGGTTCAGTGTCTTGGATAAACAGTGTGCGCAGTTATAGCCCATGGAGCATGATGCTAAGTATGTTTCAAAAATCACTGACTCAACTTCTGGCCAAGATGGAGGTGTAAGTAGATACACTATGCTGCCTCCTCCCACAATCAAAAGAAGGACAACAACAAATTTAAAAACAAAAAACAACCATAACTGACAGAAAATTGAACTGTATAGAAGTCCAACGACCAGGGAGTTAAAGAAAAAGCATTCATCCAGACTGATAGAAGGGGTGGACAATGGCAACTGGGCAGAAAGGACTCTTGGCAAGGCAGTAGCTGGAGGACTGGGGCAGGCAAGGAACAGCTCACAGACTGGGCAAGGTGGCTGTTGGCAGAGCAAGCGATCTCAAATTTGTGTGTGGTCCCACATTTGTGTGCAGATAAACCAGGAGAAAGAACTGGGGAGTGAGACAGACCATGCAACTCAGGGTTCCAGTGTGGAAAATAGCCTCAAAACTTCTGACTGAAAACACCTGTGGGGGTTGAGGCAGCAAGAAAAACTCCCAGCCTCACAGGAGAGTTCATTAGAGAGACCAATAGGGTCCTAAAATGTACACAAATCCACCCACCTGGGAATCAGCACCAGAAGAGCCTAATTAGCTTGTGGGTAGTGGAAGAAGTGACTGAAAGCCAGCAGAGAGCGGCACAAGCAGCATTATTCCTTCTCAGACCCCTCCCCCATATACAATGTCATAACTCAGTAATGTCAGTTGCCTTACCCTGGCAAATACCTAAGGCTATGCCCCTTACTAGACAACAGGCAAGGTGAGACAAAAAAAAAAAAAAAAATAGCCCAAATGAAAGAACAAAGATCCAGAAAAAAATACAACTAAGCAACAAAGACATAGCCAGCCTATCATATGCACAATTCAAAACACTGGTAATCAGGATGCTCACAGAATTGATTGAGTATGGGAGCAAAATAGAGGAAAAAGTGAAGGCTATGAAAAGTGAAATGAAGGAAAATGTGCAGGGAATCAACAGGGACGGGAAGAAAACAAGGACTCAAATCAATGGTTTGGACCAGAAGGAAGAAACATTCAACCAGAACAGAATGAAAAAACAAGAATTCAAAAAAATGAGGAGAAGCTGAGGAACCTCCGGGACAACTTTAAATGTTCCAACATCCAAATCTCTGAATCACATGGGGTGCCAGAAGAAGAAGAGAAAGAGCAAGAAATTGAAAACATATTTGAAAAAATAACAGAGGAGAACTTTCCTAATCTGGCAAAGGAAATAGACTTTTGGAAAGTCCAGGAAGCTCAGAGAGTCCCAAAGAAATTGGACCCAAGGAGGAGCACACCAAGGCACATAACAATTACATTACCCAAGATCAAAGATGAGGAAAGAATCTTTAAGCCAGCAAGAAACAAGGAGACAGTTATCTACAAAGGAGTTCCATAAGGCTATCAGCTAATTTCTCAAAAGAAAGCTTACAGGCAAGAAGGGGCTGGAAAGAAGTATTCAAAATATTCAAAGTCATGAAAGGCAAGGACCTACATCCAAGATTATTCTATCCAGCAAAGCTATCATTTAGAATGGAAGGGCAGATTAAATGCTTCCCAGATAAGGTCAAGTTAAAGGAGTTCATCATCACCAAGCCCTTATTACATGAAATGTTAAAGGGACTTAACTAAGAAAAAGAAGAAGATCAAAACTATGAACAGTAAAATGACAACAAACTCACAACTCTTAACAACCAAACCTAAAAAAAAAAAAAAACCCACAAATAAGCAAACAACTAGAACAGGAACAGAATCACAGAAACAGAGATCGCATGGATGGTTATCAGCAGGGAAGGAGAAGGGGAGAAAAGGGTGAAAGGGATAGGGAATAAGTAGCATAAATGGTAGGTAGAAAATAGACAGGAGGAGGTGAAGTATAGTATAAGAAATTTAGAAGCCAAAGAACTTTCCTGTACTCATGTACATGAACTAAGGGGTGTGGGGGAATGCCAGTGGGAGGGGGTGTGCAGGGTGTAGGAAAATAAAGGGGAGGGGGAATGGTACAACTGTAATAGCATAATCAATAAAATATATGTTTAAATAAAAACAAAAGTCACTGACTCATTGCAGCATTATATATAATAGCTAAGCTATGGAAGCAATCTAAATGCCCAGCAACTGATGGGTAAATTTTAAAAAGCTGTGGTACATATATACAATGTAGTATTACTGAGCCATAAAAAAGAATGAAATTTTATCATTCATAACAGAATGGATGGACCTACAAGGCATTATGCTCAGTGAAATAAGTCATTCTGAGAAAAGACAAATACTATATGACCTCACTTATGTGTGGAATCTGAAGAACAAAATATGAACAAGGAAGATGGAAACAGACTCATAGATGCAGAGAAAGAACTGGTGGTTGCCAGAGGGGAGGATGGTTTGGGGCACTGGGTGAAAGATGGAAGGTACTAAGAAGCACAAATTGGTACTGACAAAATAGTCATGGGGAAATAAGTACAGCATAGAAAATATAGTCAATAATATTGTAATGACTATGTGTGATGCTAGTTGGGATACTGGAAATATCAAGGGGAACACTAAGTAAAGTGCAACGTCTATCCAGAAAGTATCCAGCCATGTACTGTAACAATTAGAGACATTTATGGAAGATACAATAAACAGTAACACCCCAGTCCTCCTCAAAGTAGGCACCTTGGGACCTCACATAGATCTCCCAGTCACCATCAGCTGCCCCATCGTATTTTGCTAAATCTCATCAACAGTCTGAAACCTTTTCCCTTTCAAATATGATTTTAGTCTTGGGAAATCTGGGCTGTAGTGGAGATGATTACCTGGGTGATTTGACGTTTCATTAAAAAAAAAAAACCTGCACAAGATGTGATGCATAAGTAGGTGCATTGTCGTGATGAAGCTGCCAGTCACCAGTTGCCCAGAACTGCAGCCTTCTGAATCATCTGAATAGTTTCTGTGGAGGAATGTTCAAGCTTAATGCAAAATCCAATGTACATTTGTTGCTCTACTTGCTCAGTCATTTTTAATGTGATGGCCACACAGTACACATGCTCACTCAATGGCATCTACCACCCTACTGACTAGTACAATGAAGTCATCATTGTTCATGCATGCTCATTCCGGTCCACTCTCTTTAGCTGCCAGGTTACATCAATCATTCTCGCCAATCATTCTCATTATATTAACAACGGTTGGACTTTTTCCAGACAGATTCTATATGATTGTCTAACCACTAAGCTGTACACATAATAAAAATTTTAAAAAATAAATAAAATTAGAGTTTTAAAGAAAAATTAAAAAATAAGTTTCTCTCTCTAGTTAAAAAAGAATAATGTAAACACACTTAATGAATATTATGCATACTTTACCCCACAAAAAGTATACCTCAATAATGTTGATTTTACAAAAATGAAATGGGGTGCCTAAAATATAAGTTTGAAAAAGAATGAAATACAATTGTAAAAAAAAATATGTAATATTTGAGGAAATATTTCTGGCAGCTGTCTAAAGAACAGGTGGAATGATTCATGTCATGATTCAGCAGAGAAACTATCAAAGACAGTGCTGAGTTCGGCACACATCAGAATCGCCTAGAAGGCTTGATTAAAACCATTTTCCGGGTCCCACCTCAGATTCAGAAAGTCCAGGGAAGGCCCTGAGAGTGTGCCTTTTCTACCACGTGTTCAGGTGGTGCTGATGCTGCTGATCCTTGACCCACACTTCACATGATGAGCAATTAGAAGGGTGTTGAAAGAGTGCAGACAAAAGGACAAAAGGTGTTGAGGGGGGTTGTAATCAGGTGATCGGAACCTGGAAGGCAGGGTTACCTTCAGAAAACAGATCACTCACAGTGCAGGAAGTATTCAGTCAAACACTGAAGCACTAAATTCTACAGGTGATGCAAAGATTGAGGACAGCCAAGCACAGCAGAGAAGCGTGGACTGTACACTCATAGACCTGAGTTCAGATTTCAGCTCTGCCGCTTATTGGCTGGGTGATTTTAAAAGCCAGTTACCCAAGCTCTTGGACAATTCCTTTATCTATAAGATGAGCAAAACAAAACCAAACTCCCAGAGTTTTTATAAGAATAAAGGAGATGGTGTGCCTCAGTACTGTGGCCAGCACATAGTAGGCCATAGATAATGGAAAGTCATCCTGATGACTTAGCAGACGCTTTGCTCTCTAACTGCATACAGTCTGAAAGTGAAGACCCACATTTACAAAATAAATTTTATACAAGGATGATTATAATAAGCACTATATGTATGGTTAAAAATTTAAGTTCAGTGGAAGAAAAGATTATTAACACTAGCCACCTCACATAAAGACTTTGAGGATTCAAGAAAAGAATGCATCAAAAGTCACTAGCATATATAATACTTATTATTTAATAGGCACTCAACACATGTTCATTCTTTTTCCCTCCTCCCCTCAATTCTGAGATTTCTAAGAGAGGCTCATGAAGTGGATGTGGTTTGAGCAAAACTTAAATTCCCCCAAGCTGCCTATTGCTTTTGTGCTTCCCCCCAACATTTGAAGAGATGATAGCCTATCAGATTTCCAGATCACTCAGATAACATTCCCAAATGCTTGCAGACCCTGAGAAGTTCAGCATCACAGACTGCAAAGCATTGTTATTCCCTGCTAATAAATCCACCCCACCAGCAAACATCCCATGTCTGTGTGATGAAAGGAAAAAAAGAACCTGCTGAAGTATAATATTTAGGATCAGAAACTTGAAAATGCTTTTAAAATTCTATCAGAAAGAGCATGAAAGCTGCTTTGGTCAAATTCACTGTGCATGTAAAGGTCTTTTTGAACTTTTTACCTTTTGGTGATGCTTTTGATCTACAATGCACATGAGTTCATTAAAAGCATATTATTTAGCTTAAACTTCAAACACCATTTTTCCCAGTAGCCTGGGGCTCGGGGCAGTGTAATGCAATTAATGTGAGCTTTATGTCATGGCAACATGTCATAAAGTATCTGCCAGGATATTGCTGCAAAGGTATGCTGGGAGGGGTGGATTCTGGCTCAGACACGGGAGTTTTACAAGGTGAGGTCACTAGGTATGCCAATGAAGTGACTCCTAATTACTCAGGAATGCTCAGCCTGGCCTGGTTGACATACTGGACAATAAATCTTAGTGGAAAAACCAGACACCTGGTTCTCGGATCAGGATGACTTTCCTATGTCCAGTTAAATTAATTGTTTTGTGTCTCAATTCTTACACAATCCTTGGAGAGAAAGTACAACCTAAATCGTGAGACCAGTCACTTATTTATAGATTGGCTTCCCTAAGGACTGAAGGTGATGAGGGGCTTACAAAGCAAAGCAAGTTATTGTTAATGTGACTACAGTGTACATATATAATCACTCCCATTATTTGTAATTATATTTGATAGAGCTCACTGTGTGTGATTCTTTATGTACCCCAATGTGGTGGGTAGAAAATAAAGAGAAAACAAAACCTGCAGGGCACAGACCTACTCCACTCTAATCAAGAAACACTGTAATTCAACATTGGACACCAGATGATGTTGGTTTGTTTGGTGACAAAGAGTTCCTGTTATGATGCAGCCCAGTGTCAAGAACTGAGCACGACCTGATACAACAAAATGTTCGGAGGTCAGATGTTCAGAGTAATCTGTGGGCCAATGAAGTTAAAGACATGGGCTCCTTCAATCTTTCCTCACTATAATCCCTTTGACCTCTCACCTCATGCAAATATTGTATTCCAGTTAGAGGCAGGAAGGTTCAGGAAAGGGCAAAATGAGAAGAGGTGTATCTGCTATTGATGTCAGCTTTTCCCAGGAGAAACTACCACAGACCTCCTCCTGTCCTATTTGCCAGAATTAGAACACATGGCCACTGATAGCTGCAAAGAAAGCTTGGAAATTGGAGAGTGATTCGGACCCTGGCCAGCAGGATCTGTGTGTTGTGGCTGCGAGAGACAAATTCTCCACATGGACTACAGAAGTCCTGTGGGGAAAAAGGGATGGCATGGCCACTCTCTAAGTGAGACAGAGGGCCCCGACATCTGAGGCCCTTTTCTGGGTATATTACATTGAGGATGGTCCTCATTTACTATGCACAGGTTCAGTGTAGGTGATCCCCTTTTATAGACAACAAAGGAAAAAATGTTGCTAATTACTTCAAAGAGAAGGGTGTTGCAGACCAGGGGGAAAAATGGTTGAACTGGTTACACTCCATACTTGGGAGGTTTAGCATAGATTTTAGGAAGTTACTTTAGAGATATGCGGTAAACATTTCTGCTTCAATCCAGGGTGAGGGAGTTTTAGCAAAAGCAAGTTTCATAGCAGCCTAGGTACAATGCAGGCCTGATTCCCCAAAGGAGAACCTATCCATGGGTATGGTCCTGTGTGACGACCTCACTTTTCGTCGGCCTTTTGGAGTCGGGGCTGGGCTACATTCCCCCACGCCACACAGAATGGTTCCCATTAGGAGAGCAAGATTATTAGAACTGCTTGGACCAATCATGACTTATCTCCAGGAAATGGACACATTGTAGCCAGGATTCCATTAGCCAGAAAGAGGGGGAAATTGATATTAGGAGGATAACTAACAGGGTGTTCCCATGCTCTCGTTTTTTGATGTAATTAAAACTTCTTTATAACATCATATATGAGACAGGATAAATTGACTCATGGAAGGTAAAGAGAATCTTGTAGATGTCTTTATAAGGATTTGAGTTGCATACTAATTTGACTTGTATTTTTCAAGATATGGTTATTGGAAGAAGAGATTTATCTCAGTTATGCCAACAGCCTCCCTATAACCCTTACAAAAGAGATCAAGGGCTGAGTATCTTCCTTAAGCCCAAGCATCAGGTCCTAGAGTGAACCCGGTGCCCTACCAAGCTTTCTGTAAAAACAAAGGGCTTCTCATAGCTTTTTCATCAGGACTATTTTCTTTCCTTCTTTATTCTTAACCTCAAATTCCTATCATCCCAACTTCCCACTGGCTCTCAGTATGAAATGTACATTGGCTTCCTAGAACCATCTTTGAGAAATGAGAACCTAGTCTTTTTAAGCACTGGCAACCTTACCAACCTCTAGGATTTTATAAACTGATGGGTAAACTTATTTACATGCCTAAGAAGCACTGTGGAGAGAAAATTCAAAACTGCTAGGCTAACTACAGTGCACTTCTTCTAAGAAATTACCTAAAAATAAATTTAGGTTAATGTGATAGTCGATAAATAAAGGCTCCAAGTTCATTGCCTCCCCCAATAACAACATTCCTCCTAGCAATAGGAGTCTCTGAAAAAAAAAAAACTTCACAGTAAATTAAGTACAATTAGCAGAGCAAACATCAACACTGCCAGCCCAGTAAAAAAGTAATCACTCAGCTTTCATTCTCAATACCCATTAAGACTTGAACCATTTCTCAAATCAGTGATCTTTTTAAGTGATCATTATCATGAACACCCTCCTAAATTAGGGATTCCTCATTAAGGGGCACCATAATGATACTAAACTCCAGTCTCTGATAAGAAGTGGAGGTAATAAAGCTTCCCAAGAAGTGACAGCTTACATTTTTGACCCAAGCCATAAAAATAGCTAACAACTTTCTAATGCTTTGATAAGCTAGGCTTTTTAAAATGTTCTTTAAGAAGCATTTTCTTGAATGGTAGACATTTACAGCTAGACGGTACTTTTGAAAGCATATAGCTCTGCTCTCTCATTTAACAAATGAGAAGATTGAGGCCCAGATATGTCAAATGATTTACACAATGTCTTACAGCTAGTTAGTTGCAGAACTGGTTTAACATATGTAAATATAATCAGAAATAAACCTCATTGAGACAAAAGCCTAAAAGTATTTGCACTTATCTGCTTTTGCCCCTTAAGTAGGCACCAGAGAATCTGCTGAGTCCCTGTAAATGAATGAAAGTGATCGAGACAAATACAGAAGGCTCTCATCAGATTTAGCCAATTAAAATACAGGACAACCAGTCAAACGTGAATGCCAAAGAACAATGAGTGACTTTCTAGAATCAGTATGTCCCAAACAGGACATTTTGTTTTGTTTTATCTACATTGTTGTTTTTATCTGAAATTGAAATTTTTTTTTCAATTTTTTTATTTAATTATTTTTCAAGTACAGTTTTCTGTCTATTACTCCCATCCCGTCCCACTCCCCATCCTCCCCCCTCCCTCCCATTTCCACCCTTCTCAGTTGTTGTCCATGTATCCTTTATATAGGTTCCTCTAAATCCCTCCCTTATTTCCCCTGAAATTCCCTCCCCTCTCCCCTCTGGTCACTGTCAGCCTGTTCTCTATTTCAGTGTCTTTGGTTATATTTTGCTTGCTTGTTTGCTTTGTTGTTTAGCTTCCTGTTAGAGGTGAGATCATATGGTATTTGTCCTTCAACACCTGGCTTATTTCACTCAGCATAATGCTTTCCAGTTCCATCCATGTTGTTGCAAAAGGTAGGAGCTCCTTCTTTCTTTCTGCAGCATAAAATTCCATTGTGTATATGTACCATAGTTTTTTGATCCATTCATTTACTGACGGGCACCTAGGTTGCTTCCAACTCTTGGCTATTGTAAATTGTGCTGCTATGAACATTGGGGTGCATAGGTTCTTTGGGATTGGTGTTTTAGGGTTCTTAGGATACAATCCCAGCAGTGGAATTGCTGGGTCAAAAGGCAAGTCCAATTTTAGTTTTCTGAGAAAATTCCATACTGTTTTCCATAATGGTTGTACCAGTCTACAATCCCACCAACAGTGGACCAGAGTCCCCTTTCCTCCACACCCTCTCCAACATTTGTTGTTTATTGCTTTGTTTATGATAGCCATTCTCACCGGTGTAAAGTGGTATCTCATTGTAGTTTTAATTTGCATCTCTCTGATAGCTAGTGATATTGAGCATCTTTTCATGTGTCTCTGGATCCTCTGTATGTCCTCCTTGCAGAAGTGTCTGTTCAAGTCCTTTCCCCATTTTTTAATTGGGTTAGTTGTCTTCTTAGAGTGAAGTCGTGTGAGTTCTTTGTATATTTTGGAGATTAAACCTTTGTCTGAGGTATCATTGGCAAATATGTTTTCCCATACAGTTGGTTGTCTTTTTATTTTAATGCTGTTTTCTTTAGCTGCGCAGAAGCTTTTTATTTTGATGAGATCCCATTTGTTTATTCTTTCCTTTATAGTCCTTGCTCTAGGGGACATATCAGTAAAAATGTTGCTGCGTGAAATATCTGAGATTTTCCTGCCAATGTTCTCCTCTAGGACTTTAATGGTGTCATGGCTTATATTTAAGTCTTTTATCCACCTTGAATTTATTTTGGTGTATGATGTAAGTTGGTGCTCGAGTTTCATTTTTTTGCATGTAGCTGTCCAGTTCTCCCAACACCATTTGTTGAAGAGGCTATCTTTACCCCATTTTATGATACTGCCCCCTTTGTCGAATATTAATTGACTGTAGAGATTTGGGTTTATTTCTGGGTTCTCTATTCTGTTCCATTGGTCTATGTGCCTGTTTTTATGCCAGTACCAGGCTGTTTTGATTACAGTGGCCTTGTAATACAGTTTGATATCAGGTATTGTGATCCCTCCTACTTTGTTCTTCTTTCTTAACATTGCAGCTGCTATTCGGGGTCTTTTATGGTTCCATATAAATTTTTGAAGTGTTTGTTCTATGTCTGTGAAATATGCCATTGGTACTTTAATAGGTATTGCATTGAATCTGTAAATTGCTTTGGGTAGTATGGACATTTTGATGATGTTAATTCTTCCAATCCATGAACACGGTATACGTCTCCATTTGTTTGTGTCTTCCTTGATTTCTGTCTTCAGTGTTGTGTAATTTTCTGCATACAGGTCTTTAACCTCCTTGGTTAGATTTATTCCCAGATATTTTATTTTTCTTTTTGCTATATCGAATGGGATTTTTTTCTTGATTTCTGCTTCTGCTGATTCATTGTTAGTATACAGAAATGCCTTTGATTTCTGGATATTGACTTTGTATCCCGCTGTTTTGCCAAATTCATTTATTAGTTCCAGCAGTTTTTTGGTAGAGTCTATAGGATTTTCCATGTACACTATCATGTCATCTGCAAACAGTGACAGTTTTGTTTCCTCCTTTCCGATTTGGATGCCTTTTATTTCCTTTTCTTGTCTGATTGCTGTGGCTAGAACTTCCAATACTATATTAAATAGAAGTGGTGAAAGTGGACAACCTTGTCTTGTTCCTGATCTTAGTGGAAAAGCTTTCAGTTTTTGCCCATTCAGTATGATGTTGGCTGTAGGTCTTTCATATATGGCCTTTATTATATTGAGGAATGCTCCCTCTATTCCCACTTTGCTGAGTACCTTTATCATAAATGGGTGTTGTACCTTATCAAAAGCTTTTTCCGCGTCTATTGATATGACCATGTGGTTTTTGTCCTTGCTTTTGTTTATGTGGTGTATTACATTTACTGATTTGCGGATATTGAACCATCCTTGCATCCCTGGGATGAATCCCACTTGGTCATGGTGTATGATCTTTTTGATGTATTGTTGGATGCGATTTGCCAATATTTTGTTGAGGATTTTAGCATCTATGTTCATCAGTGATATTGGCCTAAAGTTTTCTTTCTTTGTTGTGTCTCTATCTGGTTTTGGAATTAGGATAATGCTCGCTTCATAAAAAGAGTTTGGGAGTTTCCCATCATTTTGGATTTTTTGGAATAGTCTGTGAAGAATAGGGGTTAGCTCTTCCTTAAACGCTTTGTAGAATTCTCCTGTGAAACCATCTGGTCCGGGGCTTTTGTGTGATGGGAGTTTTTTGATTACTGCTTCAATTTCATTTGCTGTTATTGGTCTGTTCAGGCTTTCTACTTCTTCTTCATTGAGTTTTGGAAGATTATATTTTTCTAGAAATTTGTCCATTTCACCTAGGTTTTCAAATTTCTTGGCATACAGTTCTTCATAGTAATTCCTTACAATCCCTTCTATTTCTGTGGTATCAGTTGTAATCTCTCCTCTTTCATTTCTGATTGTGTTTATTTGTGTCCTCTCTCTTCTTTTCTTAATGAGCCTACTTAAAGGCTTGTCTATTTTGTTTATCTTTTCAAAAAACCAACTCTTGGATTCATTGATCCTTATAATTGTGCTTTTGGTCTCTATGTCATTTAATTCTGCTCTGATCTTGGTTATTTCCTTCCTTGTACTTGCTCTGGGCTGTCTTTGTTGTTGTTCTTCGAGTTCTTGCAGGCGTCGGGTTAGGTTGTTTGTTTGAAATGTTTCTATTTTCTTTAGGTAAGCCTGTATTGCTATGAACTTCCCTCTCAGGACTGCCTTGGCCGTGTCCCATAAGTTTTGGGTTGTTGTGAGTTCATTTTCATTTGTTTCCAGAAACTTTTTGATTTCTTCCCTAATTTCAATCTTGACCCATTCGTTGTTTAATAGCATACCATTCAGTCTCCATGATTTTGGATGTTTGGGGTTTTTTCCTGTGGGGTTGGTTTCTAATTTCAGTCCCTTGTGGTCAGAGAAAATGCTTGGTATGATTTCAATTTTCTTGAATTTGTTGAGGTTCA
Source organism: Sturnira hondurensis (assembly GCF_014824575.4). Taxonomy (NCBI): domain Eukaryota; kingdom Metazoa; phylum Chordata; class Mammalia; order Chiroptera; family Phyllostomidae; genus Sturnira; species Sturnira hondurensis. Next base: position 4,938,304 of record NW_028076902.1, on the reverse strand, counting down.
TTTTGTGTCCTACCATGTGGTCTATCTTTGAAAATGTTCCATGTGCATTTGAAAAGAATGTGTATTTAGCTTCTTTGGGATGAAGCGCTCTATATATATCAGTCAAGTCCATTTCTTCTAGAGTTTCATTTAATGCTGCTATATCTTTGTTGATATTTTGTTTGGAAGATCTGTCCATTTTTGACAGTGGGGTGTTAAAATCCCCTACTATAATTGTGTTGCTGTCAATATCTTTCTTGAAGTCTTCTAGGATTTTTCTTATATATTTGGGTGCTCCTATGTTGGGTGCATATATATTTATGATGTTAATGTCTTCGTGCTGGATTCTTCCCTTGAGCAATATGAAGTGACCTTCTGGGTCTCTCTTTATGGCCCTTTTTTTGAAGTCTATTTTGTCTGATATTAGAATTGCTACCCCGGCTTTTTTTTCTTGTCCATTTGCTTGGAAAATTTGTTTCCAGCCTTTCACTTTTAGTCTGTGATGGTCTTTTGTCCTGAGGTGGGTCTCCTGTAGGCAGCATATGTGTGGGTCATGCTTTCTTATCCATTCAGCTATTCTATGTCTTTTGATTGGAGCATTTAATCCATTTACATTCAAGGTTATTATTGATAGGGACTTATTCATTGCCATTTTTGTACCACAGTTCCTCTCTGTCTCTCTCTTTTCCTTCCTTTCCTTAAAGCAGCCCTTTTAGTATTTCTTGTAGAGCTGGTTTGGTGGAGGCATATTCTTTTAGACTTCTTTTGTCTTGGAAGCTCTTTATTTGGCCTTCTATCTTGATTGAGAGCCTTGCTGGGTAAAGTAGCCTTGGTTGTAGGCCTCTGGTTCTCATTACTTGAAATATTTCTTGCCATTCTCTTCTTGCTTGGAGTGTTTCCATTGAGAAGTCAGTAGCTAACCTTATTGGGGCTCCCTTGTATGTTACTTCCTTTTTCTCCCTTGCTGCCTTTAGGATTCTCTCTTTGTCTTGAAATTTTGCCATTTTAATGATGATGTGTCTTGAAGTGGGCCTCTTTGGGTTCCTCTTGAATGGGACTCTCTGTGATTCCTGGATTCGTGTAACTTTTTCTCTCATCAAATTAGGAAAATTTTCCATCATTACTCTTTCAAATAGGTTTTCTATCCCTTGTTCTTCTTCTTCTCCTTCTGGTATTCCTATTATTCGGATATTATTACGTTTCATATTATCTTGCATTTCTCTTAGTCCATCTTCATTCTTTTTGAGCCTCTTTTCCCTTTCTTGCTCTTTCTGGGAGATTCTTTCTACTGTGTCCTCCAACTCACTGATCCGATCTTCTGCCTCATCGATCCTGCTTTTCATTCCTTCTACTGTGTTCTTCAGTTCCGAAATTGTATTCTTCATTTCCTCTTGTCCTTTGGTGATAGTTTCTATTTCCTTTTTCATGTTGATATAGTTTGCGGAGAGCTCATGGTAGCTCCCCTCTAGTTTCTGGTAGCTCATTGTGAGCTCTTTGAATTTCCTGATAACTAGTGCTTTGAATTCAATATCTGATAGCTGACTTGCCTCTCTTTCATCTAACATTATTTCTGAGACTTCCACCTTTTCTTTCATTTGGGCATTGTTTCTTTGTCTTCCCATTGCTTATGAGACTCTTCTTGTTAGCTTCAGCTTCTTAAATTGATCTGTTCTGACTCCCTAGGTTTATGGTGTGAACTTCTGTGGTAGAATTCCTGTGAAATTCAGTGGTACAGTCTCCTGCAGGTATCTTGATGTTCTCTGCTTCCACCTACTCCTTTCTTTGTGTGTGTGTGATCAGCTGGAGGGGGAGGCAAAATGGTTTATGACAGCAGGAGAGTACTTTATGATATTTACAGTCACAGCTGGCAGAGAAGAGATAGAAGATCTTTAGGCTCTATATAGTGTTAACTGTAATCTTCAACCCAATTTGCCACCTCTAGGAAAGGATAGACCAAAGATAAGCCTCTTGTTGGGGAGGGAAGGCTTGTGAGTTGTATCTAGAAAGCAGTGAGGTTGCGGGTGGTCAGATTTTGAGGTAAGGTGAGAGTAAAGAATAGTAAATAGACGTAGCGTGTGAGCAAGTAGAGTTAATCACTACAGTAATAGAATTCAGGAACCTGTAAAGTGGGCTAAGACTGGAGAGATGTGTTGTGAAGTATTTACAGTGCTATAGAAAGCAACAAACAAACAAACAAACACACAAAAAAAGGGCAAGAGAAGTGAGGAAAAAGCAATAAGTTTGGGGTGAAATGAAGAGGGACTAAAACAGGAAAAAAGAAAGGAGAGGAACAGAGTACTGAAAGATACAGCAACAATAAAATTAAAAAATATATACGATTACTGAAAAAAGTTTAAAAATAAAAGTAAAAAACAAAAAAAAAAAAACAAAAAAAACCCAACAACAAAAACTCCTTCCTTGTTGGTTTCAAACTGTCCAATCCGGTTTTTCTGGTTTCGGTGGGACCCCTCTGTGGACTGGGTTGTAGGCCCAGGCGCACACCCGCCCACCAGCCAGGCTACCAGACTGGGGTGCAGGCGCCCGCACACCTGACAGGCTGCCTTGGTCCCACGGGATCTGGTACTGTCCTGTGGCTGGGTGAGAAGCAAGTCAAGCTGCCTTCACAGAACACCTCAGTCCACTTTCCAGTAAAAACTTCTCCAGAAAGCGTGCCTCTCAGCCCAGCCCAATCCCCAACCTGACTGGTTAGGACAATGCTCCTCTCAAATTTCCTGGGCTGGCAGGCTGGTGGGCTGGCGACCACAGAGATCGCAACTGAACACGGCCCCCTGTCCTTGCCACCCTCCCTGCACACCTAGGCAGACAGGTCTCTGCCACCCAGCCCCTCCTAGATGGTGAGGGAGGGAGCCAGCTCTTCCAGGGACCCCGCAGCCGGCCCAATGTTCCACTGGGTGCTGGGCTCCCTACGAGTCCTCCGTGGCACTGGCCACAGACGGAAGCCTCTACACCCCTAACACAGTGGCAGCAGCGGCTCCGAGGCGTTTTGGGCTGGCCCAGGGCAGCCGGTCCTGCCACTGCCGCTTTTGTCTTTACTCACAGTTGCTGGGCTCCCACTGAGTCCTCTGTGGCAGATGCCCCGACGCTGGCCATAGACAGAAGCCTCTGGGCCCTGGAAGCTGCGGTGGCAGCAGCTCCGAGGTCTTTACGCTCAGGCCAATGGCTGCTGGTCCCGCCGCTGCTGCTTTTGACTTTACTCTGGGGTGCCTGGCTCCCAAGGGCAGCCGGCCCTGCCGCTGCCGCTTTTGTCTTTACTCACAGGTGCCGGTCCCGATGAGTCCTCTGTGTCAGACGCCCCTGTCGCTGGGCGCAGGGGGAAGCCTCTGGGCCCCAACCGCTGAGGCAGCCAAGGCTCCAAGGTCTTTAAGCGCCGACCAATGGCTGCCGTCCTGCCGCGGCCGCCACCGCTGCCGCTGCCCTTGAATTTTCTCAGGGTTGCCGGGCTCCCGATGAGTTCTCCGTGGCAGACGCCCTTGTCGCTGGGCACAGATGGAAGGAAGCCTCTGGGCTCCAACCGCTGTGGCAGCCGCGGCTCCGAGGTCTTTTCGCGCCGGCTAATGGCTGCCACCGGTCTAGCCGCCTCCATCCTTACTTGCATCTCTGAGACCCCAAGGACCTCTAGCTGTCTGGTTTGTCACTATCTCTGGTCTCTTATTTTCATAAATGCTGGGGAATTGTTGGTTGGGGAATTGATTGCGCTGTTCTTCTGTAAATCTGCCAGGATTTTCCCCCAAGTGTTGGAGAACTGCAGTCGCTCTGTCCTACTCCGCCGCCATTTTCCTGAAATTGAAATTTAACTGAGCATCCTGTCTCTTATCAGATGATCTTCACTGATGAAGATGATAAAAAGAAGTAATGAGAACAGTCAAACTTATGACATTGTATTAGAGGTGTGTTAGGGCTGTCATAACACAATGCCACCGACTGGGGGCCTGAAACCCCAGGAAGTTGTCATCTCACAGTTCTGGACCCTGGAAGGCTGACACGAACCAGCCCAGCCCAAGGTGTCGGCAGGGCTGTTTCCTTCTGAAGGCTGAGAGGAAGCATCCATTGCTGGCCTCTCCTCTAAATTCCGGTAGTTTACTGGCAATCTTTGGCATTCATTGGCTTGTAGGATCACTCATCCCAATCTCTGTCTTCATGTTCACAGGGTGTTTTGCCACTGTACCTGTCTGTGGCTGAATTTTCCCTTCTGAAAAGGACACCAGTCATGCTGAAGTAGAGCTCACCCCAATGATCTCATTTTAACTTAATGACAGTTGACCCTTGAACAACATGGGTTTGAAGTGTCTGAGTCCACTTACATGCAGACTTTTTAAAAATAAAGTCAATAAATGTACTTTTTCTTCCTTTGATTTTTTAATAATATTTTCTTTTCTCTAACTTACTTTATTGTAAGAATAGAAGCACATAATACGTGTAATGAGAATTACATATGAGAATTACATATGGCTGTAGCACACCTGTAAGTACAGGTAACCCCTGAATAACACAAGTGTGAACTGCGTGGGCTCACTTATACATAGATTTTTTTAAATAAATACACAGTGAGCCTTCTGTATCTCTCAGTTTCACATCTACAAGATGAGCCAACCATGGTCAGAAAACAGTTTTTGATCCACAGTTGGAGACCTGTGGAGGTGGATGTTGTTCTACACCACTTTATGTGAAGGACTTGGGCATCTGTGGATTTGGGTAACCATGGAGGTCCTGGAACCAATTCCCCAAGAACACTGAGGCACTAGTGTAGTTAAGTTTGGGGGAACTCAAAAGTTATATGTAAATTTTTTTATCACAAGGGTGGTCAGTGCCCCTCACCCCCATGCTACTCAAGGCTCAGCTCCACAGAGTCTACAAAAGCCGTACAAGACGGTTCCGACAGCAATCACTGTTTCCTCCTCGCTTACCACAAGTGATAATAATCTATTTGGGTGAAAAATATTTCAAAACTACCTGGATCCTCTTCTATCTCTCATTATTTTTCCCTGAATGTGGCCTTCTTACTACTTATTGCCTGGAGCAGAACTGTTCTTCAACTTTGCTTTTAGGCACTGTCCTAGGGACAAGAATGTGATTTCTAAAGAGGAGTTTGACTCCCTCCTAAGGTTCGCTGCTTGCTTTACTTACTAAGAAAGATGACTGCATGGGACTGCTACCCTCTGCCCTCTCCTGCCTGAGCCTTTGTCCTGTATCTGTGTAACTTGAATGGCCTTGTTCCCTCTGACCCCACCAGCTGATGAAGAGGAATCGTAATGAAGGGGTGTGTGAGAGCCCTCTTGTCAGGAAGACTCACTTCCCGCTTAAAGTTCGAGCTGAAAGTGGACCACAGAGTCTGATAAGTGTAATTACTGTTTAATTACTTTGCCCTCAGTTACTGTAGGCTCCATATGAGGCCCAGATATGTCAAATGATTGGCACACTGTCTTAAAAAGCTAGTTTAATATACAGGAAATCTAATCAGAAATAAGTCTCTTTAAGAAAAGTCTGAAAGCATTTCTACCAACAAAGCAAGACTCCAAGCTAAATGTTCTTTCCTCTGAACCATGTGGCCTCCTACTATTTCCTGAAAAGTCCACAAAAGATGTAGAACTTACATGACTATATCCTAATACAGAGAGTTTCTCTGATCAATAATAACTTTGGACAGGGTCTTTTATCCATATGACTGCATAAGTTGTAATATTTGCTTCAATGAGTGCACCAAAAACTAGGGATGTCGCTCACTAACAACATTTAGTCACTGGGCTTTGTGCAAAAAAAAGAAAAAAAATGGAAGGAAGGACTTATTATAATATAATATAACATTTCACTAATGCCATTATGTTAAAAATGGAGATTAACAAGATATTGTTTCTTTGAATGGAGATGATAAAGTAATCTCAGAATAAATAACATCCAAGTTTCAAAACCGAAAATGAATCATATTTTCTATTTTCCATTCCTACACAAAAAAGAATCACTACCCACAATTAATATTTTAAGCAATCAGATTGATGTATTTCACTCTTTATCTATCAGTGTCTTTGCTCCTGCTGAGAGAGAATATAAATGTATGCTGTAACTTCTGTGATTAACACCTATTGGAAAGCCTTCATAACCTCGAGGATTCTGAAGGGTAAGACAGGTTAAGTAAAAGTGTCATTGTTTTTAACTAAAAGCCAGTGTAAAGCTAAAGGAATAAGAGGTACAATTCGACTTTCAAAAAAAAAGTCTAAAAGTTTCCAAGAGAACAAAATTAGAATTCAATTAGGAATAGGAGAATATGTAATTTCAACTTCAATTTTATACAGGGAACTTCAGGACACTATATCATAAGGTTGGTTTAGTTGCGCTGTCTAAAAATCTTTCAGCTCTTATTTTAAAAGCAGTCTTTGCAGAATGACAAAAGACCTAAGGATATGCCCAAGTCTGTCACAGTAAATAAATAACCATTTCTAGAATTTCTCTTCCATGATAATGATTAGGATATCCCCACTTCAAGCTCACTAAGACTTCAGCCAAGGTTTTAGCTGTATGAGGCACAGCACAAGGCAGGATGAAAATCTTAAAATCCTTCACTAAGCTCAAGAACAACTCAACAACAGATTCCTTCGGCTGGAGCTCTATAACAGGTCCACCATACTCATGATGCCCATAACCATAGTCGAGGATGTAAAAACTCACCCACCTGAGAAAGGTAAGGTTAACTACAAAGAGTAACAGTTTATGGTCACTATTTTTTGTAGTCTATCAAAGAGATAAAATATATACTGAGGAGGCTAAGCATTTGAATAAACATCAAGTTATAGAAATCAATGTTTATTTGAAAAATGAACTGGTAGTCCACAGAAATGAAATAACTTCTAGTATCCTAATATAAAGCCACTAACAATTAAGCAGCTAAAAATGGCATTATTTTTAATATATAGTTCTTAACTGTATCTGAATTTAATTAAATAAAATTTATTGATATAACTCAATGGCAAATGTCCATGTATATATATTAGAGGAGCACATTAGAGGTGATTACTTATTTAAAATAATTTTTAATTTATTTATGATCATCACACAGAATAATAATACCTGATGAGGGCTCTCTAGACTAAGAAAAATAAATCTATCTAAAGAGGAAAGCATTGGTGTTTAAGGGCATGTTGATAAGCTACAGATCCTGTAATAGGATTTGCAGAGTCTACCATGCCAATCCATGTTCAACCACTAGGTGGAACACTCCTGCCTCCTTTCCACCATTCTACAGTGGAAAAAGAAAATACCATTGGAAGATACTGGGTTTAGTTTACTGTTTGTTGTTTTTTATGCTGAATATTCACCAAGACCAATTTAACGTTACAATTTAGCATTATAAAACTATGCTATAATGTTATAATTTTTAACCTACAAGTGGTTCCTTCCAGCTTTAAGATTTTTATTACTATCAGTGGAAGTTATTTTGCTCTGCTTTTTCATTAAGCTTGCAGTCAACAAGATATAAACACAACAATGAGCAGAAATGCTAATAAAATAAGCCCACTGATTACTCTTTAAAAAGAAATGGAAACAACTAAAAAATAATTTTACCTTTCAGGATACTCAAACAAGAATTACTAGCATTTAATATTCTATACTTGTGTTTTATATTTGCAAATATATTCCTATAAATTCAGAAGTAATTACTCCAAAAAGTAAATATGATAAAATAAGAGAAATATCATATATGGTCTAGTTAGAATTCTGAACATTGTAAAGATTTTGGTAGATTTTTCCAACATTTATTAAGTTACTATATTGCCAAAGTCACTCATCAAAATCATCCCAATTTTTAAAAGTTTTAAATAGATTCTCCATTTATGCTGATTCAGATTCAGAGACAGAAATTGTTATAATGTCTTTGAAATAATTCTTCTTGCCTAAAAGTAAATATGTCTTTAACTTCAATTTACTGAAAAGGGTGCCCTTTTTCTCTACTGGGCTGTAGAAAATATATTTTGAGTTTACCCCAATTGACTAAAAACTAGCAAGCATAGGTTAAATAGCACTTTACACAGAACTTTTAATGCCCATTGATCAAATAAGTGCACTACAAAAATAGGAATTTTGCTTTTTCCATTGTAAAATGATCACAGGACAGAATTTAGTAAATTCTAGCCCCAGTTTGGCCAACAGCTAGCTTGAGCAAATCATTTAAACTCTTTATATTTTTTTCTCAAGTTAAAATTAAGTAAAGTAGACTCTTTTTAAGCCTCTATTTCACTTAGAAATACAGGATTTTATTATCTAAGACCAATCCTAACAAAGATAACAGTGTACAGATTGCCGCCCATCTTCTCCGTCTTCTCTGATGAGTAGAACCAAGAGCTCCAAACACACAAAGGAAGGAGAAAACTTTGGTTTAGAATTTGTTTACTTACTCTGGTCCAATTGATAGTTAGTCACCCGAAATGAATTTGCTGGGCTCTTTCTTAACCGTCTTGCACAGAATCTTCAATAATGCAATCTGCTCCACAGATTCCATTTCCTGCAATGCACAATTCTAGTTTCTAGTAAGAATGATAGCCACAGTTTTAGGACCACGTGCTATGTTCATTTAAAGATGATCTGTAAGAATTTAGCTCCTTTTCTTATAATGTGTTCTTGAATTACTCTGTTAACTTAGTGCTCCACTATATCTTCATATTGAGTTTACACAAGTAAAAAGTTCTAAATTCCTCAAATTTAAGAACGATTCTATTGCATGTATGTGCTGTGTACAAAATCTACACTGAGCAAAAAACAGATCTGTGTTTTTACTCACAGACTTGACTTATGTTGCCATCTCTTCCAAAACAAGCTAATTACTGCATAAACTTATAAATTTGTCCAAGAAACACATTTAAGAGACCAATCATGAGAGACACTGTTTCTTTTTTAGCATTCAAGGGCTTCTTTCCTTCTTTATTGTGCACTTCTGATGGTACCTTTAAAAAGATTTTCATGAGGGGTGGGTCTTTAATTAAGACTTTAAAATGAGGGCAATAAACTTATTTTATAATACCTTTAGTCGGTTATAATACCTTTTTCTTCATTAGAAAGATAACAGACTGCTGGTTAACTGGTCATTAAGTAATAATTAAAAAGAAAAATATATGATGGAAGAAATCTCAGTTGCCAACTCATTTTTCACTTGGATTTTTCTGCATAAAATTAAATGCATAGGGACCCAGTCATGTCATCCATGGAGAAACACCAATTGGTCTTGCAGCTTTTGCAGGCACCTGTTGCTCCCACAGTGACGGCAGCTCCAGAGCTTCTCTGCACCAGTATCCAAGACCCACAGAGAAAGTCTCCTCTGTACATTAGCAGTCAGAAATCATGCTAAGGACACAGCATTCACAGCAGAGCTTCCCTCAACAGCTCATATGAACACAGCAGCTCTGTGTAGGGCCATTCTGTCCCCACTGAGCAACAGGAGACCACAGGGAACTCTTTCTGCTAGGCACCTACCTCTGCTAACTAGCACCTTCCATAACTTCCAGTTAAATACCACTTCTCCCAGATTCTACCCACTCCCATCAGTTTGCTCCCCTCAACCAGGCCAAGGAGATGATATAAAACTTCATTTTAAGAGAGAAAGCAGATGTTTTAGGATAACATGTCTTTGATGTCAAGGGAAAATAATCCTCGAATACTGCCTATGGTATTAAAAAATGTAATTAAGATAAGCTTCTTTGGGCAATTCCAATATAGTGGTTTGATTTTGCTGGGAAGAAAATCCTGGGGACTATGCCCTCACTCTCAGCTTCGGGGAAGGGGAGGTGTATGTGCTGGTAGTCAGCCTCAGTAAAGAAGAATTTACTTTAGGCCTCAGTAGCAATCTCCAAGGCAACCAGCGACCTCCAGCCAGTGATTCTCAAACTTTAATCTGCTCCTATTGAAAAAGGCAGTTTCTGATTCAGCAGCTTCTGCAGGAGCACTGAAGACTCTGGGAATAAAGAAGACCCTGTCCTTCTCTCCATGAAACTTTGAGCCAGGTAGCTTTTGCAGCAAAGGGAAGGAAGAACGGCAAACAATAGTGTTCATAACCAGCAACTTTGAACTTTCTAAAAATTCATATTCCACCCTAACCAGCATGGCTCAGTTGGTTGGGCATCATGCTACAAAGCAAAAGGTCACCAGTTCGATTCCTGGTCAGGACACATATCTTGGTTGAAGGTTCAGTCCCCGGTAGGAGCATGCATGAGAGGCAACCAATCAATGTATTGCAAAATGCAATCATTGTCTAGAGTAAAAAAATATGTTTGATGACTTGTTTCCAGATATACTGTTTTTGCTTTTTTCATGGAATATCATGTTTACTTGAAAGGATGAGAGACAAATAAAAAAATTTTATTTGACTTGAATATTTGACAGATTTTTTCCCTGAAAAATAAAGAAAATAAAACTGTTGCTTAAAAAAGTGACAGCATTTGTTGTTAGTGATAAACTTATAGTTTTCAAGTGAAAATTAGATCTCTGGAAAACTGTACCTACCACCATTATCCTAAGAGTCGATAAGTGAAGACTTTCTGAGATTATTTGTGATATTTAAAAAAAATAATTGTTGATACTATATCACAAAATATGTAGTAGGTGGAAGATCTATATAACTCAATGAAACAGTACTTTCTGAAAAATTATTGTGTAATATTACAAAATAATGCATGAGTAAACAATCTGCTCAAAGTTAAAACAGACCAATATATTTTAGTGTAACAAGGTATAAAATTTTTATTCATATTGCTTCTGATAAGCCACAAGAAATTAGCATTTATTATGTTTTGTATAGTATCAAAAAGCTTCTGCAGCTATCTGAGAAAACTTCAAATATGATTTCATTTTCAACTATAGGGTCCAGCAGAGGTAACACCTGCTTGAGTGTGGTTGGTGGGGTAATAATATGGGTCTAATAGCTTATAGTTTTAATTTGAACATCTCACTTAAAATGTCACATGATATATGCTGGAGTGTGATATTGTTATGTTACAGAATGACATGCTGATGATTTTGTAACAAAAGATTTTGTAATAAAAAGGGGTATTATTTGTGCTGGACCCTGTATATATCTATGTAATGCAAGTTTTTCTCTTTATATTTCAATTAACATATTGCAACAGATTGAATGCAGAAGGAAACATGAGAATCTATTTTCTATTAAGCCATATCTTAAAGAAATAAAGAAGTACAAAACAACATAACTCTTCTCATTTTTTGTTTTAGTAAATAAAATTATTTTTAAACAAAAAATGGGGAAGAAAGAACAGAACTTGGCTAAGCCTACAGAATTTTTAAAATACAAATAGGAGACCTCATATAGTTAGAAGATTCTTGGCAACTTTTAAAAATCTGTCTCTACAATATCATTTGTATAAGAATATTTTTAACTTTTTAAGATTTTAAACAACTTTCAAAATAATTGATAATCTCAAGGTACTCTTTATTTTGCTCTTTCCAGAATTTTTCACATTCATTCACTGGCTTCTTTACTTTCAACCTTCAATAGGACTGAGCATTTTATTTTCCCCTGATTAACAATTATTTTATCCCTGGCTGGTGTAGCTCAGTGGATTGAGCACGAGCCTGTGAACCAAAGGATAGCAGTTCAATTCCCAGTCAGGGCACATGCCTGGGTTGCAGGCCAGTTCCAAGCAGGGGCCCACAAGAGGCAACCATATATTGATATTTCTCTCCTCTTCCCCTCTAGAGATAAATAAATAAAATCTTTTTAAAAACAATTATTTTATATTTAAACTTATAACACAGTAAAATTGACTTTTTTTTTCTTTTGGTGTACATGCCTATGAATTTCAAAACATTATAGGTTTGGTTAAATAGCATCACAACCAGTCCATTTCCACACAACCCAAAAAAGACAGGATTTTGTTCCCAAATTTCTATAGTTTTCTCTTCTTTCCCATTTTCTTTAGTTTCTCTCTCTGTTCCCAGACTCTCAGACAGCATTATAAGTGGTTTTTAAAATTGAAATAAAAAGAATTAAGAATCATTTTAAGAAAATTTCCAGAAAATTTACATTCTCCTTGAACTAGCGGTAGCTACTGGAAAGCTGAAACTCTGAGAATCAGAACCACTGTGAGAGAACTATGAAGGTCACTGAACCCAGACACAAACATATCCTCCTGCCTTGAGCTCCCAGACAGGGACAAATTGGTCTCCACAGTGGGCCTCCCCGAGGATGGGTGATTCTTGACAAGTTCTTTATTTTACTGTCGGAGCCAGCCCAGAAAAGAGTCCAAGCTGTCTCAGAGCCCACAGTGACCTATAAACTCCAATCCTCAAGGCCAGAGGACACAGCACCCTGCTAAATGAGAACTATGTCACAGAGCCCCCAAACAGGTCACTAACAGAAGGAGTAAACCAGTTAGGTGATTTATTCTGTTTCAGCTTGTAAGGCACTGGAAACTTGAATCTGTAACCCCCCAAAAAAGTTTTAAAGTACAGAAAAGATCTGATTCTTCAATGATTCATATTTTAACATTACAAGTAAAAGAATAAACCTTCAGGAGATGACAAATGCTTTAATTTGGGGGCTATTTCCAGCCCCTGTATACTTGTAGCTCCATTCATGCTACAAAACTAAAGGTCTTGAACACCGCCTTTGATTTACGGAAGGAAAAAAAGATGACATTACTGAAAAGACCCATTACTCCTGTGCCTCCTCATGTAGTTCAGAGTTAAGTACTCTACAAATCTGAATCCTTGGTGGAATGCAATTCTGTAATTCAATCGAGAGATCTTGCTAATGTCCCAGTCTGCAAGAACATAGCTTAAGGGTTTCGGTTTAGCAGGAAACCTTGCAAACCAGGAACTGAATCACAGCCTGCCTCTTCAATCAGGGATGAGTGAGGGTTGTTGGTGATGTAATATTAAGCAATTATTAAGATTTTTAAAAGGAAGAGCAAGAATGATAAGAAACTGGGGATTAAAAGGTAAAGGATGAAGACAAGACACCAAATAAACAAAATATTGATAACTGAAGTTGATGATTAGTACATGGGAACCAACTACCATTTTCTCTATTTTTGCATATGAAAAGGTCCTTAATAAATAGTTTTTTAAAAATACCACTAAAACTATGATGGGAGAATAAGGCTTCTTAAAACCCATAAACTTTGTAGCTGTTTTTCATTTTATATATTAAATGTAAATATAATAAAGATTGTGTGATAACTTTGTAAGATTTTAGGTCAATTAATCGATGTAAATGGAAACTTACTGTAAACGCAGGAGTAGGACCCCTTCTGGATGCACCAAGGAAGCTCTTACGCACGGAAGTCTGCGGAGCTGTGTCAGTCATGTTATTCTGCACACACGTACACACAACGTTACACACACAGTCATATGTCCACATGGAAAATCAGGACGGTGGAAACACTGACTATTTGTGTCACAAATGGTCAGTGCAGTATTTCTTTAAACATTGCCTATCAATAATATGGCTCAAGAAAAAAAATTTTTAGGTAACAAAATTCTCACTACAGTTATAATCATTTAAGGAGTATTTGAAAAATACTTATTACCTGACCCTAATCCATCACAGCCAAATTCAAGAAGTAGTTGTTAGAACACTTTAAACACAAAGAGTAATTTCATTGATCCTCACAAATCCAATTTATTGGATCCTGCTATGCATGTAGCACATGAATTAATATGTTTTACAGATGATCAAAAATGAGGAGCAAAGATCCTGTCTTACTCACTATCACTCTACCTATCAGCACACAGACAAACGTGATTTCCTGATTCTTAACCTAGTGACCCTGCCAGATCTCAATCGCTCTCCGCAGTCACAAATCAACATATACAGGGTCCAGCACAAACAGCACCTCTTTTTTATTACAAAATGATAAGCATGTAATTCTGTAACATAACAATATCACACTCAAGCACACCATATACCATTTTAGGTGAAATGTTCAAATTGAAACTATAAATTATTACACCTTTATTGCTGCCCTACCAACCACACTCAGGCAGGCCTTACTTCTGCCAGACCCTGTACATGTATTGAGCAAAGCATTTCACTGGGTGCTGTAGAAGAGACAAGAGAAGAAGTCATCTTCCTACAACAGCTTGAAATCTAATAGCAAGAATAAGACATTTCATTTTATGAACAAAATGAAAAAAGAAAAAAACCTCTAATCTATAGCCATACCACCCTGAACATTTCCAGTCTCATCTGATCTCAGAAGCTAAGCAAGGCTGGACCTGGTTAGTACTTGAATGGGAGAAAAAAAACCTAATAACCCCCACTAAATGTCAGAAAATAGATAATGAAAGACAGTACAGCACCCCCCCAAAAAAAGCTACATAGCGTGACAAACAGAACTAAAAGGAAGACTGAACAAATGTTTATTGAGCATTTACTATATGTTGGCACTTTTCTAAAAGAGCAAAGACCTTGTAGTTTTCTTACCCAGACTCTCACAGAATTTGGAAAATTGAGGTGGGAGAGATACTAAAGGATCCCCCAGATGACTTTTCAGGGTTCATGGCAAGCAGAGTTGAGGTGGCAATCCTGGGACAGTGAAGGTGAGGAGCTGGGAACCAGGGAATCATGCCGAATTACACGTGGCCAGATGGCTCTCTCACACCCTTGCCCCATCCCTGACTAGCTGAGCAATTTGTACCTTGATAAAACCACTCATAAAACACTCATGGGACTAGATTAGGTTTTAAAATCTACCTAGTGTGGTGTGAAATGTGTAGGGTTGGCTCCCACAATCAGAGAAGCAGTGTAGACCCGTTCTGCTTTGTAGCCGCGCTGAACTGCCAGGCTTTGGAGCCCTGTTCTTCTGGTTTTTATCATTTCATGTCACTGAGAGGAAAGAAATCTCCATGTAGCTCCTTCTATCTCCTCTGCCTTACAGTTCACCTGCACACTCACCCTTTGTTTTTCTGTTTTGTTGGGGTAGTTTCTTCTACATCCCATTCTAAGCCTACTGCCAACCATGAGAGCTAAGGAGGGAGCAATCCCAGAAAAAAAATTAGGCAATATTATTTTTAAGAGGGACTGTGTTTATTTTAGTTAAATATGTTTATTTTGTTATTTAGCAATAATGCCTGCTAAAGAGAAAGTCACATGTTTATTAGTGTGCCCTGAGCTGACCTTAGTGGTTTTTAATTTAATTAAATTAAAATGAATTAAATGTCTCAATTAATTTACAAAACAAATGCTGTCTGCCTAACTATATGTCAGGAATAACAGATAGAAAAAAAACGATTTCTTTTTTCACAGTAATTTTTTCAAGGCGATTATTAGATCCATTTAGGTTGACTACAAAGATTGAAAGAGGTTTATATTTGCCTTGAGTGTCATTAAAACATTTAACTTTTACTTCCCACCACTCCATTATAGACCCTCCTCACACATACTGCTCGACCCCTGTGTCTATAGGGGTCTATAACTCTGGCTTGGAATGTCCTCACAAATGCTTATTCACACCCCCCTTATCATTTAGGGCATGGGCGTCAAACTCATTTTCACTGGGCACCACATCAGCCTCAAGGTTACCTTCAAAGGGCTGAAATAATTTTAGGACTCTATAGATGTAACTACTCCTTAACTGTTAAGAAGTTGGAATTACATTCGGCCCTTCAAAGGCAACTATAAGGCTGACATGGCCCCCCCAGTGAAAATGAATTTGACACCCCTGATTTAGGGCCAAGTCAGTTCCCAGATCTTATTAAAATTTCCTCTACCATTGTGTCCTCAAAGTTCTCCCTCTCCTCTGACCTCTCCCCTATAGTAGTTGTAGATTTAACCCAAACATTGCATTCTGCAGCTTTGAGGGAGGGTTAGTGCCACCCGCTGTATTGGGTACCACTCATTGTGCTGTGTGCGCACAAGGAACACAATGAATTCTTGATGGAGTGACTGATTGTAAACCAATCAGTCTCCTGTGTTGTGAGGCAAACTGAAAAGAAAATGTGGGTCCTGTAAATATTTATTTTTCAATAAATCTATTTTAATATTCTTATGTTAGAAGATATTAATTTAAACTATCTCCTTTTCTCATTCTATTTTTTGGCACAGTCTCCAAAGCTCAATTATGGATAATGCTCTTATTTTCTCTGTCTTTCTTTTTACCCTTTCAGTAAAAAATTTAACTATTTTCATTTCTTGGACAAAACGCAGAACCAGAATTTGGTAATTCCAATCAATTATAGGGTGTTCAGACTAACCAAATCCAAACCTGGATTCTCTATCCAGGAACAAAAAGCTGGTAAGAGACGTAAAATCTACCAAACTAATCTGCAACTTCTTATGCTGCTCAGTTCCCAATCATATCTCAGCTGTAATCAGAACCAAATTGTCTCTGTTCCCTTGGAAATTGTCGGCTGACACCCATCAGCCTCGTCAGTGTGTACACTGAGTTAGGTAAACCAGGAGCTGGGCGATTTCTGCATGCCATATTCTTTGTGTAGCATAACTATATGTGATTTTAAAGATTTTAACTCACCTCTCCTTCTCCCTGCCCCCCAGAACTAATCTATATGCTAATTTGCACTTGATAATGCTGCCCTGCAATATGGTAATTGCTGTAATGTTTTCCAGGGAGAAAAAAAAAGGAGAAATTGAGCCGTGGTTCCATCTCTGAAGGCTGTGCTTTCATGAGAACCTCCACACAAAGAACAGGTTATAAAGCCTCAGCCCACATCAGTGGTTTGCCACATCGAGGTCAAAGTGAACTCGTTCTAGAAAAACTGAAAATATTCTCCTAGGCTACACTATTTTGAAATGATCCCAGAGATAGTAATTGTATAGGGAGGCAGTGAGCTGTAGCCTGTTGCCGATGAGTTAAAAGTGGCTGCAGTCCCCCACCTGAGAGGACTTCTAGATTTACAAGAAATCTGAAACCCCTGACTTAACAGTTCATCTCTTAAGAATGGTCAAGTTTTCTGGCTCCTCCACATAACCAGTATCTGGACAAGGATTCTTTGCTTCCTACCCTGTTTTCCTACATGTGCCTTCCAATGTTATTAAGATATCAAATGTAGAAATGACAACAAGAAAGCTCTAATTAAACAGCAGCAGCAAAGGCCCTCGAAGGAACAGCTTGAACCCAAATAAGAGGAGCTTGGGACTGGAAAGGGGAAAAAGACAATGGGGGGCTTTGAAATCAGCTGGGTTTGAAGCAATGCGCTTGTTGTGTGTATTTAAAGGGCCAGATGACACAAAGGGCTCCCAGTGCTGTCAGGCCAGAGACCAAGCTCAGGATTCGCCAAGACAGAAGGGGTAACACTCACTGAGTCCCGTGACCAGAATCGAATCATAATTGGCCTCAGAGATCACTTATGGCAATCAGGGAAATAATGTGCTTCTGAATAATTATGAATAATTAGGCACATTTATGAATAATTACACTGATAATAACTATCTAACTCATTCCATTTTAAAATTGTAATTCACTCATTATGCATTGAGTAGTCATTCCCTTCACCCTGCTTTCTGCATATTCATAGCCTAATCCATCTGCCAGTCTTACAGTGACTTGAGCCTCTCTCCAGGTCAGGACTCTTCCAGCAATAGCCAGGTCCCGGACTCACCCTGGGGACAAGGGAACACACTGGTGCTCAGGGTTCAAACTGCCTATCCTCCTTAGTTGACTGGAGAGGACTCTGAACACTACAAAGCAACAGAAAAGACATAGGAAATATTTTCCTGAAACACTGAGCTTTGCCATCTTGTGACTCGTTTATCAATGTACATGTGACTTCAAAGGAATGTCCAAGAGCTCAATGCTGTTCTTAATAGTGTAATATAAAGAAACTGTTGTTTCCACATATCATTGTAAAGAACTAGTAAGTTGTAAAATAAATAAATAAATAAAATGTGTCCTTTTATAGTGTCTTCTGATCAGAGTACTAGCTTATTTAGAAAATCAGAAATCCCAATTCGAAGATGAAGTCTTAAAAAAGCATGCATCCTCAAGGCTTTAACAAAACAAAGGGTGCCCTTGCCTTATTCCCATACTCTCTTCTCCCTCACAGCTTACCTCCTTTCCCTCTCTACATTCTTCTTCTCTCTCTCTTCCCCCACCTTTACCAACTTCTCTCTCATCTTCATGTCTCTTTCTGCTGCAGTCTTAATGTGATGATCGTAAAAGTAAGCTTATATTTTTCTGATTCCAAAAGTAATATGTTAACTCAGAAATTTGAAAAGTATCAGGGGGAGAAAAAATAGTTTAAAACAATAGCCTCAGCACCTGAGAGATCCAATATTAACCTCATATTCTAAAGTTTCTTTTTCCGTACATATTTCACACCACAGAGATGTTACAAAAGCAATTTTGCATCCTGACATTTTCCTTAACACTTTCCATATGATTGCATTTTCCCTATTATTAAATAATAAATATTTGCCATATCATTAAAACTCATGTTTTTAAAGTTTCATGTTTGATATGGCCAGATGATACATGAACATTGACATGAGAATCAATTTCTGAAGTTTTGGATACCCATGTTCCTTTTTTTGTAAGTGTATTTTATTGATTATGCTATTACATTTGTCCCACTTTTTCCTCCCATTTTATGCCCCTCTGTTCTGCATCACCCTCCCACCCACATCTCGCCTGCACCTTAGTTTATATCCATGGGTTGTACATATAAGTTCTTTGGCTTCTACATTTCCTGTACTATTCTTAACTGGTTTATTTTATACCTACCAATTATGCTTCTTATTTCCTGTACCTTTTCCCCCCATTCTCTCCCCACCCTCTCCCCACTGATAAGCCTCCATGGGATCTCCATTTCTGTGATTCCGTTCCTGTTCTAGTTGTTCATTTAGTTTCTTTTTGCTTTTTTTTTTGTTCAGTTGTTGATAGTTGTGAGTTTGTTATTTTGCTGTTCATAGTTTTGATCTTCTTCTTTTTCTTAGATAAGACCCTTTAACATTTCATATAATAATGGTTTCATGATGATGAACTCCTTTAACTCGACCTTATCTGGGAAGCACTTTATCTGCCCTTCCATTCTAAATGAAAGCTTTGCAGGATAGAGCAATCTTGAATGTAGGTCTTTGGATTTCATGACTTGGAATACTTCTTCCTAGCCCTTTTTTTCCTGTAAGTTTTCTTTTGAGAAATCAGCTGACATTCTTATTGGAACTCTTTTGTAGGTAACTCTCCTTTTCTTTTGCTGCTTTTAGGATTCTTTCCTTATATTTAATCTTAGGTGATGTAATTATGATGTGCCTTGGTATTAGTCCTTGGGTCCAACTTCTTTGGGACTCTAAGCTTCCTGAACTTTCTGTAAGTCTATTTCTTTTGCCAGATTAAGGAAGTTCTCCTTCATTATTTGTTCAAATAAGTTTTCAATTTCTTGCTCTTCCTTGTCTCCTTTTGGCACCCCTACAATTCAGATGTAGGAACGCTGAAAGATGTTCTGGAGGTTCCTAAGCCTCTCCTCACTTTTTGAATTCTTGTTCCTTTATTCTGTCTGGTATAATGTTTATTTCTTCCTTCTGGTCCAAACCATTGATTTTAGTCCCAGTTTCCTTCTTGTCACTATTGGGTCCCTGTATATTTTTCTTTGTTTCATTTTTCATAGCTTTTACTTCTTCTTCTATTTTTTTACCATATTCAACCATTTCTATGAGCAACTGATTAAGTGTTTTGAACTGCACATCTGATAGGTTGGCTATCTCTTCATTGTTTAGTTCTACTTTTGGAGCTTTTTTTAAATTTTTTTTTATTTAACTCTTGTTCAAGTACAGTTTTCTGTCCCTAAAACACCAACCCAAAAGAACCTATGCACCCCAATGTTCATAGCAGCACGATTTACAATAACCAAGAGTTGGAAGCAACCCAGATGCCCATCAGTAAATGAATGGATCAAAAAACTATGGTACATTTACACAATGGAATTCTATGCAGCAGAAAGAAATAAGGAGCTACTACCCTTTGCAACAGCATGGATGGAACTGGAGAGCATTATGCTGAGTGAAATAAGCCAGGCAGTGAAAGACAAACACCATATGATCTCACCTTTAACAGGAACTTAAACAACAAAACAAACAAGCAAGCAAAATATGACCAAAGACGCTGAAATTCAGAACAGGTTGACAGGGACCAGAGGGGAGAGGGGAGAGAATTTCAGGGAAGTGAGGGACGGAAAACTGTACTTTTGGAGCTTTGATCTGTTCTTTCATTTGGGTATATTTTTTTGTCTCTGCACTCCTGTTACATAGTAAGGAGCTTTAGGAATTTGTCAGGGCAGGGCAACCTACAGAGCTGCATTGTGGCACCATGTGTGTGGGAGGGGTCCACGAGGTAATGCCACTAGCTCAGCTCTCAGCTGAATTTCAGTCACTTTCCTCACTACCTACAAGCAAATTGGGCCCTTCTGGTGCTTGTTGCTGGGTGGGTGGGCTTGTGTACATTCTAGGACCCTGTGGAGCTCTCCAACAAACTCCTCTGTGAGGCTAAGAGCTTCTCCCACCACTGCAACCCCCACAGATTTTTGCAGCCAAAGGTTTTGAGGCTTTTTTCCTCCACACCAGAACCCTGGGTTGTGAAGTCTGTCTCACTCCCAGTTGTTCCTCCTAGTTTGTCTACAAGCAAATGTGGGACTGCCTATCTCTGCCCCTCCTACCAGTCTGGATGAATGTTTTTCTTTAACTCCTTGGTTGTTGGACTTCGTTAAGTTTGATTTTCTTGCAGTTTTGGTTGGCTCTTCTTTTAAAATTTGTTGTTGTCCTCTCATTCGTGTGAGGAGGCAAAGTGTATCTACCAACACTCTCATCTTGGCTGGAAGTCCAGATGCTCATGTTTATGATTTTCTTCTATTTTGCCATATTATTATTTTGGTAGTCTTGTTTTGTTCTTATTTTTTGTCCTATTATTTCCACATTCCCCTCTCTCCTTCTTAAATTAAGACTTGACTTGGGCCCCAAGATGGGTATATGGCTCAGAAACAGGAAAGAAGAATAACATTGTAACTGATTTAGTGAACAGGCAGGCTTACAACATCCAAACATTCTAGGTATGAGCAACATTAATATCCTACAGTTTAACTCTAAATAAAACCTTTGATGCAAAATTAACCACCATAGGATCCTATCTTGGATCCAAACTGAGAGAGCTCAGTAACTGAAATAGGTTATGATGCATCCTCTCCTTAGACTTGATTACAGAAAAATGGAGGCACACACGGCACCATGTTGAGCTTCTGGAAGAGGAGTTTCCACACAACGGCATCAGATGCACAAGAAGTGCCTGCAGAGCTTGTTACAAATATATCTGTCTGGATTCAATAGACTCGGGAGTAAGGGTCAAGCTGGAAAGAGAAGCAGGCAGCAGGTGATGAAGTACCATGTACACCAAGCCAAGAACCCTGAATTTTACCACAGAAGCAATGTGGTTCCTGACCAGATGAGTGACATGGTCAGATGAACATATAAGAAAGTTGACTCCAATGTTAAGTGAACAGAATAAATTGAGTGGTTGTGAGATCAGACAAGATAAAGTGCAAAGAGAAGGACAGATGTACATTGGATTAGTTGGCCTATTTCAGTAAAGGAGAAATCTGGTCAACCAGCAATGAAAATGTGGCTGAAGTAGTACAGTCTGGTAGGGGAGTAGAAAAGTAGGTACATATGAAAGCCATGTACGGTTGGATTCACAAGATAATGTGAATGTTGGACCAGAGAACTAAAAGACAAAGCTAAGGTGACTCCTGATTATCTGGTTCGGATAAAACATAGTAGGGGTGGTGGAAGGGAGCAGCAGTTTGGCTTGGTGTGCAGAGGGGGGAAGATGAAAGGATGATATGTGTTATAGAGCCATGATGAACTCACTTGGAAACAGTAATTACCAAAAAAGAAGAAAAGCATCTTGTTCAGATTGTTGTCTGAATGACTAATACTAAAAATAAAAGTTTTGCTTTCTTCCCTGCATGACTATGACTGCAGTGCTTTCTTCCCTGCAGTCATGACTGAAGTGCAAAGGCACCCAGAGAATGTATAGCATCATAGATGGTGGGCCTTTCACAGGGAAGCCAACAGTGAGAAGAGCTCTCATATGCAGATGCTTTGCATCACCAGCTTACTCTGCAATCTGGAGAGCAGGATCAAATAATTCTGTGACTTGTCTCCCCAGGCCACCTGGGGACAGGAAAAGCCACTCATCTAATTCTATTGTATCCCCATTGCAGGTCTTTGCAAGTTCTCTTTGCTGCATGGTTGGACACCTGTATATCTTGCATTAGGCAGCTCCACAAAGATATTATATCCAAGTCTCTGTGTCCCAGCAGAATTTCCTGCAGGCACTGAGCAGAGTGTACATCCAAGCAACCCTAAGAGCAAAGTTCAAGGAATGCTCATTGGAATATATTACACCAAAAATTGGAAGAATCGAACATTTTACTTCAAGTATATGGCCACACAAACTTTTATAAAGAATCAAACAGGTTTTGGGTTTGTTTGCTTGGGTTTTATTTTTTTTTTTGTTTGTGTATTTTAGCTCCAAGGCACTGGGCTAGATTCTTATTTTTAAAAAGAAACTACCCAATATTTCAACAAGAGAAAGTTCAGGGAGGAAATTTCAGCAAAAAACCTGTATCTCTACTCTAGTATCTTGTCTAGGTAGAATAAATAGAAATAAAGCCATTAAAAATAATGGTTATGAAGATAATCTAGCAACACAGGAAAATGCACAAAAGCAAGCTACAAAATTGAATACTCACTATGATTGCAACTATATTTTTAAAGTGTAAAAGTAAGGATGCAGAGAAATTCAACAAAATACTAACAAGAATTCTGATGATAATGCTTTTTCTTTTGTCTATCTTACAATTTTTAAATAATATGGTCATGTCAAATAAACAAAACAACAGTAACAACTAAACAAGTAAAAAAATAAATAAGTGCTCTGGCCAGGTGAGGAGAAACTAGGAAGAGGCGAAAAGTTAAAAAAAAAAAAAAAAACACCCTGAGAAGTTAGCGTCATTCTATAAATCAGTTGAAAGAGCTAAAAATAGAGCATATAATTAATGATGAGAATTACACCATCCTTGATCCAACAACAAGAAATATGCAGCCTAATGGGACCAGTAGCAAATCAACAATCGCCCTAGACAGAGGCCCCTGCTTGGAAAAGCCACAGAGATGGGCCCTGAAGTGTGTGGAGGTGCAGCCTAGAGAAGAGAGGACTTTCTCTCCTTATTTAGCAAAGAGACTGGCACCAGTGTGTGAGCTGTNAAAAAAAAAACACCCTGAGAAGTTAGCGTCATTCTATAAATCAGTTGAAAGAGCTAAAAATAGAGCATATAATTAATTATGAGAATTACACCATCCTTGATCCAACAACAAGAAATATGCAGCCTAATGGGACCAGTAGCAAATCAACAATCGCCCTAGACAGAGGCCCCTGCTTGGAAAAGCCACAGAGATGGGCCCTGAAGTGTGTGGAGGTGCAGCCTAGAGAAGAGAGGACTTTCTCTCCTTATTTAGCAAAGAGACTGGCACCAGTGTGTGAGCT
Source organism: Sturnira hondurensis (assembly GCF_014824575.4). Taxonomy (NCBI): domain Eukaryota; kingdom Metazoa; phylum Chordata; class Mammalia; order Chiroptera; family Phyllostomidae; genus Sturnira; species Sturnira hondurensis. Next base: position 4,914,815 of record NW_028076902.1, on the reverse strand, counting down.
GTCATTAAACGCCATCAACATCTTGAAAATAGCTTGCATCTGATATCTCAAGGAGGCCCCATCCTCCTTTCTCCCTCAGCACAAACAAAAAAAAAAGCCATATCTTTTGTTTTTTTGAAGGAGGTATTTGGGTAATAAATTTCCTCCACCCACTTCCCTGCTGCCAGCTAAATTCCAATGAATAATTGCAACAACACTTTGAAATTTTGAGACATGGGGACTGGAGGGTAGAGGAAGGGAAGGAAAGGGGAGGGAAACACAGTGGACAGGAAAGAAGCAGGAGGGGTACTGTTCAAGTGCTGGGGACATTAGAATATGTCAGGGCTGGTGAATGATTCATTGAGGTAATGATGATAAACATTGGTCTCTGAGCATATACGTGCATTTTACCTAACAATCTCAGGCCTCCACAAGTGAAGAAAGGCCCAGAATCAATCATATAAACAGGCTCCAAATGGGAATCCCCTAGGAATGGAATCTGAATTATAAATGCCAGCCAGAACTTCACACATCAAATTATAGTAAATGGAACGATAGTTTAAACAGCTTAGTACTTAAAGGCTACTGTACAGAGTCCTGGAGATTCTCTTCTACTGTAGATTTCTATCTGCTGCTAGTTGGAGCTTTGCATATCTCTCACTCACCTCTGCACTTTTGTTGTGGATTCTGAAGCTGAGAGTAAAGAAAAGTTTGTCAGACTCACTCATAAGTGGCCCACTGCTCATGTTGCCCTAGCTTAGTTTCCCTTAGGTTGAGTACCTTTGCTATCCAAGGATAAAGCCCACAACAAGTACCCACAGAAAGTTTTGTAGAGGAAGAGCCAATCAAACCAGTCTTTGAGTAACTGGAGGGCATGCTGTGGGCTTCAACCTTTAACTCTAAAGGCTTGTTTGGATCAGAATATGGCCTACAATAACCACTTTTGTGTTTTACTTCTGCATTTTTCACATGGTGCATCACCTGAGCCATGGAAAAATATACACGTGGAAATACTCTCAGGGAAGTAGCTTTATAATGTCTCCTAAATTATTAATTAAATAATTGAGCCAGGGCTGGCTCAACCAACACCATAAAATAACCAGATTCCTAGCTACAGTTCAGCCTTAATTTTTTGCTTGGTATCATAATTCCTTATAATCATCATCAAGCACATTAAAAAGAATGCTGGTATAGAGAATACTGTATTTTGCCATGTATAATGCACACTTTATTGCCCAAATTTTTGAGGGAAAGGTAAGAATGCCCATTATACATGGGTATAACAATTACGTACCACGGGTTATAATAATGGGTATAATGTGCACAAATCATAGGTGTGCATTATACACAGCAAAATAAGGTAATAATATTAATCTTGTACAATGTGATTATTAAGGTACTAGGAAGTTTACTTTGAGCCTCATATTATCTCCTGAGTGACTGTCCTGTCAATGTGTCTGAATTTTCCTCATTAGAAATAAATTTCTTTGGGTGAAAAATTCTTTAGGGTCTCTACAGCCAATAGATTGGCAGCACATCACAACATCTTGGAAAGCTTTAATAAATGATTGCTTTTCAGTCCTACCCTAGACCTACTTTCTCTCCCAGGATGTGGTCCAAGAAACTGTACATTTTAAATTCCCAAAGTAATTCCAATGTATAAGTAGGTTTGGTAACTAGACTTGCCCCACCTCCAAGAAGTGGATAAATGATTTCTCTTAGGATTCCCTATGCCTAGCTAATGTGCCTAGCACAGAGTAGGTTTGTGATAAATGCCTTTAATTTAACAGAGAGGAAATATCAGTCAATAATATTTTCTTGTGAAATTGCATCATGCAATTGCTTTCTTACATAACAGAAGGAGCGGGGAAAGTGAGTGCCCTGGGAGGCAAGGAGAAACTAGAAAGAGCAGGCAGAAAAGGGAGAGTCAGAGTGGAGAGAAGTGAAGACAACCACTGCCTTACCTGAAAATTTTGTCCAGAGTTTCAACAGGCTTTATGGTGACTATAATGTGTCATCTAAAATTTAAGGTTGAAAATACAGGACTAATCATGTTTTGTCCACAAAGACCATGAATAAGTATTCCTATCTTCATAAACATTTTCAGATATGATGGACATAGACAGGGTGGCCCCAAGAACAATTGTATTATAAGCAAATGCATTTGGTTGTGCTCTGCCAGCAGTTGATTTGGAGAGTAATTTATTTGGTTTTTTTTATTATTTTTTTAAATAATTTTTTATTTAATTCTTGTTCAAGTATAGTTTTCTGTCTTATATTCCCAACCCTGCCCGCCCCCCACCCCATGCTCCCCGCCTCCCTCCCATTTCCGCCCCCCACCCTTAGTTATTGTCCATGTGTCCTTTATACTTGTTCATGTGAGTCCATCCCCTTTTCCCCTATGATTCTCTCCCCTCTCCCCTCTGGACCCTGTCAGCCTGTGCTGTATTTGAGTGTCATTGGTCATATTTTGCTTGCTTGTTTCTTTTGTTTAGATCCCTGTTAACGGTGATATCATATGGTATTTGTCTTTCACCACCTGGCTTATTTCACTCAGCATAATGCTTTCCAGTTCCATCCATGATGTTGCAAAGGGTAGTAGTTCCTTCTTCCTTTCTGCAGCATAGAATTCCATTGTGTAAATGTACCATAGTTTTTTGATCCAGTCATTGACCGATGGGTATCTAGGTTGCTTCCAACTCTTGGCTATCGTGAATTGTGCTGCTATGAACATCGGGGTGCATAGGTTCTTTTGGATTGGTGTTTCAGGGTTCTTAGGATATACTCCTAAGAGTGGAATTGCTGGGTCAAAAGGCACATTCATTTTTAGTTTTCTTAGAAAATTCCATACTGTTCTCCATAATGGTTGTACCAGTCTGCAATCCCACCAACAGTGAACTAGGGTCCCCTTTTCCCCACAACCTCTCCAGCATTTGTTGTTTGAGAGTAATTTATTTGGATTATAATCTTAGGAAATAATTGGGGAGAGGGAGGAAAGAAAGAGCTAGAAATAAAGGAAGTCAATAAAGAATGTGCTGTGGAACAGGTTACCAGTGGGGCAGCTGAGGTTCAATTCCACCAGGAAAATCAGGAAGACAGAAAAGAGCCACTGGTACTCAAAGTGCTGTCCTCAACCAGCAACATTAGCACAACTTGGTGTGATCTTATGTGTCACTTGACTGGGTCACACGATGCCCAAATATTTTATCAAACATTATTCCTGATGTGTGTAGGAGTGTTTTGGGGTGAGATTAACATCTGAGTCAGCAGACTGAGTAAAGCAGATTGCCCTCCTTAATGTGGGTGGACCTCATCCCATCAGATAAAAGCCTGAATAAAATAGAGAGGTTGGGTATGAGGGAATTCTCTCCCTGCCCAACTGTCTTTGTGCTGGGACACTGATCTTCTCCTACCTTCAAATTTGGACCTGTTCCTGCCAAATAATGTTGTACCATACATGTAAAGTGAGCAAGGTATAAACTTTTATGTGTTAAACCACTGAGATTTAGACTCATAATGGCCTACCCTCACTGGTATAGACACTGTCCACCTAATCCCCAAATAGTCTGTTCACAAGGAAATGATTTTGCCAGATTAATAATATAGCACTTTATATAGCTAGCTCTTTCTCTCAAAGGTCAAAGAAATATTATAGACAAGCCTTGGCCAGGTAGACTAGTTGGTTAGAGCATCATCCTATCCACCAAAAAGTTGTAGGTTCCACCCCCGCTTATGACACAGGGCACAAACCTGGGTTGCAGGTTTGATCCCCAGTCAGGGCGAGTATGGAAAGAAACCAATATGTGTTTCTCACTCACATCGATGTTTCTCTGCCTCTATCTCTCTTTTTCTCTTCCTTTCTCTTTAAAATCAATAAACATAATCACAGGTAATGATTAAACATATGTATATATATATATAAATATAAAATAGACAAAAGAAAATGTAGGAATAACCAGTTTGACCTTATTGCATAATTATTACCAATATTTATCAAATGTCATTTACAATTATTACTTGTAGATTTTACTCACTATTCATAATTGAACACAACTTCTCTCCATTTGCCTGATGATACATGAAATATAGGAAGCAAAATTATTCAACCTAGTCAGATGTTTGATTAAATATTCCAGTAGACAAAGGGTCATTATTTATATCATACAAATAAACAACTTTTAATAATTAGAATATACTATAATATACATATCACTCAAGCTATACTGCCCAAAATATAACTTTCTTTTATAATTCAAGATAATTCAGAATTTTTCATGTTTTGTGATTATTATTTTGAACATCATTTATTTTAGGGATATTCATCACCCTTCTGTGACAAAGATTTACAGATGACAGAGAACTTCAATAAAAGGGTAAAATGATAATCACAATGAACATAGCAACATTAGATAGGAGTGTGAGCACCAACTACATGCCAAGCATATAAATCATGTTCTCCCCACCATCATCCTAACAGATTTTTCTATGATTTCCTTTTACATTTGAAGATTTTAAGAGATGAGGAAGCCTGCCCAGGTCATGCACCCAGTAAAAGGCAGAGATAGGAATTTGAACCCTGACCTATCCACCCCAAAGCTCTTTTACTAAAAGTTCCAGAGCTTCCACAACAGCTTTCAACATGCAAAGAACTCAAAAAAAAAGGCAGAAAAGAAAAAAGAAACATTGTATTGATAAGCAGGTAGAAAAATTGCCTATTAAAAAAACTATAAAAACATTTTTTCAAAGAAAAATAGCTAAAAAACAAATTATAATTTAAGTGATGTTTTCAAAAGTGTTTCATTATCTTATCAATGACTTTATAAAATATATTTTATAATCTATTTACAATGATATGGAATTTATAACCTTACTTTTTGTTATAAAAATTGGAGCTGAAATTGTGGTAAGTATTCTGTTTTTATTTCTAATTTAATCACTAAATTTCATTTTACTGTAGTTTTAATCTTCCTAAATTCAGAAGCTAATGGAAAAAGATGAATTGAATGTGATAGAATCAGTAGGACTTTGAGTGATGTCAAAAAACGCCTCATGTGTTGTTGCTGTTTTAATTGTATAGCCTCTGATAGACTTTGGTCTCTACTAGAAGGAGCAATCTGTCACTTGATTTATTTCACTATTGATTAATTTTCAGAAATGTGTTGACATAAGTCTTTCTGTAAAAAGAAAATCAGCTCCCCTGTCTCCTATCACCAGGATTCTGAGTCTCATGTCTTTGCCTTTTTGCATGATTCATGTTGTTGTGAAAAACCTAAAGAATCAATAAACATTTTCTGAAGCAGAGATATCTACATCCCCAAAGAGGGTTGCCTATTTAGTTTCCTACTCGATCTACAAAATGTATTACCCTTTGGAATGGAAGGGTCAGGCAGGCTTAGCTGGTTGATGAGAATCAGAAATTTGTTTTCTGATTTGTTTATCCTTTTCGGTGTGGAAATCCTGTGACTAGGAGTACACCGTAGTCTTCCTGGTGGCTTAGAAGAATAATTACACTTACACAGGTTTACACACATCCCCAAATGACCCAAGTTAATGCTGCTGATATTGTCTTCTTAAAAGAACAAAACTGAGAGAAATATCTCTCTATCTCTCCCTCTTCCTCCCCTTTCCCATCTCTCTCTCTCTCTCTCTCCCTCCCTCTCTCTCTCTCTCTCTCTTTCTCTCTCTTTCTCTCTCTCTCTCTCTCTCATAGGCAGAATAGTCTCCAAGTGCTTCGAGACCTATCTTGTTCCAGAAAATATCATCCACTCAGGTTGAGAAACAAACCTGAGTCTTTTGTCTATTCAGTGAGAGAAATATGTGGCCTTGTTGTATATAAACACAACTGTGTCCAACAGGCCAGGCAGGGCCCAGGAACGAACAGAGCTAGTGAAGCAGTCGATGTGGAAGAGATGAGAGAAGAGGTTATTAGGAATCCTCTCTTCTCCACACCATTACATGGAAATGTATTCAAGGATAAAACCATGATTTCAAGTCTTTTCGTGGTTAGAACTCCTTTCTAAGTAAAATGAATGAAATAATTGGGGTGGGGGGCAAGGTTTAAAGGTATAAAAGAAAAAAGGAAATTCACTACAAATGCCAAGTACTCTTGGCTCCCCTGCCCCCATCCCTACAACTGCTCGATCCTATCCCCTGTGCCCAGGAGCTTGACCAGAAGTTCCAACCTTGAGTAATATTGGACACAGAGTCCCTGTCTCACTCCATGTCAGTCATGACCCAGGGTAGGAAGAAGAAAAAACGGGTGAGCGAATGCACGGCTGAGCCCTTTGTGTGGTGGAAATGAGATTCATGTTGAGATTCTGGTCTCCTGACTTGGGGCTGATTCAAAAACTAAAACAAGACAAGGTGACCATGATCTGATAAGATGTGAAATGACTCTGCCAATTCACTCAGCCTGAATGAAGTTCCTACTGGGACCCTGTCAACACATTAGACTTAAGTTCAAAAGTTGCAAGCAAATGCTTTTCCTGTGTGCTTCTCCTGAGTCACCAGGGCAGAGGAAGAATGGGAAGACTCAGTTTTCTTAAAGATGATGCCATGACTCTGCCTTGCACAATGATTCCAATCTCAGTGAGATTTTGAGGCTGTTTGTGACACAGAGAGAGAATCACTGTGATTCTCTGTGCCTGGAAAGAATAAAAATCAGCGATTCAGCCATGTCATGAAACCAAACTGGGAGATTATTTAATATACCTAATTACATAAGAATAATTTTGTTAGCACCAGCTTTCATTTGAATATGCTCAAAATGGTCAAAAATTTGTATTTTCTTATTGGAACATATCCATAATAAGATTACATGGCTGAAGATTTACCCCATATAACAATTACAAGGTACTAAATTTTGAGCTAAACAAAAACATTCAGTAAATAGGCAGTATTCCTTGGTTTCCTTTAATTATCATTATTTACAAAGTACTCTTATAACCACCAGACAAATGTCATTAAAATCACATGTGCCATGTTAGACAGAAGATCTAAGTGATAGACACTTTTGCAGAGATTTCTTATTAAACAAGAGGGTTCCCAGTTTCTTTTTAAACACCCATCTCTACCAAAGTGGAAACTAGGATTAGGATGCAGCAGAGCCCCATGCTTCCCCACCCAGGCCCCCTCACAGGGCCAGGGAAGCACTTGTGCTTTCTTACTAGGGTGTAATGGCCCGCGCTTCCTGCTCTGGAAATGTGTCACAGGTGAAATGTGACCAAGGGGGCAAAATAAGGCTTTCCTTCCTTCTTTCCTTCCTTTTCTCCTCTCTCCCCCTCTTTTTTTGCTGTCTTTTTTCTTTTTCTCCCTCTCTCCCTCCCTCTTTCTCTCTTCTACTTTCTCTCCCTCTCTCCTCCTCTCTTTGTCCCTCTGTCTCTCTTTCCTTCTTTTTTTCCTGTGTCTCTTTCTTTTTCCCCTTCCTTATGCCATCCCTATGAGGTTCTCCACTCTCCACATACCAAACAGTAAACATTCAATAATGGACCTTACTACCTAATAATGAAAGCATTCCAATTTTTATTTTAGCCCAGCCCAGAGTCTCAGGACTTAGCTAAGTGTTATTTATAGAGAAATAATCATCCCATGATATCTTAAAGGCTAACCAATAAATATGTAAAAATACAGTTTATACAGCATCAGATTGCCTTCCTGGGAAGTTGTCATTAACACCATTTTTCATTAACTTTCTATAACAACTGAACTGCCTTCTGCCTCCTCAGATCCCTTCTATGACCAGTGTCCCTCCACCTTTTATTTTTTCTGCACCAACTTGAAGCGTACTTTCTGTAAATTGCCACCAATTCCTTAATCACTTAACCGTGTCCAGCATCCAGTTGCACTGAAATGCCATTCCACTGGAATCAGCAGGAAGGGGACTGCTGCTACAGATGAAAGCAGGCCATTAATAAAGCCTCATTAATCCCCGCAGCTTTGGAGAAAGGAGAACTGTGGCTATGCGTCAAAAACGTCAAGAATACAACAAGGGAAGCCCCTCCCCACCAGACCTACCCCCATAAACAGATATGTTTCATCCAGGTTGAGTGAGAGAGAAGAGGCATCCCCAAGAAGAAACATAAAAAGAAAAGAAATGCCCTAAGTTCAGTCCTTTTCCCTATAAGTCTTCTGCCAGGAGCATATTCCTTCCAACAGAATCTCTAGTAGCGCAAAAGAAAGAGAGCTTCAGGTGAAAGGTAACCTGCAATAATAACGTCAGGCACCGGGCCCGCTGAGGTAAAAGGTAAATGGTAATTTTATCATTAGCATGCCTGACCCCTTGGCCACACCATTTCTCACAGGAAACTCTAAGAACAGTTCACCTGTCAAGATGCAAATGCTTAAAGGTCAATGTGCACAGAAATCTTCTGGAGCTTACAACTGAATTGCTGACATCTTTTATTATTGCCACTTAAATAAATGATTCAATGGGAACACAAAAAAAGACTTAATTAATGTCAAGATTTGCATGAAGGATACTTGAGGGCTTTGTTTCAAAACTATAAAAAATAATTTTACTGTGTTTTGGTATCAAAGAGCAAGCAAGGCCTTGAAAAATCATCAATATTTCTGGACTTGGAGAACTTCCAGTATTCCTCAAAAGTATATTATCAGTTTTAGTGTAATTTTGCAAGGAATTCCCCTTTATATTTTGTTTTTTATCTTATATAAAGATAATTCCAATTTTTTTGCTTTTTATTAGTAGTAGAAAGGCAAATAATAAGAAAATTTTTCATAGCATGACATGAACGTTACTCAATTTGAAAAGCAAGAAAAATGAAAGAGATTTAAAAGATTGTTCCATTTATTTTTTTAATTATAAATAAAAATATGTTGAAAGTAAGCAAATGGTTAAACACGGAGTTATGCCATGACCCAGCACTATATACCACTTCTGGGTATTGACCCAAGAGAATTTAAAGAAGAGGCCCAGATATTTGTATACCCATGTTTCCAGCAGCATCATTCACAATAGCCAAGAGGTAGAAACAAACCCAGTGTCCACTGATGGATGAATGGATCAACAAAATGTAATATGTACATACCATGGAGTTTTTATTATTCAGTCTTAAAAAGGAAGGCAATTCTGGCCCATGCCACAATATGGATGAACCTTGAAAACATTATGCTCAGTGAAAGAAGTCAGACACAAAAGGATAAATATTCTATGATTCCACTTACATGAAACATCCAGAATAGAAAAACCTAGATAAAAAGTAGATTGGTGGTTACCTAAGATCAGGGGTGGAAAACTTAGGAGGTGACAGATCAGGAGTACTCAGTACCTTCTTGGGCTAATGAAAATGTTCTAAAACTGATTGTGGCAACAGTTGTTCAACTCTTTGAATATAATGAAGGCCATTAAATTGAGCACTTAAAATAGATGAATTGTAGGATACAGAAATCATATGAAATAAAGGTAAAACTGCCAGTTATAATACTGGTCTTTTTATTTCTTAAATCTCTCAACCCTTATGGAAGAGCTCTGATAACTGTTTTAAAAAAGCCTTATTATTCATGTTTTGCCTGTTTGATTCATTCTCAGAATATTTTCTATGAACTTTCTCCATTTGTTATTATTAGAGAACGAGCATCTTTCTGAATTTGTATTTGCATAACAATCATCAGGCAGACAGGCCATGGCAACAAAGGCCGATGAAGCAAGGTCAGAGCAACAGACACCTGCACCTCTCCTCCAGCAAGCTTTAGGCTAAACTTACAAGACTACATTTCCTTGAATACAGAGCACGGAGTTGAATTCTCCATTTCAATGCACCATTTGTGCACTAGTCATTCAGGACTTATTTACTAACTTTAACATAAATAATAAAAATAATTATTTTAACCACACTTCACAGTTGCTTTTAAACCAAACTTCTTCTGAGGTATCATTGGCAAATATATATTTTCATATGGTTGGTTCCCTTTTCATTTTGCTGATGTTTTCTTTAGCCATGCAGAAGATTTTTATTTTGATAATGTCTCATTTGTTTATTTTTTCATTTATGTCCCTTGCATCCTGAAACATCAATTCAAAAAATTCTATGTACCCCAATGCTCACAAAAGCACAATTTGCAATAGCTAAGTGTTGAAAGCAACCTAAGTGCCCATCAGTAAATGAGTGGATAAAATATGTATGGTACATTTACATGATGGAATACTATGCAGCAGAAAGAAAAAAAGGAGCTCCTACCCTTTAAGACAGCATGGATGGAACTGGAGAGCAATATGCTAGGTGAAATAAGCCAGGCAGTGAAAGACAAATACCATATGATCTCACCCAAGAGTGGAACTTAAACAACAAAATAAACAAGCAAAACATAACCAGAGACATTGCAATAAAGAACAAACTGACCGTAACCAAAAGGGACAGGGGGATATTTGGGGATAAAAGGGGAAAGATAGTCAAAGAACATGTATAAAGGATACATGGACAAAGCCAAAGAGGGATAGGATTGAGGGTGGGAGGTGGGTGTGGGTGGGCTGGAGGAATGGTGGGGGGAAAATGGAGACAACTATGCCACAATAAAGAGAAAAAAAAAACCTTTCAGATTGTGATCATTTTTGTGGGTATCTAATGACTACCTCTTTATAATTTTCTAGCATATTGTTAATTCACAAGAATTTACATCATTAGGTCATTAAACAATGTTATTTGCTATGGGTTATTAAAGAGAATACTAATAATTTAAACTTACTCCCTGATCGTATGAAAACAGTTGATGTTGCAAAGTTGTTTTATCATATCTTCATTGTGATCTTTTTTAAAACTAGGCATTTTTATCTTTAATTAATGCTTTCAATTTTTCAACTGTTATATTGTTTTATGTAAAAAGGCACCATTTAACTGGAAAAAACTTCAATTTAGATTTTAAAAATCTTGCCCAAACATTAGTAATATTGCTTTATTTCAATCCACTAATTATCTAGAAGGTGATATTTACACTTGTCACGTTCCCTTTGTCAGGAAGTGAAAGCAGCCTCATAAAGAGAGTTCACAGAAGCAAGTAAGTTTATCTGTGTCAGATTCCATTGGTTTCCAGAGAGCTTCAGACAAGGAACACAAAAAAGGCCGACAGTTTGAGAAGCCACTAAAATTTTATACTTGACTTTGTGATTTAGGATTAATGCATTTTAGCAAAACTCTAATGCTGGCAATTCTGCTGTGCTCCTTTCACAGCCTCAGAACTCCCAGTGTGCTGGCCTTCCTCGTAAACAGTAAGTATATTGTAAATCGTTTATAGCCTCTGTAAAAATATTTGGACTATTTTACCCAACTACCTGAGTAAGACACATGAAACTAGTTAAGGGAAAAGAAAAAAGATTCCCTTTTGCAGACAAGCTTTCCAGAGCCTGGGGGAGGGCAGAGAAGAGGAAAGCCACTTTTCTGCTAAAGGTACATGCAGGCTGCACATCCGTTATAATGTCTCATCAAAACACAGTCTCTTTTCTTCTCATAGTCTTTATTTCTAATAGCAACAATAGGTATACAGCTCCTGGTTTCTATTTGAGAGAGGTCAACCATTTTACTGCAAGAATACAAACTACTGTCTATCAAAATGAATGAAGATATCAAAAAATCTATATAGGATATTTCCAGGGGTGCCCTAACCAAAAACCCTGAGCCTTAAAAAGGCGTTCCTTCCTCCAGGGCATGCAGCCCTAGGAGCAGGAGCCTGAATTCAGCCCCACTCCAGCCCCTACAGCCTAGCACCCAGTGAGCAAGCACCTGACAGACCTCAGCCTTGCACATTTCCACTCTATATGCAGCTGCTCCTACATTTTTTCTATCCCATATGCTTGTGCACTTGCCAAACAGGCTCTACTCTTAGTGTCAACTAGAAACCCAGGAGCCAGTCTGCACTTCCTAGATGTGGACTGAGAGCCTGTAAATACCAATGGACAATTCTACTTTTACATAAGGCCAGGCTATATGTAAAAATAGAAGTCTGACCCACGACCTACAGCAACCAGTGCAGGAAACCAACACATTATCTACAGTAAGCAGCCCAGGAAGCCAGCCTGTTAACTTTAACTCAGACTACTGTCTCTCATAATAATCTAGGAAACCTAACAATAAACCTTGTAACAATTATCCCCAATTGGTCAAGACTTAATTAATAATTGACAGTTACCCCAATTTTGTCTGCACTTCAAACTTAGAACCAACCAGGAAAGTCGAAATACCAGGGCTGTAAAAAGGTAAGTTAAATTACAAGCCATCATTACCTAAAAGATAAATCATAAGTAAGAACACAAAATAAGAAGGACAAGAGAAGAAAAAGAAGATAAATAACACAAATAATATAATAATCAATAAAGAAATAATAATACAAGAATAAATTCTGTGTTTCATATACTCACACTACAAACCTACCTTTGCCCACCCTTGTATGTATCCCTAACCAATTAATTGCATAAGGTGCCCTGCTTCTAGCTAACCTACCTACAGCTTCTCCAGGCCAACAGCTTCCAATCATAGCAAACCTGAAGCCTTTTCTTCCCAGTAGAAACTTTTCCCACTCCTCCACCTGCCTTTCAGTCTCTGCCAAACACAAGTGATGGTGGTTGACTCGTTGCTGGAGCAAGGTCAGAATAATAAATAGCTTTTGTTTGTTCTCCTTGGTCTTCATTTATTTCTGCAGGACAAAAGAAATTCTTTCCCAATGACTTCAGGCATTTCTTCAAGGGCAATTCTGTTAACTGTGGATAGACCCAGCTGTGGAAAGACATTCTTGTGTCCACTGCAAGTAGAAACAGATTACTCCCAAATTTCTTTACCATTTTTCCAGAAGTCGATATGAGGTGAGTGACTTGTTACATTGGCCTGTGAAAAATATGAATAGGTCAAGAGAGGAGAGTCAAAGTGTAGATTTTACGGCCTTGACAACCAGTTTCAACTGTTAGCCTCGTGTAACCATTCAAAATTTTACTCAGACTCCAAAAAATATGCCCAAGCCCTTTTTGAATACAAAGTTGAATGTTAAGACTACCCTTTCAGTCTCAGCCATCACACCACCCTTTAACTCCAGCCATTCTGGTTCTAATGTTTCCTAAATATAAAGACCCCGATGTTCAGGGTCAAATTAAATGTCACTTCCTCTTTTCATCTTCTCCTAACTCCCCCAAGCAAGCCTACTCACTCCCACATCTGTATTTGTAGACTGTATATAAACCTGTATAACAGAACTTGACCTAGGACATCCTAGCAAATTGTTTATACGGTCATCTGCCAAACTGAAACTGCTCAAGAGCAGGAACTGTATCATTGTTCATCAACTCTAAACAAAATGAATATCCAAAGGAAGGAAAGAACAACAAGAGGGAGGAAGGAAAAAAAGAGAAAAAGAAAGGAAGAAATGAAAGAAAGAAAAGAAGGGAAGGAAGGGAAGGAGGAAGGGAGGGAAGGAGGGAGGAAGAGAGAGAAGGAAAGAGAAAGATAAACTTTAAGAGCTTCTTAGCACATCCCAATTTCTTCGGTGCTCTAGCTTTTTATATAAAGCTTCTGTCTTCCCAGGCACCATTTCTGTCCACACATACCAAATAGATTAGAGTGGTATGAAATCTCATATTAGAACAAAGGGCATACTTCCACTCAGTCAGTGAGATACCAGCCCTTTCTCTCTGCACAGTAGACAGTCAGGTGCTTTTAGTTTGAATCCAGGGACTCCACCCTCCACTGATTCTGTGCTCTACTTCTTCACCCTTCACTGATTCTGAGGGCTTTCCCAAACCCTCACTTTGGCATCCATGGCATGAAAAATAATATGACTCACAGGGTAAGTTATGATACAATTAAACAAAATAAATAGGTAAATTTGGATCACCTACAAAGCAGTGAATTTATGTTCATTTCTTTCTCTACTTTGATTTTTCTAACTTTTACTCAAGGATCCAAGATCAGAATTCAGCAGCCCTGGTTGCTTTAGTTCTGGGGTGCTTCAGGCACCCAGTCGATCAACTTAATAATAATTTTCCTTTTAGAAGAGCCCACATTTTTTAAGTTTTTATTTTCTTATCAACATCTTCAAAATAGGAAGTAACATTTTCAAGCAAACATATCTTCAGGAATGAAATGGGGTCACCAGTGTCAGAGATGACAGTCAGCTCAGTGCTGTTGTCTTAGAGACCCACATCTCCCTCTACACTAGATTGATCTGCCTTCCTTCCCACCCCTGCTCCTGTCTCCTTGTCAGGAGGAAGGCTATCCAGATAGGGTTCCACAGATACAAGCCTCTTAAAGAGCTCCACATTCCAGGGAGCTGAACAACAGTAAAAACAAAAATATTGCCTGAGGTGAGGATAACAGCACAGGGACATTGGGGCATGAAACAGGCTGTCAGTTTGACTTCCAGAGAGCCCAGCTCTCTGGAGCTTTCAAAGGGCAGCTTTGTGACCTCACCCCTCTGCTGGAATACCTGCTGCTTCTCTGGTTTTATTTATAGCGGTTGCCTTCAAAGCAAAGGGTGAAAAATGGTTTAGGTAGTTTGAGGGGAAAGCTGGGTAGGGAGAGTGGGAGAAAAAGTAGCCATCCCAAGAAAAGCAGTTAAATTTGCACTAAATAAGGGAAGGGGTAATTCTACTAGGAAACAATTTAAGTGAGTGCAATGAAAGGCTCCAAAGAGTAGCTTGAAGTGAGTCTGAATAGGTTCATCCTGGTGCCCTTCCTGAGCACTCTATTTGGGGTTATTGACCATGGAATTTAGCTCAGCGAGACAGAAGCATGGATGGAGGGCTCTGAGCATGAGGGGATCACAGGTCACTGAACGCTGGTATCAGTTTCTCTGGCATGTGCAAACCTGCAAGCAGAGCTGTAGGCTCCTTTAAACCCAGAGAAAGTGCTGCATGAAATCTATGGTCTCCCATCCTAACAACTGCCATTCTGCCCCAAACTAGGAAGGGGCGCAGACAGACTCAAGCACAGAGTCCATCTGGTTGAGACAAAGTTGACTTCATTTCAAATTTTCCCTAGAAGCAATGTATGTGGGAAGCCCAGCAGGCAGGTGAGCACTGAGCCATTTGACATTAGTTCTGAAACATACTTGTCTTTTAAGCAGACTTTGCAGAAAAAAAGGTGAAGTGGCCTGAAGTTGTCAATCCAACACAAAGGAAAGCCTGGAGACTCACTAACATGCAGAAAAACTTTAGGCAGAACCCTGCATCACCTTTGGAAATTTAGCTTGACCTCAGCAAAGCTGAATTTCCTCCCTCTTCTGTGTTTTCTCATAATGTAGTCCATGTCCTGATTGTATCATAGCTCACATATATTATGACCTATAGATTTGCACATGTCTGTTCAATGGATTGTGCAACTCAAAGACACAGAGTATGCCCCATCGAACTTTTTACTTCTAGTGCTTAGCACAGGGCCTGCTGTATTATATATTTATTGATTGGAAGGGGTTTTAGGGATAAATGCAAATGGAAGAAGTAGAACAAAAAATGTTCTATTGATTTGTTTATTGATTGATTGACTTTTTTTATCCTCACTTGAGGACATTTTTTTATTGTTTCTAGAGAGAGAGGAAGGGAAGGGAAGTGGAGAAAGAAAAGAGAAACATCGATGTGAGATCAGCTGTGTCTCCTATATACTTGGACCAGGGATTGAACCTGCAAACCAAGCATGTGCTCCCAAGCATGTGCTCCCACCAGGAATGTAACCTGTGACCCTTCAATCCACAAGTTGACATGCCAGCCAACTGAGCCACACTGGTGAGGGCAAGGGCCTGATATATTATAGATATTCAGTTAATGTTTGTTACATGAATAGATTACAGGAAACAAATTCTAAAATAAAGAGCCTCTTCCTCGGTCTCTCCCTACCAACACCAAAAGCCATATTACAATGAATAAGTCAATAATTAATCCACTTTTATATTTATACCTTACAACTTTGGTTGTACTTATGAAGGACTGCCAACATGATTTTTAAAAATGCACTATAAATATTGACAATTATTGTAAAAATGTAGTAAATATTTTCACTTAAATTTATTTGAGCTCCTCCCAAAACCAGCTGTGATTCTGAGACTTTAATCAAGAATTCCAATGGTAATTTTCAAACACAATAGTCTCTGCTAACTCTCTATGGCCAGTCTTTAAACTACAAGCTCATGGGCCCTCATCCAGTGCCACTGTGTTAGGATTAAAAAGAGAAAGATTTTAGATATACATATGTTTTTAACAACCTCTCTGAGTATTAAAATCCTTCAAGTTTAGGTAGTATTGTCTCAGAGAGTAGCACTCAGTCACAAACTGCCTAAGGACCTGTCTGATGACAGATCACATATATAACAGTGTCCCACAGGATTATAAAGGAGCTGAAATACTCCTATTGCCCAGTGACATCATAGGTGTCCTATATGAAAGTGCAACATGTTACTCAAATGTTTGTGGTGATGCTGGTATGAACAAACTATGGTGCTGCCAGTCATATAAAAGTATAGCACATACAATATGTAGTACTTGATAATGATTATAAATGACTATAGAAGAGATCCAAGATAGCAGACAAGTGAGTTAAAGCTACACTAACCTCCTCTCAGGACCAATCTGGAATTACGACTAAATTGTAGAAAATTCATATTTAATAACCAACTGAACACTAGCTGGAGCAAAGCCTTAGAACCATGAAAAGACAGAAGAAAACACTTTAGCCTAACATGATTTGTAAGGGGTGTGGAGGAGACAGGAGAGAGCTAGCTGGGCTAGCTCATGGGTGGCAGCTGAAGTACCAGAGGAATATTTCAGTGGCTGGGGATTTCCCCTGAGAAGTGTGGGGTCTGAACCCCAAGCTTGGCTCCTCAGCCTAAAGCACCAGAGCTGGAAAAAAACAAACACACAACTAGAAAACATTCACCTGTGATAAGCAGTAGGCATTTTATCGACTAGGGAGAGACAGCTGGAGATGCAGAGAGCCTTTTAAAGGGTCAAAGCACCAAAACCTTAGAAGCCACTAACCCTGGATGCCAGCAAAAAGAGGGCTAGAGACGCTTAAAGAGAATCTGGGATAGATGGCCCTGGGGAGAGAACTGAAGGAAGAGCTGCTAGGATCCACGTGTTGAGTCATCTCCCAAACTACAGGAGCCATCTCTCTCAGTCAGAGTACTCTTCTCCAAGTGGCATCAGCCTCAGGGGAAGCAAGAGCCCCATCCACAAGAATTACTCTGTCCCACCCTGTGGTGCTTAAGCCTGACTGCAGGTTGCCGATTGATTAGATTAATGGTTGATCAAATTAAGGGCTGACTAGTTAAAAACATAAGGTATAAAATACAATGAAGCAGCCAAAATGGGAAGACAAATAAATAGACCCCAAGTTGAAGATCAAGAAAATTTTCCAAGAACTACATGAAATGGGAGTAAGCAATTTATCAGGTAGAGCTTTAGAGTAATAATTCTAAGGATACTCAACAGCATGAAAAAAGATAAAGAAATCATTAAAAAGGATCAGTCAGAAGTGAAGAATGCAATATCTGACATAAATAATGTACTGGAAGGAATAATAGGTTAGATGAAACAGAGGATCAAATTAGTGTTTTGGAAGACAAGATAGAGAAAAATAGTTAGAGCAGCAAAAACAAAAAAAAATTAAATATGAGAGCTTAAGAAACAACTTGAAAAACATGAAGTGTAACAACATCCACATCATGGGAATACCAGAAGGAGAGGAAATTGAGCAAGGGTGACTAGGGAGTGACCCAAAACTTCCCTAATCTGGTGAAGGAAAAAGTAGCACAAGTCCAGGAAGCCCAGAGAGTTTCTGGGGCTTATATACCTAATGAAATTGAAGCGGGGGGGGGGGGGGCTGAAAAAGACTCCCAGCAAAACCCCTGAACCAGAGGGCTTCACAAGTGAATTTTATTAAATATTCCAAGAACTAATACCTCTGTTTCTCAAACCATTTCCTAAAACTTAGGAGCAGGAAAGACTCCCGAACTCATGTTATGAGGCCAGAATTATCCTAATTCCCAAACCAGATAAACACACTACAAAGAAAAAAAAATTATAGACTAATATCCCTGATGAACATAGATGCTAAAATTCTCAACAAAACATTAGCAAACCAAATATAGAAATACATCAAAAAGATCTACACTATGATCCAGTGAGATTTATTCTGGGAATGTAAGGATGGTACAACACTTGCAAATCTATAAATGTGATTTACCATATGAACACAATGAAGAATAAAAACCACATGAGCATAACAATAGATGCAGAAAAAGCTTTTGATAAAATCCAGCACCCACTTATGATCAAAATTCTCAGCAAAATCAGAATAGAGGCAACATACCTAAACATAATAAAGGCCATGTATGGCAAATCCACTGCCAGCATCATACCAATGGGCAAAAACTACAAGTGTTCCCCTTAAGGTTGGGAACAAGACAGGGATGTCTGCTTTCACCACTCTTACTCAACATAGTACTGGAAGTCCTAGCCACAGCAGCCAGAGAGAGGAAGAAACAAAAGGCATCCAGATTGGAAAGGAAGAAGTAAAACTGTCTTTATTTGCAGATGATATGATACTGTACAGAGAGAACCCCAAAGATTCCACCGAGGAACTACTAGAACTGCTAAATGAATTCAGCAAAGTAGCAGGATACAAAATTAATGTCCAGAAATTAGTTTCATTTTTATAGGCCAATAATGAACTAACAGAAAGGGAAATTAAAAAAAAATCCCATTCACAATTGCTTCAAAATGAATAAAATACCTAGGAATAAACCTAACCAAGGATGTAAAAGACCTGTACTCAGAAAATTATAAGATACTGAAGAAAGAAATTAAAGAAGATACAAATAAGTGAAGCACATGTTGTGTTCACAAATAGGAAGAATTAACATTGTTAAAAATGTCCACACTACCCAAAGCAATCTATAGATTCAGTACAATTCCTATCAAGATTCCAATGATGTATTTCACAGAGCTAGAACAAATATTTCAAAAATTTATGTGGAATCACCAAAGGCCCCACGTAGCAATAGTGATCCTGACAAAGAAGAACAAAGTTGGAGGAATCACACTACTTAATGTCAAACTATACTACAAGGCTATGGTAATAAAAACAGTCTGGTACATGGAAATAAAAACCGACATATAGATTGGTGGAGGAGAATAGAGAGCCCAGAAACAAACCCATAATTTTATAGGCAATTAATATTTGACAGAGTAAGTAAGCATATACAATGGGCTAAAGATAGTTTATTTAATAAATGGTGTTGGGAAAATTGGAACTAGACCACACTCTTACACCACCCTTTGAATAGATCCAAAATGGATCAAAGACTTGGTGTCCAACTTGCTGCCCAATACAAAATCATAAATTTACTTAAAACATTTTGAGATTTTTTTGTGATTATGTGCCACAGTGTGTTGGGAACTGCCCTGCCTGGTTTCAGGAGCTGTAATCCCCTGTGGCTAAGGCTGGGCAAATGGACTTGGGACCATAGGCCACTTTGGAGACATAGCTTATCTTCCTTATAGGGGCACCACCTCTGCCCCCTTTATCTTTACCCTGCTTGGCCCTGGGAAGATGACTGGTTAGCCAAAGACGGGTAAGATTCCTCAAAAGAGGGATGACCTAAGACAGGCACTGTCATAAAGGGGCCCTCAGAGAAAAACTAGGGGGCTATAGAAAAAGGGGGTGATGGACCCTCTCCCCTCAGTTTTGACATAGCCTGAGTCCTAATCCTGTCTGCAACAAGTCTCCTAATCTCTTGGCTGCCTTACTTCCCCTACCTGACTTAAGCCTGAAACAATGCCTTAAGCCTCAAACAATGCCAGAGGTGGGTGAGGCCCTGTGCTAGAAAGGGCGAGCTCGCTAGGGCAACCAGGCCTAAGAAAGAATGAATAAAATCCTATGAAACCTACTTCGATAATATCTTCAATTTAAATGATAAGGGTCCAAGCAGGAAGTGAATTTGTTCCCCAAAGTTTTTATGGTCCTTTCACTATCTGACCCTGACTCAGAATAAGCCCTCAGAGTTTTCTGAATGTTATCTATTGTTTAATCATTTCTGCCTGACAATGACTGATGAACTTCATTCCTGTGCAAAATGAACCCAATAAAAGCTTGTCAAGGCAAGAGTCTAGGTGCTCTCCTCTTGAGCGAGAAGCCATGCTGTCCCTTTTCTCCCATAGGACTCAGTAGTCCTATGTGAATTTGTCTTGTCTCATCCATAATGCCATGGACTGTCTCATCCATAACACCGTGGACAGTGTGGGCTAATGTCCACATCAACAATGTATTTAATATATGGCTCAAAACAACTCGTCTTCAAGTGTGGTGCAGAGATGCCAAAAGGTTGGACACCCCTGAAAATGTTAGACCTGAAACCACAAAAATTCTAAAAGAAAATACAGGCAATAAAATCTCGGACATTGCTTATTGAAAGATTTTATCCAATATATCTTCCCAGGCAAGGCAAACAAAAGAAAAAAATTAACAAATGGGACCACATCAAACTAAAAAGGTTTTGCACAGCAAAGGAAATCATCAACAAAATAAAAAGACAACCCACAGAAAGGGTACATATTATCTGGTACATATGATAAGGTGTTAATATCCAAAATTTACAAAACTCAATGCTGAAAAAATAAACAACCCAATTAAAAAATGGGCAAAGGACCTGAATAGATAATTCTACAAAGAAGACATACAGATGGCCAATAGACATATGAAAAGATGCTCAATATCACTAATCATCAGAGAAATGTAAATAAAAACCACACTGAGATATCATTTCATACCTGTCAGAATGACTACCATTAATAAATCAAAAAACAGCCCAGGCTGGTGTGGCTCAGTGGTTGAGTACAGGCCTGCAAGCCAAAGGGTCACTGGTTCAATTCCCAGTCAGGGCACATGCCTGGGCTGTGGGACAGGTTCCTAGTAGCGCGTGCCTGAGGGCAACCACACACTGATGTGTCTGTCTGTCCTTTCTTTCCCCCTTCCCTCTCCCTAAAATTAAATAAATAAAATATTTAAAAATATATATTAAATAAATAAATGAAAAAGACAAGTGCTGGTGAGGTTGTAGAGAAAGGGGAACCCTTTTGCACTGTTCACAGGAATGCAGATTGGTGCAGCTACTATGGAAAGCAGTATGCAGATACCCCCCAAAATTAAAAATGGATCTGCCTTTGACCCAGCAATCCCACTTCTGGGAACATAGATGAAGGAACCAAAACACTAATTTGAAAAACATAAACACCCTTGTGTTCATTGCAACATTATTACAATCATCAAGATACAGAAGTAGCCCAAGTATCCATCAATAGATGAGTGGATAAAACAACTGTGGGACATTTACACAATGGAATTCTACTCAGACATAAAAAAAAAAGAAAAATTTGCCCTTTGCAACAGTATAGATGGACCTAGAGAACATTATGCTAAGTGAAATAAGCTAGTCAGAGAAAATCAAATACCAGATGATTTCACTTATATGTGAAATCTAACCANCATTAATTCATCCACTCACTCATTCAACATATATTTCTTATACACTTATTATACACCAGGCACTTTTCTAGCTGTGAGGGACACTGTGGTGAAAAAAAAATCGATAAAATCCAGCACACATTTATGATAAAAATTCTCAGCAAAATCAGAATAGAGGCAACATACCTAAACATAATAAAGGCCATGTATGGCAAATCCACTGCCAGCATCATACCAATGGGCAAAAACTACAAGTGTTCCCCTTAAGGTCTGGAACAAGACAGGGATGTCTGCTTCCACCACTCTTACTCAACATAGTACTGGAAGTCCTAGCCACAGCAGCCAGAGAGAGGAAGAAACAAAAGGCATCCAAATTGGAAAAGAAGAAGTAAAACTGTCTTTATTTGCAGATGATATGATACTGTACAGAGAGAACCCCAAAGATTCCACCGAGGAACTACTAGAACTGCTAAATGAATTCAGCAAAGTAGCAGGATACAAAATTAATGTCCAGAAATTAGTTTCATTTTTATAGGCCAATAATGAACTAACAGAAAGGGAAATTAAAAAAAAATCCCATTCACAATTGCTTCAAAATGAATAAAATACCTAGGAATAAACCTAACCAAGGATGTAAAAGACCTGTACTCAGAAAATTATAAGATACTGAAGAAAGAAATTAAAGAAGATACAAATAAGTGAAGCACATGTTGTGTTCACAAATAGGAAGAATTAACATTGTTAAAAATGTCCACACTACCCAAAGCAATCTATAGATTCAGTACAATTCCTATCAAGATTCCAATGATGTATTTCACAGAGCTAGAACAAATATTTCAAAAATTTATGTGGAATCACCAAAGGCCCCACATAGCAATAGTGATCCTGACAAAGAAGAACAAAGTTGGAGGAATCACACTACTTAATGTCAAACTATACTACAAGGCTATGGTAATAAAAACAGTCTGGTACATGGAAATAAAAACCGACATATAGATTGGTGGAGGAGAATAGAGAGCCCAGAAACAAACCCATAATTTTATAGGCAATTAATATTTGACAGAGTAAGTAAGCATATACAATGGGCTAAAGATAGTTTATTTAATAAATGGTGCTGGTAAAATTGGACATATACTTGCAGAAAAATGAAACTAGGCCACCTTCCTCCACCACACGAGAACAAATTTAAAATAGATAAAAAACTGAAATGTTTGCCCTGGCTGGTGTAGCTCAGTGGATTGAGCGCGGGCCTGCGAACCACACGATCGCGGTTCGATTCCCAGTCAGGGCACATGCCTGGGTTGCAGGCCAGTTCCCGGTTCCCAGCAGCGGACACATGAGAGGCAACCATACATTGATATTTCTCTCCCTCTCTCCTTCCCTTCCCCTCTAAAGATAAATAAATAAAATCTTTAAAAAAAATAAATTTCCCATTAAAAAAAAAAACTGAAATGTTAGACCTGAAACCATAGTCTGAGAACAAAACATAGGCAGCAAAATCTTTTTTAAAATTTATTTTATTTGGTGTTCAAGTACAGTTCTCTGTCTTTTACTCCCATCCCGTCTCACGCCCCCAGTGCTTCCCACCTCCTTCCCATTTCCACCCCCGCAATTTTTTGTCCATGTGTCCTTCATGCCTGTTCCTGCAAACCCTTCCCCCTTTCCCCTGAAATTCCCTCCCCTCTCCCCTCTGGTCACTGTCAGCCTGTTCTATATTTCAGTGTCTTTGGATATATTTTGCTTGCTTGTTTGTTTTGTTGTTTAGGTTCTTGTTAAAGGTGAGATCATGTGGTATTTGTCTTTCACCACCTTGCTTATTTCACTCAGCATAATGCTTTCCAGTTCTACCCATATTGTTGCAAAGGGTAGGAGCTCCTTCTTTCTTTCTGCTGCATAGAATTCCATTGTGTAAATGTACCACGTTTTTTTTTTTTAGCTATTTGTTTACTGATGGGCACCTAGGTTGCTTCCAGCACTTGGCTGTTGTAAATTGTGCTACTATGAACATTGGGGTGCATAGGTTCTTTTGGATTGGTGTTTCAGGGTTCTTAGGATATAATCCTAACAGTGGAATTGCTGGGTCAAAAGGCTCCATTTTTAGTTTTCTTAGAAAATTCCATGCTGTTTTCCATAGTGGTTGTACCAGTCTGCAATCCCACCAACAGTGCACTAGGGTTCCTTCTTCTCCACAATCTCTCCAACACTTGTTGTTTGTTCCTTTGTTTGTGATAGACATTCTGACAGGTGTAAAGTGATATCTCATTGTGGTTTTAATTTGCATCTCTCACATAGCTAGCAGTATTGAGCATCTTTTCATGTGTCTCTGGATCCTCTGTGTGTCCTGCATAGAGAAGTTTCTGTTCTTTGCCCATTTTTTGATTGGGTTGCTTGTCTTCTTAGAGTGGAGTCGTGTAAGTTTGTATGTTTTGGAGATTAAACCCTTGTCTGAGGTATCATTGGCAAATATATTTTCCCATACAGTTGGCTGTCTTTTTATTTTAATGCTGTTTTCTTTAGCCATGTGGAAGCTTTTAATTTTGATGAGATTCCATTTGTTTATTCTTTCCTTTATGTCCCTTGTTCTAGGGGACATATTAGTAAAAATGTTGCTGAGATTTTTCTGCCTGTGTTCTCTTCTATGACTTTAATGGTGTCATGGCTTATAGTTAAATCTTTTATCCACCTTGAATTTATTTTTGTATATGGTGTAAGTTGGTGCTTGAGTTTCATTTATTTGCACATAGCTGTCTAGTTCTCCCAACACTGTTTGTTGAAGAGGCTATTGTTACTCCATTTTATGTTGCCGCTCCCTTTGTCAAACATTAATTGATGTAGAAACAGGTTTATTTCTGGGTTCTCTGTTCTGTTCCACTGGTCAATGTGTCCATTTTTATGCCAGTACCAGGCTGTTTTGATTACAGTGGTCTTGTAATACAGTTTGGTATCAGGCATTGTGATCCCTCCAACTTTGCTCTTATTTCTCAAAATTGCAGGAGCTATTCCAGGTTTATGGTTCCATACAAATTTTTGAAGTGTTTGTTCTATGTCTGTGAAATATGCCATTGGTACTTTAATAGGTATTGCATTGAATCTGTAAATTGCTTTGGATAGTATGGACATTTTGATGATGTTAATTCTTCTGATCCATGAACACGGTATATGTTTCCATTTGTTTGTGTCTTCCTTGATTCCTTTCTTCAGTGTTGTGTAGTTTTCTGTGTACAGGTCTTTTACCTCATTGATTGGGTTTATTCCTAGGTGTTTTGTTTTCCTTTTTGCTATATTGGATGGGATTTTTTTCTTGATTTCAGGCAGCAAAATCTTGGTCATCGCTGGTAGAAACTTTTTATTGGATACATATCCTCAGGGAAGGGAAACAAAAGAAAAAAATAAATGGGACTACATCAGACTAAAAAGGTTTTTCACAGCAAAGGAAATCATCAACAAAATAAAAAGACAACCCACAGAAATGGAGGACGTATTTTCTGGTACATCTGACAAAGTGTTAATATCCAAAATTTACAAAGTACTTACAAAGCTCAACACCAAAAAAATAAGTCAATTAAAAAATGAGCAAAGACCTGAATAGACACTTCTGCAAAGAGGACATACAGATGTTGATAGATATATAAAAAGATGCTCAATGTCACTAATCATCAGAGAAATGCAAATTAAAACCACAATGAGATATTGTCTTTTACCTGTCAGAATGACTATCATTAATAAATAAAAAAAAACAAGTACTGGTGTGGATATGGAGAAAGGGGAACACTTTTGCCCTGTTGGTGAGAATTCAGACTGTTGTAGCTACTGTGGAAAGTGGTGTGCAGATACCTCAAAAATTAAAAATGATCTGTTTTTTGACCCAGCAATCCCACTTCTGGGTAGGTAACTGAAGGAATACCCCAAAACAGTATTTCAAAGCAACATAAGTACCTCTATGTTCATTGCAACATTATTTGCAATTGCCAAGATATGGGAGCTGCCCGAGTGTCCATCAGTAGAGGAGTAGACAAAACAACTAGGGGAAATTTACACAATGGAATTCTTTTTTTTTTCATTTTTTTATTGTTGTTCAATTACAGTTGTCCTCATTTTCCCCCAGTACTCTCCACTGCCCTGCCCAACCCCATTTCCCACATTCAATCCTCCCCCCCATTGTCTTTATTTATGGATCCTTTATACATGTTTCTAGATGACACTTCCCTTTCTTCCCCCCATTATCCCTCTCCTTCCTCCCTTCTGGTAAGTGTATACAGTGGAATTCTACTTGGCCATAAAAAAGAAAAAAAATTTCCCTTTGTAACAGTATGAATGGACCTGGAGAACATTGTGCTAAGTGAAATAAGCCAGGCAGAGAAAGACAAATACCAGATGATTTCACTCCTATGTGGAATCTAATGAACAAACTGAACTAACAAGCAAAACAGAGACAGACTCATAGATGGAGAACAGATGACAGTTGGGTGGGGTGAGGTTATGAGTTGGAGGGATTGAGCTAAAAGGAAAAAAGACGTATGGACACGGACAACAGTGTGGTGATTGTTGTGAGGAGGAGGGTATAGGGTATTAAATGGTAATAAAAAATACCATAAAGTTTAAATTTAAAAAAGATATAAACAGGATATCAATTTTACACATCTTGTCTCACTCTCTAGCTTACCTTTTGATTCTTATTGATGTCTTTTGAAGATCAGATAGTTTTAATTTTAATTTAATCATAAATCAATGATTTTCTTTATGGTTTCTGCTTTTTACTCCTTAAAAATCTTTCTCTACTTCCTATATTATTTTATATTTTGCCTTTCATATTTAATCTACAATACTCCTGGATTATGTATTTTATGAGGCAGAAGCAGTTCCCATTTTTCTTCCTTCCTTCTTTCCTCCCCTCCCTCTCTCCCTCCTTTCCTTCCTTCTTTACTTCCTTTCACTTCCCCCTCTTTTTCATCTCTATCATAAATCAAGTACATATGACATTATTCTTCAGATCTCATTCTAAACTTGCTTACTGGGATCTTTGAAAGAAAGAGCTTTATGTAATAAAGAAATTAAATAAAAGTAAACTAGAGTACAAGACCCTTGAGAATAGGACTATGTCTGCTCCATTTCTGTTTCTCCAGTGCCCAGTGCAGCGCTCAGTCTATGTTTATTTGTTGAATGGTTCATAGATCATATTGTCATGGTAAGACAGAGTTAAACAAGAAGCTCAAACTTTATTCCAATTAAAGAAAGCTTGGAAAACACTAATATCAATGATCTGTCTATCCCTCATACGGTTCCTTTAGCTGAAAAGTAGAAGCCTCACAGTGCTTCTTAACTTGGCTGAGGTTTGGGATTGCAAGGGAAGTTTAAAAATTCTAGAATCCCCCAAGGATTCTATATTTAATTGACCTGGGGTGTGGTCTGGGCATGGGGATTTTTCAGATCTCTCCAGAAGATTCTAATGGACAGTCAAGGCTGAGAATCACCAGGCAGAAAAATAGTGAGAGTACAGTGTTAACTGTCATGTTTGCCAGATAAAATACAAGACACCCAGTTAAATCTGAATTTTAAATAGCCAACAAAATAATTTTCTAGTATAAACCGATTCCAAATATTACACACAGTATACTAATCCTAATAATTACATGCCTATTTGAAATTCAAATGTAACTAGGTGTCCTATATTTTTATTTGCTGAATATGGCAACTTTAGTTTTTCCTCACATGTTAACCTTGTTAGAATCACTATTTCCAAAGGACAGATTTCTCTCCCCCAGGACAGATTTCTCTCCCTGGTCCCACAAAATACCTGTGTTAATTTTTCTTTGTCCCTCCAGCTGCCTGTGTGGCAGTGACTGCTCCATAAACAGCCTTCTCAAAACTTGTGCTGTTAGAAAAAGTCCACTCTACTGAACTGGCTGTCAGACTTAAGCAGGCAAATTTAGGAACAATTGAAGCATCCTTTGGAGTACTACATGGGAAGAGGAATGATTGAGATATTAATTTTGCAATGTCAACAATTTACACAGGGTGCCATTAAATCTAAAAGAGAGCAGCATGAGCACCTTGTTTTTCATTTCCCCCAACCAGACTAAGTGAAATGAGTTAATTAATTTGGGTGATTCATAGTTAGAACTGTCAAAGATGACCAGTTTGTTAAAACAGATGGCAAACAAAAGCATTCCCTTTCCCCTCATGTCTGTAGGTGAACAGATGTTTCATTTTCCACCAACACTGAATAGTTGGTCCCTCACCTTTCAGCTTAGCAGGTGTTACTCTTGGCTCCCTTGGAAGATTCTAGAAGGGTAGGACCTCTCATTTGCCTGCTTCTGCTGCCCTTATTCTGTGTTAATAAGATTTTGAACCCTGCACATTAACAGTTTTGCCTTTTTACAAAACATTTTATTTATTTTAGAGAGAGGGGAAGTTAAGGAGTAAGAGAGGGAGAGAAACATTGATGTGCAAGAGAAACATAAATTGGTTGCCTCTTGCATGCCCCCAACTGGGGACCAAGCCCACAACCCAGGCAGGTGCCCTGACTAGGAGTTGAACCAGATATTTTTCACTTCATGGGATGATGCCCAACCAGCTGAACCATGCTGGTCTGGCAATAGTTCTACTTTTGAGTTGTCACTCACACTTGCTAGTTTGGGGGGATTCCTGACAATTGTTCAGTGCTGAATGTCCACTTATTTACAACTATGAGATGATGACTATCTTGAAGGCAGAATGTGCACTTATGAATAAGTTGGATAATTATGAGGCAGAGTCCATTATTCGAATGGCAACTTTCCACTGCATTGTCTCTTTCTCACAGCATCACATTTGATCTAACAACAACCCTGCAAGCTGGTAGGGCAGGCCTTATTTCCTGTACTTTGCAGGTAAGGCAGTAAATTAAGTAAGGTTGAATGACTGCATAAAGTTATACACCTAATAAATGACAAGTGTCAGGTCTTGACTCTTGGTTTAGTTGTGTTTCCAGTAGTCACGCTTCACCTAATGATGGAGTGACCTGAGAAATGTGTCGTTAGGCAATTTTGCCCTTGTGTGAACTTCATACAGTACACTTACACAGATCAAGATAGTATAGCCTACTACACATCTGGGCTATATGGCATAGCCTATTGCTTCTGGGCTACAAGCCTGTACAGCATGTTATTGCATGAAACAACACGAGATTAAATCAAATGCAAGGAAAAATGATGCAGTCAAGAGACATGGTAAACGAGATGTCTGAGGCTGCTGCCAGAGTAATGTAGCATGCTGTTTTATACCAAACTCTCTTAAGATAAGTACAAAGAGTACACTCTAGAATAACAATAAAAAGATTTAACATAGTACACACATAAATCAGTAACAGTTGTTTTTTTCTTTTTTGAATATATAATCTTCATTTTATTTTTCCTATTACCATTTAGTCCCCTTATACCCCACTCCCCCAGCCATCTACACACTGTTGTCTGTGTCCATGAGTCCTTTTTCTTTTTCACTCAATCCCTCTACCTGCTAAACTCCCCACCCCACTAGCTGTCATCTTTTCTCCATCTGGAGTCTATCTCTGTTTTGTTAGTTCAGTTTGTTGGTTAGATTTCACATATAAGTGAAATCATCTGGTATTTGATTTTCTCTGACTAGCTTATTTCACTTAGCATAATGTTCTCTAGGTCCATCTATACTGTTGCAAAGGGCAAATTTTTCTTCTTTTTTATGTCTGAGTAGAATTCCATTGTGTAAATGTCCCACAGTTGTTTTATCCACTCATCTATTGATGGATACTTGGGCTACTTCTGTATCTTGATGATTGTAATAATGTTGCAATGAACACAAGGGTGTTTATGTTTTTCAAATTAGTGTTTTGTTTCCTTCATCTATGTTCCCAGAAGTGGGATTGCTGGGTCAAAGGCAGATCCATTTTTAATTTTGGGGGGTATCTGCATACTGCTTTCCATAGTAGCTGCACCAATCTGCATTCCTGTGAACAGTGCAAAAGGGTTCCCCTTTCTCTACAACCTCACCAGCACTTGTCTTTTTCATTTATTTATTTAATATATATTTTTAAATATTTTATTTATTTAATTTTAGGGAGAGGGAAGGGGGAAAGAAAGGACAGACAGACACATCAGTGTGTGGTTGCCCTCAGGCACGCGCTACTAGGAACCTGTCCCACAGCCCAGGCATGTGCCCTGACTGGGAATTGAACCAGTGACCCTTTGGCTTGCAGGCCTGTACTCAACCACTGAGCCACACCAGCCTGGGCTGTTTTTTGATTTATTAATGGTAGTCATTCTGACAGGTATGAAATGATATCTCAGTGTGGTTTTTATTTACATTTCTCTGATGATTAGTGATATTGAGCATCTTTTCATATGTCTATTGGCCATCTGTATGTCTTCTTTGTAGAATTATCTATTCAGGTCCTTTGCCCATTTTTTAATTGGGTTGTTTATTTTTTCAGCGTTGAGTTTTGTAAATTTTGGATATTAACACCTTATCATATGTACCAGATAATATATACCCTTTCTGTGGGTTGTCTTTTTATTTTGTTGATGATTTCCTTTGCTGTGCAAAACCTTTTTAGTTTGATGTGGTCCCATTTGTTAATTTTTTCTTTTGTTTGCCTTGCCTGGGAAGATATATTGGATAAAATCTTTCAATAAGCAATGTCCGAGATTTTATTGCCTGTATTTTCTTTTAGAATTTTTGTGGTTTCAGGTCTAACATTTTCAGGGGTGTCCAACCTTTTGGCATCTCTGCACCACACTTGAAGACGAGTTGTTTTGAGCCATATATTAAATACATTGTTGATGTGGACATTAGCCCACACTGTCCACGGTGTTATGGATGAGACAGTCCATGGCATTATGGATGAGACAAGACAAATTCACATAGGACTACTGAGTCCTATGGGAGAAAAGGGACAGCATGGCTTCTCGCTCAAGAGGAGAGCACCTAGACTCTTGCCTTGACAAGCTTTTATTGGGTTCATTTTGCACAGGAATGAAGTTCATCAGTCATTGTCAGGCAGAAATGATTAAACAATAGATAACATTCAGAAAACTCTGAGGGCTTATTCTGAGTCAGGGTCAGATAGTGAAAGGACCATAAAAACTTTGGGGAACAAATTCACTTCCTGCTTGGACCCTTATCATTTAAATTGAAGATATTATCGAAGTAGGTTTCATAGGATTTTATTCATTCTTTCTTAGGCCTGGTTGCCCTAGCGAGCTCGCCCTTTCTAGCACAGGGCCTCACCCACCTCTGGCATTGTTTGAGGCTTAAGGCATTGTTTCAGGCTTAAGTCAGGTAGGGGAAGTAAGGCAGCCAAGAGATTAGGAGACTTGTTGCAGACAGGATTAGGACTCAGGCTATGTCAAAACTGAGGGGAGAGGGTCCATCACCCCCTTTTTCTATAGCCCCCTAGTTTTTCTCTGAGGGCCCCTTTATGACAGTGCCTGTCTTAGGTCATCCCTCTTTTGAGGAATCTTACCCGTCTTTGGCTAACCAGTCATCTTCCCAGGGCCAAGCAGGGTAAAGATAAAGGGGGCAGAGGTGGTGCCCCTATAAGGAAGATAAGCTATGTCTCCAAAGTGGCCTATGGTCCCAAGTCCATTTGCCCAGCCTTAGCCACAGGGGATTACAGCTCCTGAAACCAGGCAGGGCAGTTCCCAACACACTGTGGCACATAATCACAAAAAAATCTCAAAATGTTTTAAGTAAATTTATGATTTTGTATTGGGCAGCAAGTTGGACACCAAGTCTTTGATCCATTTTGGATCTATTCAAAGGGTGGTGTAAGAGTGTGGTCTAGTTCCAATTTTCCCAACACCATTTATTAAATAAACTATCTTTAGCCCATTGTATATGCTTACTTACTCTGTCAAATATTAATTGCCTATAAAATTATGGGTTTGTTTCTGGGCTCTCTATTCTCCTCCACCAATCTATATGTCGGTTTTTATTTCCATGTACCAGACTGTTTTTATTACCATAGCCTTGTAGTATAGTTTGACATTAAGTAGTGTGATTCCTCCAACTTTGTTCTTCTTTGTCAGGATCACTATTGCTATGTGGGGCCTTTGGTGATTCCACATAAATTTTTGAAATATTTGTTCTAGCTCTGTGAAATACATCATTGGAATCTTGATAGGAATTGTACTGAATCTATAGATTGCTTTGGGTAGTGTGGACATTTTTAACAATGTTAATTCTTCCTATTTGTGAACACAACATGTGCTTCACTTATTTGTATCTTCTTTAATTTCTTTCTTCAGTATCTTATAATTTTCTGAGTACAGGTCTTTTACATCCTTGGTTAGGTTTATTCCTAGGTATTTTATTCATTTTGAAGCAATCGTGAATGGGATTTTTTTAAAATTTCCCTTTCTGTTAGTTCATTATTGGCCTATAAAAATGAAACTAATTTCTGGACATTAATTTTGTATCCTGCTACTTTGCTGAATTCATTTAGCAGTTCTAGTAGTTCCTCGGTGGAATCTTTGGGGTTCTCTCTGTACAGTATCATATCATCTGCAAATAAAGACAGTTTTACTTCTTCTTTTCCAATTTGGATGCCTTTTGTTTCTTCCTCTCTCTGGCTGCTGTGGCTAGGACTTCCAGTACTATGTTGAGTAAGAGTGGTGGAAGCAGACATCCCTGTCTTGTTCCAGACCTTAAGGGGAACACTTGTAGTTTTTGCCCATTGGTATGATGCTGGCAGTGGATTTGCCATACATGGCCTTTATTATGTTTAGGTATGTTGCCTCTATTCTGATTTTGCTGAGAATTTTTATCATAAATGTGTGCTGGATTTTATCGATTTTTTTTTCACCACAGTGTCCCTCACAGCTAGAAAAGTGCCTGGTGTATAATAAGTGTATAAGAAATATATGTTGAATGAGTGAGTGGATGAATTAATGAATTAATGAAATAATTTATCAAATGGAACTTTGAAAAAATTGAGTAAATTGACCACCTGAGAAGCAATATGCAGGTGAGACTACCTGAAGGATGAGATTGTCAAACCAGTCTGCTAGGAGTCAGTATCAAGAAATTCTATTCAGTATCAAGTTTTATTGGTCATATTAGGAGCACGTGTCATCAAGACAAAAAAATGAGGCAGAGTGAGGTCTAGAATCGCTATCACCCCTTTTCAGGTCCTTCTCACCACATCAGAAGCTCTCTGGCTTACATTCATGTGAGGTCCCTAAGCAATGTGTACAGGTTAGATTACTTACAGAGAGTTCCATCTCCTACACAACACACCCAGTTTTTATTCAGTTTATGTGGTATTTTCCAGGGAACTACACTCCATAAATGCATATATTTCATGTTAGTTCATAACAGGCAATCCTAGGCAAACAGCTACATCCTGCTTAAAACATTCCATAGATAAGGATTCTCCTGCCAGCAAATACCATTAGGTTGTTTGCCAAGAGGTCTGACATCACCTGATATATAAGAAAATTAGAATAAGTTATCTGCCTTTTCTTTTTCCTGGAGACATTTACCTTATACATTCCTCATAACTCCCATAGTAAAGTGAGAGAATGTATTGAAGATCTGATTCAGAATTATTTTCTTTCCAGTTGTAAAAGTAATACAGAATTGTAATGGCTATGAAACCATCCCAGTTTATTTGAAGTGAAAAAAATGACACCTGGAACAGTCTAATTATGTCACATGGGCTTTTCATATATTCTGCATCCAGCTAAATGTCTTATTTCCCATGGAGTAAATACCTCCATCTACTTTTGGAGGGCCCCTCCAAGAGGCTCAAATAGGAAAATTGGTCAGTAGATCATCTTAGTCAAGAGTATAGGCCAGAGCAAGTGACAGTCACACCTGAGCACACTTACCCTGCAAAACTCTGGATGTACCTGCCCAGAAATAAAAGCCTTTTTTCTCCCCTTTAAAATTTTGTGAAATCTGAGCAAGCCCTCCCAGCATTCTTCCTCTCAGTATGGGCTGGAATGGCCTCAAAAAAAAGGGGGGGAAGCATGGGTTTGTTGTGAGAAAAAATAAGAAAAAAAACGCATTTTTCTGTCTCTGTGTTCAAAGTGGCACATGCAGCTAGTCCCTATGCGTGTCAAAAAGAAATAGAAAAGAAACACTCCTGGTGCAAGTCACTCCTTAGCCATTAATTAGCCATTTTTGGAACTGACCTGAGCTCTTTCAGACCTCAGAGTAGCCCTTCATGAGTGATTGCTTCTCTGCAGCAGTGGCCTGGAAAAATGCAGCTTCTGAAAAGCTTCCATTTAACCAGGGACTCTTACGTGAAGTTTGCCCCAACTCTAGCTGCATTAAGTGGTATTTAGGGCCAGTCTTGACATGACATGATCTCAAAAATTCTGATCAAGCAAACACATACCCCCCAAATACACCCCTGTGTCACAGCAGATGTTCCAAATCAAGCTTCATTTCTGCACTGTAAAGCTTTGTCAGTTCTTCTCAAGTTTCAATGCCATACTGGAAGGTAACATTTTTAGCTTAACATTTTATACTACACTTAGCCTAACATTTAGCCTGTCTTTTTCACCTTCATCATAAAGATTAAAATTTTTCTAGAAATTACACTCCCTAGTTCAACCCCTTTATTGTGTAAATGAGGATGTTGGAGCCCAAAGAGATGACATGGTTTACCTGACATCTGCCCCAGAGCACATTGGTAACCAAACCAGCACCAGGCCTGTGGCTTTTTATCCACTCTCCAAGGTTCTTTCTACAGTGAATGTCTTGGCTTCAGTGTAAATAAATTTAATAAGGTATTTCCTAAGAGCTAAGTGAGAGAGAGAGAAAGTAAGGGGGTATGGATTCCTGAAATAGGCAGAGAGGAGCAGAGAAAATGAGTAGACCCAATTCACAAATTTTGCCTAGGGCTAGACCTTTATACATTTAATATATGATAATAATAATAATAGATCCACTCAGTCGTTCTTTTCTTCTGAGGGACTAAATTCACCACTTCTTTTTGATGGTCAGGTAGGAATGATATTTGAGGGCAATGACTTTTCAATACATTATGCCCTTGATGTCCCAGGGTGCACCTTCCTTGAGGGTTATAATTCTTTAGCTGACTTCTAGTCTACTCCTGGTTCTCACACCAATGACTTACACCCAGGAGTGTATATCTATTATAATTGCTACCTAAAGAGAATAAGAATTACAGATAAGTAATTTTCTTTTTCTAATCTAACCCCCTGGAGGCATTTTAGAAGCTAATACGGGTGATGACAGGCATTTCTGCTAAAATTTATACAATTTCATTTTTCTTAATCATGGATTTTAGTCCTCTTACGTCACCTGCTTGAAATAACAGCAAAGTTTTCTTAGTAACTACTTTTACATTTATAGTATCCCTTGCGAAGTGCTTAACATGTCCACACAGTGATGAGAACTTGAAATTAGCATCTTCTCTGAAATATCTTTCCTCTAATTGCTTGCAAATCCTCTTAAGACAATGCATAAAGTATAAATTGAGGTGCTTCAGTAGGACACTATTTTGAGTGTTGAAGAATATACGTGACAAGTTACAAAGTGAACCTAAATGTCCATTTATAAATAGCTATTTGGTTTGACAGAGAAACTGGTTATTAAGAATGTATATTTAAAATAATTTGTATCATACCACATAAAAGAGAATTTAGGGAAGGCCTGAGAGTGATATTGTATATTTCATTTTTGGTTCTCATATCTAATAAGATGTCTAATACATGGGAAGATGTCAGTAAATATTGATAATTTACACCTAATTTAAGTAATTGTAAAATAATATAGTGTTCTGATCACACCTCCCCATCAACTCCTTCAAAGCCAATTAAGTTTAGCTAGCCAACTGAAGACAAGCTGACGTTCTCTAATCAAGAGAATATAGACATTCTGATACAGCCCAGGATCATCTCAGATATAAAATTCAGGGTAGCAATACCATTAACAGGTCATGCAGATCAGCAAACAGGACCTTGTTGAGGTGAAATGCAATGGTAAGGAATGGAATGGAACAGAGTGATCTCACATGGGAAGAGAAAATGCCATTTTGTAAAATTCTTTATTTCCCTGTTTACAATGGGGCTAGCTTATATTGTAAATATATCTTCCCAAACAAGTTTGAAATCCACTGTGGTAGACTAGACGGAGGCTCCTGAAAGTACATGTCCACGTCCTAATCCCTAGAACCTGTGACTTGTACCCTATTTGGAAAAAGAATATTTGAAGGTGTAATCAGGTAAGAATCTCAAGATGAGGAATTCACTCTGAATTGTACACGTAGGCCCAAAATCCAATGACAAGTGTCTATATAAAAGAAAAATAATGATAAATTTGAGACAGAATGAAGGGGAGTTAGTGATGTGACCATGGAGGCAACGACTAAAGTGATGTAGTCACACGTCAAAGGACAGACACCTGCAGCCACCAGAGGAGGAAGGAGTGAATACTCCCAAGAGCCTCTGGAGGAAACGTGGCCCCAGCAGAACACTGAATTCAGACTCCTGGCCTCCAGAGTGTGATAGAGTAAGTCCCTATTGTTTTGAGCTACCAAGTTAGTGGTGACTAGTTATAGCAGCCACAGGAAATGAAAACGGCCATTGAGCTAGATATCAAAAATTCTAGGTGTTTTCAAACTTAAGAACCAGCCTTATCTCACCCCAGTCTACACTGAAACCCCAAAGTTTCCCAAAGAATTGACTTCATTCTTTGGTTACCCAAAGTTCACCAATATTTTTTAAAAGCTTTTCATAGGAAATATAAACATTCAAGGCCCCACAGTTGATATAGCCCCAGGGAGATATAAAAACCTGGCACACTCAATCACCAAAACCAAGTAAAGACAGTCTTCAGTCTACACCTCTTTAACAAGAAAATTGTATTAAACTCAGTTTTCTGTGCAGTGGGTATTTTGTTTAATTTTCCTAAATAAATTTATAGTAATAACTATAAATAGTTATTTATAAAAGTAATAACTTTGCTTTTTCAAACTTAAAGAATGGATCAGAGAATCACTATTTTAGGCTTCTCTTTAGTCACTAAAGCCAGCTAAAAAAACAAACTTGGCAAGAATGAGGGAAGACGGTTCACTTAATAACAATATAATTATAAATTTTCTCTATATTCTGTCTAAGACTGGCTGAAAGAAGTGTCTCTAGAAATGTCATTATGTCAATGGACGTAGAACATGCTACCCATTGCTGGTGTCACCCATGAGCCTTTAGCAACTGTAAGATATCCAAGCCGTCTGGCTATACTTTAATTAGAACACAATAAAATGAAATTGT
Source organism: Sturnira hondurensis (assembly GCF_014824575.4). Lineage (NCBI taxonomy): Eukaryota > Metazoa > Chordata > Mammalia > Chiroptera > Phyllostomidae > Sturnira > Sturnira hondurensis. Next base: position 4,878,133 of record NW_028076902.1, on the reverse strand, counting down.
AAGAGCTTATATACAACTAATCCACTGCACTATTTGTATCAGCAGTAATTAATACTATGAATTGCCAAGTACCTACTGTAATTTTAAGCTACTGGTTTTCTTTGGCTAACCTCCATCTTTCCAAGTAAATAACATTTATGTGAAAAACATAAGACGTAAGGCAGTCCAAATCTCATTCATTCACTTACTAGTCATCTTTCCCACTTAATTGTAAAACACCTTGTAAATGCTTTGCACATAGTTGTTACTCCATCAATACATCCAACCTAATTGAATTATATACAGGTTGGGAGGAAAGTAGGTTTACAGTTGTTCAAATGGCAAATAATGCAATAATTAGTAAATAATAATAAAAGAATAATCTCTGTGTTTCACATACTCAACTATAAACCTACTTTTGTCCAACCCTGTATTTTTATTTTTATTTTTTAATATTTTTATTTTTTAAATATATTTTACTGATTATGCTATTACAGTTGTCCCATTTTCTCCTCTTCACTACCCTCCACCCTGCACATCCTCTCCCACCCACATTCCCCCCATTAATTTATGTCCATGGATCATACATGTAAGTTCTTTGGCTTCTACATTTCCCATACTATTCTTGCCCTCCCCCTATTTTCTATTTGCCATCTATGTTACTTATTCTCTTTGCTTTTCCCCCCTCTCTCCCCCCGACACTCCCCTGTTGCTAACCCTCCATGTGATCTCCATTTCTGTAGTTCTGTTCCTATTCTAGTTGTTTGCTTAGTTTGTTTTTGTTTTTGTTTTAGGTGTGGTTGTTAATCATTGTGAGTTTGCTGTCATTTTACTGTATGTTTTTTATCTTCTTTTTCTTAGATAAGTCTCTTTAACATTTCATGTAATAAGGGCTAGGTGATGATGAACTCCTTGAACTTGACCTTATCTGTGAAGCACTTTATCTGCCTTTACATTCTAAATGAAAGCTTTGCTGGATAAAGCAACCTTGGATGTAGATTTTTGCCTTTCATGACTTGGAATACCTCTTTCCAGCCTCTTCTTCCCTGTAAGATCTCTTTTGAGAAATCAGCTGACAGTCTGATGGGAACTCCTTTGTAGGTGACTGTCCCCTTATCTCTTGCTGCTTCTAGGATTCTGTCTTTCATTTTAATCTTGAGTCATGCAATTATGATGTGCCTTTGTGTGTTCCTCCTTGGGTCCAACTTCTTTGGGACTGTCTGAGCTTCCTGGATTTTCTGGAAGTCTATTTCCTTTGCCAGATTGGGGAAGTTCTCCTTTATTATTTGTTCAAATAAGTTTTCCACTGTTGCTCTTCCTCTTCCCCTTCTGGTACCCCTATAATTTGGATGTTGGAACATTTAAAGTTGTCCTGGATGTTCCTAAGCCTCTAGGCATTTTTTAAAAATTCTTGTTTCTTCATTCTTTTCTGATTGGATGTTTCTTTCTTCCTTCTGGTCCACTCTGTTGATTTGAGTCCCCATTTCCTTCCCATCACTATTGGTTCCCTGTACATTTTCCTTCAGTACACTTAGTATAGCCTTCATTTTCTCATCTAATTTGCAACCAAATTAACCATTTCTGTGAGCATCCTGATTACCAGTGTTTTGAACTATGTGTTTGATAAGTTGGCTATCTCTTCATTGCTTAGTTATAATTTTTCTGGAACCTTGATCTGTTCTTTCATTTAGGTCGTATTTTTTTGTCCTGACGGACCTATGATGTAGTAAGGGGCAGAGCCTTAGGTATTCACCAAGGCAGGGCAACCCAGTGGCTGGATTGTGAAACTATATGTGGGGCAGGGGTCCAAGTGGGGCATTTGTTCCACTCTATGTCAGATTTTAGTCACTTCCATCACTTCCTCCCAAGCAAATTGGGCCCTTCTGCTGCTGATTCCTGTGTGGGTGGGTTTATGTATGTCCTGGGACCCTGTGGGTCTCTTCAACAAACTCTCCTGTGAGGCTGGGAGTCTCTCCTGGCACCTCAACCTCCGCAGGTGTTTTCAATTGGCGTTTTGAGGCTTTATTTTTCCACGCTGGAACCCTGGGTTTCACAGTCTGTCTGGCTCCCCAGTTTCGCCTGGTTTATCTGTGAACGAATGTGGGACCACCTAGTTCTGCAAGCCGCCTTGTGCGCTACACTCTTCCACAATCACTGCCTCTCTGGGTCCACCTGCTACCGCCTTGCTCACCCGCAAGTTCAGCCAGCCATAACCTACGCACACAGAGTCCACCAGCTGCTGCTTTGCACACCCTGGGTCCACCAGCCACCAATTTTTTTTTTTTTTGCTGCAACTCTTCTGTTCCCTTACCCCGCGACCACCCAAGTCTGCCCCTCCTACCAGTCTGGATGAATATATCTACTTTGACTCCTTGGTTGTCAGACTTCCATACAGTTCAATTTTCTGTCAGTACTGGTTGTTATTTTGTTTCTAATTTTTTGTTGTCCTTATTTTGGTTTTTAAGGAGCACAGTGTGTCTACTTACTCCTCCATCTTGGCCAAAAGTCCTCCCACACTGTATTTTTAGAAGGTAGAAAAAAATAGGTGTTAGGGATCATTATCAAGTGAGGAGAAAAATAAAAAGAGATATAGGATAAATACAGCAAAAACCATCAACTAGCTCATTGCATTTCTGGCCAGTATGCCCTCTACATCAAAAAAAAATTGAGACAAGATTTTCAAACTAGCATAGGCCTCCCATAATAATGTGTTGGTTGAAGTTCAAAGCCTCTCACCAGCCATAATCCCTCCAATCCCCAGAAAGCCACAGCAAGTTGAAATTCACTAGAGACTCTCAAGCCTCACAAAGACTCATTACCCTTCACCAAGGAAATGTCAGTATTGGTGAATTTTCTTCTTCATACTAACAAGACTGTGTGTAAAAGTGATTTGTGCATATTAGGATGGATATGAGATAGCATGAGAAGCCCTTACGAGTGAACTAATATAAAGAAAAGGAGAGATGGCTGGTAACAGTCAAGGAGCTGGCAGAGTTGGTGGTTGGTGGGGGACAAATGTTCACTGGAGTCCAGGAGAAGGCCACCTTCACAAGGCAGGACTGAATGAAGCCATTTTTTAAATCATCGTGTTTTGGCTTCTTAGGCAAATAGCAAGAGTTAGAAGAGTGAGAACTTAAGGAAACAAACAGTCCTAGATTTGGAGACTGCCTGCCCTTATTTAACTCCAACCTTGAATAAGTAAATTAACTTCTCTAATCCTTGGTTTATCCTGTGAATTTGAGATAACGCCAAACTTCAGGTTGTTTATAATTATTTATTGAGATGATGTCTGTAACATGCTTAGTACAGTAATTAACCCTACATTCAATTAAGTTTTACATTTTTTAAATGTAACCTGTCCATAGCTACCCTGGGTTCACTAGAGCCTGGTAGCATCTTGGAAAAGGTACATAATTAAGTTTTCATCAGACACAAATTAGCACATCTTTTTAGTGAGGATAAAACCAATAAGCGACATTTCTCCAGCCCAGCCCATACACTCCCACCAGTTTCTGGAGCAGAGAGCTCTAGTCCTGCCTCTCTTCTGCTCAAGACGTCCTCAGAGGCTCCTTACCTACCATTTCATTACAATTTTATTCAAGACAGCATGGCAACATGGAAAAAATATGTATTGAAGAATCCATGGGATCTGAATTTAAATTCTAGTGCTGCCTCTAGCACTAGAGATTTAGTAAGAGGTTACCTCTAGCAAGTTCCTTAATTTATCTATGCCTCAGTTTCCCCACCTATAGGAAAAAAACAATAACACTTTATGTAAGAGAAATAACACTTATTTGGGGATAGTAGTTTTAGGGATTAAACTCTATCACATCCTCAAAAGGAATTATCAATGCCTGGTATAAAGCAGGCACCAAATAAATTGTAATACTTTCATTCTTTTCCAGCTTTATTTAACATCTCCCATTCTTCCACCCCATATTCTACTCAGACTGAGATGCCTCCACCCCCCTTTCAATGCCCTAGTCTCCTCTTCTTGGCTTTGCTTGTATGGTCCAATCTGCCTGGAGTGCATTCCCCATCCTTAAATATCCAAATCCTGCCCATTCTTCAAAACATCTTTCCCCAAAGGCTCACCTCTGCCAAAAGAACTAATTGTCTTCTCCCCGAGCTTGCCTTCTTCTCTGAACTAATAAATGTGAATTTTTTAACTTGTGGATGGAAAATAATACTTTTCCTTCAAGATACCCAAAGACAAAGAAACTGAGCCCATCAGCTAATTTCAACCATCAAAGATAGAATGGCATGCCCAACCACTTTGTGTAATTGGAAGCAAACTCTTCCACCTCACTGTGTTGTCCTGGGTGTGAAAAGCAAACTCTCCACTAAGGACAAAGCAAAATAAGTCTATTTATCAGGACAGTACTGCTTCACACTTCTACCCTGCCTTATATAAGAGTAGAGGAAAAAAAGGTTTACAGCTGTTTGTATGAAAAATAATATAACAATTAAATAATAATATAAGAATAAACTGTATTTCATGTACTTACCACTGAAAGGGGCAGATAAATTATTTGAAGAAATAATGATTGAAAGCCCCCCAAATTTGAGGAAAGCATGTATTGATAAATCCGAGAAGTTCAATAAATTTTAAGTAGAATAGATCAAAAACACTCATACTGAGACACATTGCAATCAAACGACTAACATTCAAAGATAAGAAGAGGACTTGAAAAGAGCAAGAGAAAACCAAATCGTCATGTATAAAAAATGCATAATTAGAATCTTTATGGATTTTTCACCAGAAACGTGTAGGCCATAAAGCAGTAGGATGATATGTTTAAAGTATTGAAAGAAAAATCTGTCAAGCAAGAATTCTCTACATGGCCAAAATGTCCTTCAAAAATGAGAGGCAAATTAAAGCATTCCCCAACAAGCAAAAGCTGGGAGAATTCTTTATCACTGGACTTGCCCAGTAGAAAAGCTAGAAGGATTCCTTCAAGTTAAAAATAAAAGAACACTAGACAGTAATTTGAAACCATATGAAAATTTAAAGTTCTCCAGTAAAGATAAATACATGGACAAATATGAACAGCAGTATTATTGTGGACCACTATGCCTGGTTCTAGGAATTATAACTCTCTACCTGCTGTGGCTAAGGATGAGGGAGCCACGACCTCTGGAATGCAAGCCACAGGAGACAAAGCTTGTCTCTGGTAGCAAATGCTGCCTCAGTTTCCTCCCTGCCCCCAAAGCTTGGTTAGATGGGTAAGACCCCTCAGAGGAGGGGCAACCTAGTCCAGACATGATCACGTGGGAGGCCATCATGGAAGGACTCAGGGGGCTACAACAAAGAGCAATGGACTCTTGCCCCCCAGATTTGACAAAGCCCGAGTCCCCATGAACTCTGGGAGAAGTCCTTCCTGGCTCTAATCCCCTTAAGCCTGAATACCTGATGGGGGAGGGTGCAGCTCCTTGCCTTGCTAGAACATGTCCTGGGAAAAAATCTGGCATCACAAAGACTTCCTGATAAACCTGTGAAATCTGCTCTGCTAAGAGTGCTTTCATTCATATGTTAAGGGTTCGAGCAAGAAACTCTAAAATTCTGTTCCTGACAGACTCTGACTCAGACTAAGCCCTCAGATTTCTTTGAAATGTTATGTACTGTTTGATCCTTGCCACCTGTATTCCTGTGTATTACAAGCCTATAAAAGCCTTTGGAGGAAGGGGCTCAATGCCTTTTTCCCATGAGAAACTGGCCACTGCTCAAGGCCTTTTTCCTCTGGGAAACTGGCCACCTCTCCTCCCCAAGCAGATCACATCATGTCTCAGTCATGTTTACTCTCATCCGTAGCACATGGGGACTTGGGAGGAAAGTCACCCCCACACAGTATTATTGTAATTTTAATTTGTAACTCTACTTTTCATTTCTACAGGATTTAAAAGACAATAACCAGAGACATTGAAATTAGCAACAAACTGACAGTAACCAGAAGGGAGGAAAGAAGGAAATAACATGGGAAAGAAGGGAAAGGGTCATAAATAAACATGAATGAGAGACCAATGGAGGGAGCCAAAGGGGGGATGGGATTGAAGGTAGGAGATGAGGGTGGGTAGGATGGGGGAAAGGGGTGGTGAGAAAATGAAAACAACTGTACTCAAACACCAATTTTTTAAAAAGATAAGTGTGTAAAAAATAATTATAAACCCAAAGCTAGAAAGAGGAAGTAAGTAATAAAAATTGGAGCAGAGATCAACAAAATAAAGGATAAAAACCAGAGATAATCAAGTAAACTAAGAGCTGAGTCTTCAAAAAAAAATCAACAAAATTGACACAACTTTAGCTAGATTTATAAAGAGATGATAGAGAGAGAAGGGACAAATAACTAAAATCAGAATAGAAAGAAGGGAGATTCTATTCATTTGACAGAAATAAAAAGGAGTATAAGAGAGCACAATGAATAGTTACACCAACAAATTGAACAATCTAGATGAAATGGACAAATTGCTAGAAACACTCAACACAGAAAGACTGAACCATGAAGAAATAAAAATATCAGAGTAGATGTATAACTAGTAAGGAGATTGAATCAGTAATCAAAAACTTCACAACAAAGAAAGGCTCAGAAATAAATGGCTTCACTGGTGAATTATACCAAATATTTAAAGAAGAATTAATACTAAAAGCTTTCTCAAGCTTTTCTAATAGTAACTAAAAAAGATATTATATTACAAATCTCATTCTGTAATGCCAGCATTATCCTGACACCAAAACCAAAGACACTACAAGAAAAGAAAATGACAGATTAATATCCTTGATAAATATTGATGTCAAAATCTGTAAGAATATACCAGAAAATAGAATTCAAGAGCACATTAAAAGAAATTATGCACTATGAATGAGTTACATACATTTCTGCAGTACAGGGTAGTTCAACATAAGGAAATCAATAAATGTAATATACCACATTTTAAAAAATAAAAGAAACTATGATCATCTATCTCACTTGATGTAGAATAAGAACTTAACAAAAATTCAGTATTTCGTAATAAAAACACCCAACAAAGTGGGAATAAAGGGAAACTATCTCAACATAACAAAGACCATATATGAAAAACTATACTCAATGGTGAAATGCTGAAGACTTTTCCTTTAATATTAAGAACAAGACAAGGAGCTTCTTTTTGTCACAGCTGTTCAATGTAGTACTCAAAGTCTCAAACAGAGCAATTAGGCAAGGAAAAAAAAGGCATCCACATTGGAAAGAAGTAACAATGTCCCTGTTCACAGACAACATGTTCTTATGTGGAAAACATCATAAAGATTTTATCAAACAAAACCCCCACTAGACTTAATAAAGGAATTCAATAAAGTTGCAAGGCAAAAGATCAACAACAAAAATTAGTTGTTTCTATACATTAACAATAAAGAATCTCAAAAGGAAATTGAGAAAAAAATTTCATTTGCAAAAGCACTGAAAAAAATTAAATGTTCAGAAATAAATTTAACCTAGGAGGTGAACAACTTGTACACTGAAAACTACAAAATATTGGTAAATTTTTAATATACACAAATAAACTAAAAAAATGTGTTCACTGACTGGAAATATTAACATTGTTAAGACTTTTATACTATTGCCCAAAATGATATACAGATTCAGAGTAATTCTTATCAAAATCCCAATGAGGTTTTTTGCAGAAATAGAAATTTTCATCCTAAAATTCATGTGAAGTCACACACTTAATGATTTCAAAATTTATTACAAAATCGCATGAATCAAAATATGTGGCATTGGTATAAAGACAGATATATAGACTAGTGGAATAAAATACTAAAATAAAGAGCCCAGATATAAACTCTCATTTATATAATTAAAGAATTCTCAACACTTCCAGCCAATATGGAGGCGTAGGTGGAAACACTGTGCCTCCTCACACAACCACGTTTAAAGACAACAAAGTTTTAATAACCAAAACGCAACCAAAACACAGAAAATTAAACTGTACGGAAGTCCAACAACAACGAACCACTCAGCCAAACCTGTAAGAGGGCTGGAGTCAGCAGCTGGCAGAACAGGGTCTCACAGCATAAAGCGGCTGCACTGACCCCAGCTTGCAGGCAGCGGTTGGCAGATCCCAGGCATGGGGTGGCAACAGGCAGACACAGTGAGGGTGCAAGGCTGCTGGCTGACCTCAGTCACACATTCACGTGCAGATAAACCAGGTGAAGGAGTGAGCAGTGAGACAGACCACACAGGCTAGGGCCCCAGCGACTGGAGTTAAAGCCTAAAAGCGTCAATTGAAAAAAATTTGGGGGTTGAGGTGCCAGGAGAAGCTCCCAGGCTCACAGAGAGTTTGTTGGAGAGACCCAAAGGATCCTGGAGGGTGCACAGGCCCACAAGCCGGGATCTGGCACCAGAGGGGCCCAGTTTCCTTGTGGGAAGCAACAGAGGGGACCAAGATTGGAGAGAGAGAGGAATAGATGCCATAGGCCCTCTCTGACCCAGCCCCCAAACACAACATCACAACCCTGCGACTGGGTCACCCTGCCCTGGTGAACACCTAAGGCTCCACCCCTCATACATGACAGGCGCAAACAGACCAAAACATTATGGCTCAAGAAGAACAGCTCAAAGCCCAAGAGCCAATAGTTCTAAGTGACCAAGAGATAGCCAACCTATCAGATGCATAGTTCAAAATACTGCTAATCAGGATGCTCACAGAACTGGTTGATTTTAGTCACAAATTAGAGGAACATTTCACTTAGGCTAAACTAAATGAAATGAAGGGAAATGCACAGGAAACCAATAGTGATGGAAAGGAAACCGGGACTCAAATCAATGGAGTGGACCAGAAGGAAGAAAAAAATGACCAAACAGAAAAGAAAGAAGAAACAGGAATGTAAAAAAATGAGGAGAGGCTTAGGAACCTCCAGGACATCTTTAAACATTCCAACATCCACATTATAGGGGTACCAGAAGAGGAAGAGGAAGAGCAACAGTGGAAAACTTATTTGAACAAATAATAAAGGAGAACTTCCCCAATCTGGCAAAGGATATAGACTTCCAGGAAATCCAGGAAGCTCAGAGAGTCCCAAAGAAGTTAGACCCAAGAAGGAACACACAAAGGCACATCAGAATTACATTAGCCAAGATTAAAATGAAGGAGAGAATCCTAGAAGCAGCAAGAGATAAGGGGACAGTCACCTACAAAGGAGTTCCCATTAGAATGTCAGCTGATTTCTCAAAAGAGACTTTACAGGCAAGAAGAGACTGGAAAGAAGTATTCCAAGTCATGAAATCCAAAGGCCTATATCCAAGATTGCTCTATCCAGCAAAGCTTTAATTTAGAATGTAAAGGCAGATAAAGTGCTTCTCAGATAAGATCAAGTTCAAGGAGTTCATCATCACCAAGCCCTTATTATATGAAATGTTAAAGGGACTTATCTAAGAAAAAGAAGATAAAAAATATGAACAGTGAAAAGACAGTAAACTCATAGTTATTAACAACCACACCTAAAACAAAAGCAAACTAAGCAGGCAGTTAGATCAGGAGCAGAACCATAGAAATGGAGATCACATGGAAGGTTATCAACAGGGGACTGGGAGGAGGAGAATGGGGGAGAAGGTACAGAGAATAAGTAGTTTAGACAGTAGGTAGAAAATAGACAGGGGAGAGGGCAAGAATAGTAACCATACCAAATATAGGATCTAAAGAACTTGTGACACCTGGACATAAACGAAAGGGGGAATGGTGGGGGAAGGGTGTGCAGGGTGGAGGAGAATGAAGGGGGGAAACAGCACAAATGTAATGGCATACTCAATAACATATATTTTTAAAAAAAGATTTTTCAACAAAGGAGGCAAGACCATTCAATGAGACAATGACAGTTTCTTCAACAAATGGTCCTAAGAAAACCGTATATACATGTGCAAAAGAATGAAGTTAAACTCTTATACTATATGAAAAATTAAGTCAAGTCCTGATCAGCCTGGGCATCATTCCACAAAGTGAAAGGTCACAGGTTTAATTCCTGAAAAACTAATTCTTGGTCAGGTCACATGTCTGGGTTGCGGGTTTAGTGTACAAGAGGCAACTGATGGATGTTTCTCCTCCTCTCTTTCTCCCTCCCTTCCACTGTCTCTAAAACTAACTAAATAATTTTTTTTGCTTTTTTCATTGTTATTCAAGTACAGTTGTCTCCATTCCCCCCACCCATCATGCACCCCCACCCCACCTATCCTTGCCTCCTACCCTAGAACTTATCCCCATTGGTTTTGTCCATATGTCCTTTATAGATGTTCCTGAAAACCCTTCCCCCTTTTTGCTCTCATTAACTCCCCCCCCCACCTCTGGTTACTGTCAGTCTGTTTTCAATTTCAATGTTTCTGGTTATATTTTGCTTGCTTGCTTGCTTGTTTTGTTGATTTATTTCCACTTATAGGTGAGATCATATGGTATTTGTCTTTCACTGCTTGGCTTATTTCTCTTGGCACAATGGGAAATAAGTTCCAGTTCCATCCACACTATCACAAAGCATAGGAGCTCCGTCTTTCTTTCTGCTGCATAGCGTTCCATCATGTAAATGTACCAGTTTTTGATCCATTCATTTACTGATGGGCATTTAGGTTGCTTCCAGCACTTGGCTATTGTGAGTTGTGCTTCTATGAATATTGGGGTGCATAGGTAAATAACATCCTTTAAAAAATTAAGTCAAAATGCATCAAAGATGTAAACACAGAGCTAAAACTATAAAAATGGTAGAAGGAAACAGAGAAAAATCTTTATGCGACACTGGCCATGGCAATGATTTATTGGATATGACACAAAAAGCATAGGTAACAAAAATAAAGACACAGCAATGGGTTTTTTCCAAAATTTAAAACTTTTTTGGATTAAAAGATATAATCAACAGAGTGAAAAGGCAATCCATGGGTCAGAGGAAATATTTGAGAATCATACATATGTCTGATAAGGGATTAATATTTAGAATATATAAAGTCCCACAACTCAACAACAAAAACAACTCAATTGAAAAGTGAGAAAAGAGCTTAAATGGGCATATCTCCATGGAATCTATAAAACTGGCCAGTAAGGACATGAAAAGATGCTTGACACTAGGGAAATTCAAATCAGAACCACAAAGAAATACAACTTCATATTCATTATGATGGTTATCATTTAAAAAGTAAAATAAACTAGTTTTGGTGAGGATGTGGGGAAAATGGAAGCATTGTACATTGTTGGTAGGAATACAAAACGATGAAAGTGATGGGGGAAATAGCGTAGTGGTTGCTCAGAAAATTAAACATAGCATTACTGTACAATCCAGCAATTCCAATAGAATTGGAAGCAGGTACTCAAACAGACACTTACACAACTATGTTTATAACAGCATTATTCATAGTAGCCAAAAGTTTGAGAAAACCCAAGTGCCTATGAAGAGATGAGTGGATAAACCAAATGTGATATATACATACAGTGGGATATTATTCAGCCCTAAAAAGGAAAGAAATTCTGACACATGCTATAACATGGATGGCTTGAAGACATTATGCCGAGTGAAACAAACCAGCTACAATATGACAAATATTGTATGACTCCCTTATTTGAGGAACCAAGAGTAGTCAACCACATAGAAACAGAAAGTGGGAGAATAGTTGCTGGACGCAGGTGCATGGGCAATGGGGAGTTATTGTGCAATGGGTACAGAGTTACAGTTTGGAAAGAAGGCGAAAACATTCTGTGTATGAATGCTGGTAATGGTAGCACAAGAGTGTGAATGAGCTTAAGGCTGTTGACCTGTACATTTTAAAATGGTTAAAGCAAAGAAACTGTGAAAGAAAGATAAATATAAGATCTGAATCCTTTTCACATTATCAAAAATACTGAATGTAAAATACTACTGCTGAAAGAAATTTTGTGTTATAAACATTAAGCATTCCTTAAAAGATGAATCAATGTACCATCTCTTAAACACATTTGTTTATACTGATCTTGGCTGACTCTAACTCTATCTTATTCTACTCAAACCATGGTCATACCAGCATTTTTTATTTCACCATACTTTCTTCCTTTTTTCAAACATCTTTTATGAAACTATTATCCTGAGTCTAAGACTCCACAACTTAGGAGCGAGGTAGCTCTGAGTTATTAAAATCAAATGAACTTGCAGAATTTTTAGTAAGAGGAATAGTGGGAACTAACGAAAGTTAAGTCCTAAAATAAAGTTTACAGACTACTCAGTGGAGAAATATCATAATCAAGTTTTAAAGACCGTGACTATCAAGGGGTAGCACGTGGGAGCTGAGATGGTGATAAAATATTTCTTATTTGGTTGTAGTGGTTGTTACACAAATCTATGCATGTGTTAAAATTTGTAAAACTATACACAAAAAGGAGTCCATAATTTTTTCAGCAACACAGATCCCTATGTTTCATTTTATTATTTCTATCTTTGTTCATTTTCTCCATCATAGAATCTACATCCTAGGATTGGATTCCTAGGAGTCCTCTCCATTGACCACTAAAGTGATATTTTGTACTTGTAGAAGCTGAGAGAGAATAGCTAATAACCACCTTCAAGTGTTAAACAATGGAGTGTCATGTCACATACTTAATTTACATTAAGTATGTGACATGACACTCCACTCCTGGTCTCTCCCTAGCTGTAGGAGAAGTGTGCAGCCAGTAAATATTTACCAACAGATGTAGACCAGCACCTCCCTGTTCCAGAATATGCCTCTTGTCAGCTGTCCCTAGCATATAATCAGACCTTCATTTAATAAGCTTGGAACAATAGCAAAGTGCCTCCAGGATGCAATGTGAAAAGTATTAAGTCGGAAATCATTTTTCTTTACCTATTATGTTGTCATTTATTGTCATGTGGTAAAGGCCAAAGAATCTAATTCCCTTCACTAGTAGTATTATAGCAGCTTGTCTTCTCTTATGCAGATTTCATGTTTGAAGGATGCTTGCCTGGGCTCCCATTGTTACCTGATCACTGGCCTGGTCTTTCTTCTGCTGAATTCTCACACAGAGAAGAGGGAATTCAGCTCAAGTCATCCTGCCGTTGCTTAGTCATGTCTTTTGGTGTCTGCCTGAGATAAAGATGAAAATATAGTGGTTTTTATGTGGGGATATGTTTACATCTGCATCCTTCACTACATGCATTTCTAAACTTAAATTGTATTATTCTTATGTCAACTGACACACTGAGGCAAAAAGAAAAAATCAGTAATATTGACTGAGTACTTAAAATTTTGATATTATGTTAATCATGGTATTTTTCTTCATCTTAAAATTGTTTAATATTTCCTCAGAATGTTATTTACTTCAACTACTGAGTTTTAGGCAGCCCCTTAAATTTTGCAGCTGAGGAGAATGTCTCACTCACCTCATCCTAATCCCAGAGGATAGCACCAAAAAAGAAAATTCATGAAATTTCCTTAAGAAAACATTCAAAAGACTGGGAAATAGAACATTGACTCTGCCCTTTCAGAATTATGTTTTACCAACTGTACTGGTTTTTAAGCCATTATAAAATACCAAAAACAGGATGGCTTAAAATGACATAAATTTATCGTCTCACGGTTTTGGAGGCTGCAAGTCTGAGATCATGGTGTCGGCAGGGCCATGCTCCACCTGAAGGATTTATGGGAGGATCTTTCCTATCTCTTCCCAGCTTCTAGTACTGGCTACAGGCTTCAGCATTTCTTCACTCCCAGCTGCACCACCCCACTTCCTGTCTCCATCATCACATTGCCTTCTCCCTGTGTATCTTCGCCTCATGTTCCTATAAGGACAGGAGACACACGAGATTAAGGTCCTGCCCTACTCCAGTATAACTGCTTTTTAACTAATTACATCCCCAATGACCTTATTCCCAAATAAGGTCACATTCTGCAGTTCTTGGGTTAGGACTTTAAGGAATCTTTTTGGAGGATGCAACCCATAACACCAACAAAAACAGCTGGCAATTCTTATTTTCATTCTTGGCCTGTGAGTACATCAAGTTGCTTGTGTGGGATTTGTGTGGGATGTGGCAGTGTGTTGGCTACAAATGAAGGCCTCACTGGCCATATGGTGGCCCCACTCTACTGTCTCAATTACCAAATAATTTCCCATCGTGCTCACTCGTACTCACTTATTCCTTTTCTTTTTCCTCCCTCCATGACCACCATCCTCTTTCACTTTGATCTGACCCACAGCACAGATGCTTTACCCACAAATGCCTAACCTCCCATCTCTTTCCAGGTCCACTCCATACTCAAACACCCATTGTTGAAGGCCTATGGCTTAAACAGTTGGTAATTCGTTAACCAGCTAGTCCCTGTCCTCCTGCAATTGACCTGAGTCTCCTACTCATCGCACCTGCCTAAATTTGCTAAAAGGGAGTGTGGGAGACCTCATAGAGGTGATTCTCAGGCAACATATCTATTTTCTCATGTTTTTTTTCCTCGTTGTATGGGGGAGGTGTCTTCAAACTTCCTAAGGTGAGCTACCATTACCTTAGGAAGGTAATCTCATTACTCAAGATTCATGGGGGTTGGGGAGAGCAAGAAAAGAGAGAGGCTAAGAAATTCAGCATTTGTCCATCAACCTCACACTATGGTTTTTATTCTTCTTGGGCAGCCACCACCTCAGAGCAGTAAACCATTTGTTTAATCACTCTGCTTTTCCCTGACTGCTAGTAATGAAATGCCGCACTCTCTAAAATAATTTCCTGACTATTTGCTAAGATTCATCTCTGACATTTCATTAAATATGATCATTTAACTGTACAAGTACAAATGCATTTTTAATTTAGCTTACTGCAGATATTACAGATGTGGGGAAATGAATTCGTATTGCTCTGGGACAAATATATCATTCACATATGCACGCGACAAAAGAACAAATTATTAAAAATTACTGAAACTTCCATGAAGATTTATATTTAACTTTTCCATTTTCAATCTCCATGTCATTGTGAAAACATATAGCATGTCACTTTGTCAGCCATGACTCTGTGAAGAATGTGAGGGTGATTCTGGAAGGATCTTGATCAATAGCCTTCATCCCTGTCATTGACATACTATGGCACTGAAAGAGATGGAGATCAAGTTTCAAATGTTGAGTTATGAAGCCTTATCACTAAAGGAGCAGGTTATTTGCCTTCCTCATCAAAAGAAAACAGCAATAGGAACTGTGTGTTCTACCCTGTACTATAAATTCAACCATATTATGCTAAAATTTTGTGGATAGAACAGTACTCAAAATATCAATGGGCATTCTTGAATGTATTCTTGGTATTTATTGTAATTGAATTCAAAACTGGCCAATGAGAGAACAGTCTTGGTTTTCGGCCTTGAACTAGGAAACCTAGAACTTACAAGTCATAGGCTAATTATTATTATCCTACAGGGTATCAAGTGTTTCCACAGAATGTACCTCATAATTGTAGGAAGAAATAAAATTATTTTTAAATATCTTTATGGTATAGTTTAAACAGAGGGCAAAACCAAAATACTAGAGGTTTGAGCCAATTGTGTAAAAGACAATTTATTCCAAAAGTGGAAGTTGGGAGCTTGTCATTTTCAGATACCAAAAAGTAAAAGAGCTCAAATATCCTTCCCACTTAACACACCAATAAAATTAAAACAGTAGCTTCCAAGCCATCTACTAATCATTTTCTAAGTCATTCACTAATTATGAGATTAGAAGCTTAGAAGGGACCTTTGAGACCATGTGAATTACACCTATTTCTATTATTTTACAAATAATAGAAATGAGGCTCAAATAATTTGTATGAACATATACAAAGTTGGTGGACAAACCCAAACTAAAAGCCAGGACCCAATTCCTGGCCAACATGTGATCCTCAAGAATTCTTTTTTTTAAAATTTATTTAATTATTGTTCACCTCAAGAATTCTTAAAAGTCACATAGTCAGGAATGTAAGACCCACTGTTCACAGGAAGACATTAAGCTTTATAGCAAAAGGACCAGCCTGTGGCTGAGCAATTGGCATCAACTGAGGGAACAGTGGCTCACCTCTCCATCCTGGACAAAGATGAGAAGGGTTGATGATAACAGGACATTAGAGGAATTTGCCTCATCTGCCTTATGAAAAATAGCTAATCACACAGATCCTCTGACTCCCAGTTACTACTTTGTCAGTTGACATCTGTGATGGCTGATTTTATGTGTCACTTTGACTGGGCCATGGGATGCTCAGATATGTGGTGGAATATTATTCCAGGTGAGCCCATGAGGGTGTTTCTGAATGAATTAACATTTAAACCAATAAATTTAAGTAAAGCAGATTGCCCTCCTTAATGTGGGTGGGCCTCATTCAATCAGTTGAAGGCCTGAATAGACTGAAATGACTGATGCTCCCCTGATTTGCAGGGAATTCCTTCTGTCTGGCTGCCCACAGACGAGAATATTAGCTTCTTCTTGCCTTCAGACTCAAACTGTAAGAACAGCTCTATCTTCATTTTCAGCCCTCAGCACTATAGGGTCTTCTGAGTCTCTAGCTTGCCAACTCCAGATCTCAGAACTTACCATCCTCTATAATCACAAGAGCCAATTTTTTATTATAAAAACTTATCTGTCTCTCTCTCCCTCTCTCTTTCCAGATAGATATAGATATAGATGATATAGATATAAATAGATATAGATATGCAGCTATTGATTGTGTTTATAGAATCCTAACACAATGTCCCTGGCATATTTAAATTTCACATCAATTACAATCACTTTTTAAATTGTCAGTTCTCCATTGATAAGGAACTTTAGCTCAAGCAAATAATGTAGCCCCAAAGTTTGCAGAAATACAAAAACCTCATGGCAGAGCTATTGGATTATATTTCTAAAATTGATTAATGTAAACACTTTCTGTGTTACAAGGCTATCATTCTTTAGCATGAAACTCACCAACGCAGTCATCTTCTTTTAGCAACAGAGGAGGTTTTAAAATCTCACACTGAGTGATCACACCACTTGCAAGATTACTGACACTGCCTCACTCACTCACATTTGATTTGGACATTCTCTTCTAATGAACAGAATGTCTTTCTTCCTTGCCAACCTGTGAAAGACAATGTTTCCAGGCACAGTGTGTTAAAATACAATTGGAGAGACAAAATAGCCCCCAAAGTCCTCTTCCTTTTGAGTTGTAGCATAAGATTGCCTTGCTACTTGGTAAGCAATTAGGCCAGCCAGTAAGAGCTTTGATTCATGTGCTCCAGGCTCCTAAAATGCCACCATTTCCTAATGTTATTATTCTGCTCCTGTTACAAGTGATGATATTGAATGAGGCTGTGTGCCTGCAAGGACTTTGACTGCTCATCAGCAATAAGGGGGGATGAGGGCTGTGGGAGCATCCCAAAATGTAAGACTGAAGAGAGATTATCACTCACAAAGATTTTTTTAAGCCACAGGAGCACACATGTCATTTTCATAAGCTGAACTATAATCTGCTAATTCAAATCTATTTTGACAGTGTTTGTTTGCAAATGCTTCACTGCACAAGTCTGCTATTGGGTACAACATTGGGATACATGCGGTGATGTTTTGCATCACACCTTTATTTTAGGAAGGCTGGTGGCAGTCTCTTTTGTCTTCTGTGATAACAATAGTATTGTTTCTGTTAATTTTAGTGTACAAAAGGCATCAAGTTATCTTCTTTTTTTAAGATTTTATTTATTTATCTTTAGAGGGGAAGGGAAGGAAAGAAGGAGAGAAATATCAATGTATGGTTGCCTCTCATGAGTCCCCTGCTGGGAACTGGACTGCAACCCAGGCATGTGCCCTGACTGGGAATCGAACCACGATCATGTGGTTCGCAGGCCCGCGCTCAATCCACTGAGCTACACCAGCCAGGGCTCAAGTTATCTTCTTGTTCAAACAAATACTCTGCTTTGAGTA
Organism: Sturnira hondurensis; assembly: GCF_014824575.4. Classification (NCBI taxonomy): domain Eukaryota; kingdom Metazoa; phylum Chordata; class Mammalia; order Chiroptera; family Phyllostomidae; genus Sturnira; species Sturnira hondurensis. The sequence goes on along the minus strand of NW_028076902.1, from coordinate 4,860,283 downwards.
GGAGCAGCAATATTCTGACAAAGAGAGGAAAATAGAAATGATACACTCACTGGAAATGAGACACAGCTTTGCCTTCCTAAAACAATCACCTAAGAAGACATACTGCAATTTCCCTTCTCTCCTCCTAGGAATATGGTTGCCAAGCAGAGCTTTATATGGGATGTCCAGCTTGACCCCTTCACCAACCCAGTTCAGCAACAAACGAGCCTTGTGTAAAAGGGATGCCTACAGTTTCTCAATCTTTATGCAAATTGGCTCAAAATTCCCATATTTACTCAGTTGCAATCCATTCCATATCTTGACTTTACAGATTTCCACATATTTGGCAAATGCCCCTCTGGTGCCCATCCCTAGGCCCCAAGTTTTGTGTTCAAAATGGCTACCAACCACCTTCATACAAGAACTCTGAATGCTGATCTCCTTTCTCCCCATCCATGAACTAAGATTGATAGAAACCTCACTGTCTGGAATCAAGTTGCCCACTGGACTACTATGCTTGCCAGTAACTATCTCCTTTTAGAAATGAGTCATCTGGTCAGAATGGCCATCATGAACAAATCAATGAACAACAAGTGCTAGTGATGTTGTGGAGAAAAGCAAACCCTAGTGCACTATTGGTGGAAATGTAGACTGGTACAACCACTATAGTAAACTGTATGGAATTTTCTAACTAAAAATGGATCTGCCTTTTGACCTAGCAATTCCACTGTTGGGGTTATACCCTAAGAATCCTGAAACACCAGTTTAAAAGAACCTCTGCACCCCAATACTCATAGCAGCACAATTTACAATAGCCAAGTGCTGGAAGCAACCTAAGTGCCCATCAGTAAATGAGTGGACCAAAAAACAATGGTACATTTACACAATGGAATACTACACAGAAGAAAGAAAGAAGAAGCTCCTGCCCTTTGCGACAGCATGATGGATTGGAGAGCATTGTGCTAAGAGAAACAACTCAGGAGATAAAAGACAAATACAATATGATCTCACCTATAAGTGGAACCTATTAAACAAAACAAGCAAGCATGTAAAATATAACCAGAGACATTGAAATAGAGAACAAACTGATGGTAACAAGAGGGGAGGGGGAGGGGATAATGAGGAAGGGTCATCAAGTAACATGTATAAAGGACCCATGGACAAAGTCAAAGGAGGGTAGGATTGAGGGTAGGAGGTGAGGGTGATTGGAGCGGTCAAGAGTCGGGGGGGATGGAGACAACTGTACTTGAACAATAATAATAAGGAAGGAAGGGAGGGAGGGAGAGGGGGAGGGAGGGAGGGAGGGAGGGAAAAGAAAAGAAAGAGAGTCACCCTTTGGACAATAAACATGAGGAATCCCAGTTGAAGGCAGTGGACTACTGAGAGGATATAAGCGAGCTTCTCATCCAAGGATAAATCCACACAAGGCTCTCCCACACATTTAAACTAGACATACAACCTGGAAAATGTACAGTACCAGCAAGTTCATCTCCATAGGCCCTACCTCCCTTTTCTGTGCCCCTATTCATCCTCCAAAGCCCTGCCTTTTCCCATTCCTCTTGCAGCCACCAAGATTCTCATTGTCTTTCTGCTGATTCTTCAACTTTCTATCAGCTTCCACTTTCAGTAAAGGATGTACTTTCAGTTCTTCACACTCCAGTTGTGTTAACTCTAATGAGCAAACAATTATTCAGGGCCCAGTAAGTGCATAGTTCTAACTAATGAGAGAAGGAGCAGGGTGAAGAACAGAGAATACCTGGATCAGAGTCCAGAAACCCAAGCACAGGCTCAGCCACACTAGCCAGCTCTGTGACTTTCCCTTCAAGGACTTTGGTTTCTTACTTCTTAAACAAAAGCATTGGATCAGGTGACATCTGGCAGATTTGTAATTTTATAGGCCTGTGGACTTACATTTGCATAGTATTTTATATTTTCAACATATTTCATGCATTCATTCAATACACAACATAAGATCCTTAGCTACAAAATGGCCTGTGGAGTGAATCAGGAAGATATTACTATCTCCCATATTAGAGGTAGGGACTTTAAGGTTTGGCGAGATTAAATTACTTCCACCAGGTCATGACTCTCTTGAAGAGACTTAATAGGTGGTTAGATAAACAGAAATTCAACAAAAACATAAAGAATAATACAAGATAATATCTGTTTTGTGAGGTAGTAAATCCTATGGGAATTCCATAGAACCACCCACATTCCCAACCCCCAAATATCACTTGAGACAACTATTTGGTAAAAATACTTCTCAACAAAGGTGTAACTTGGGCTGGCCCAGAATGAAAAAGCAGGTTTTAGTAAATGATGGTTATCCAAAAAGGCACTTCTGGCAAGGAAAACAACATGAACTAAAGTCTAGCCAGTTATGACCAGTTATCAGCAGAGGATCTCACTTTCAGTTCCACTAGGAAACTTGTTGATTTCAAAAAGGTAGTAACTGCTAAATGCTATTTCTGGACCATAACTAAGAGAAGTGCCCACTGAGTTCTAGAGTACTGTGGTTCTCAGGATAAATGGAAATCAGCAGAAGAAAAAATTTTTTCACTGACCCAAAGCAAGTCAAATACCTTGTCATGTAAAAGGGCTACTCCTAAGGACCAAGGAAATGTCCATCCCAATCTTATCTTAACTATTGTGCAGGATCAGCAGAAGAAAATAATCCTACTTCTATTAAAATTGCTGAAATACAAAAGTAATTTTAATAAAGGTATTAGTACACCTGAAATACCCCATCAAGCAAAACATCTATTTCCCTTTTCTTAAAATAATCTCACTTCTTCTATAATTCTCTTTCTGACAAATTAGATGAAGTGAAAATATTCTCTTGACCATGCTCTAGATGAAGTATCCAGCATTTGTAGTTTCCTTTATGTTTCATACTTTAAAAAAAACAAACTATTATGTGTAAAAGCAATGTTTCAGTTATTTTTGTTGTCTAAGCTCTTGTTTACCTTTTACTCAAATTTTAACATTTTATTGTGGATGTATGTTTGACTCTTAGTTGCCTTAAATTGCATGACTTAGAGAGGCAGGACTATGTATATTTAATTCCATTTTTAGGGCATTCTAGTACTCCTTCACATACACACAAGTACCTGATAGCAGTAAAAACAAGAATAATGCAGGTGAAGGTGACAATTGATTAAGATGATAATAATGATGGTGATGAAGATGGTGTTGATCATAACATTGATGTCAAGGATCACAGTGATTAATGATAAATTTTTCTCCTTCAATAACTTCTGCATCAGATATAGCCATTTTCTTCCTCCTCGACACTAAATTTCTTTCCTCTTCAGTGATTTGATGGGATGAAAGAAAATTAGAGGAATTCTATCTTTATCACAAGGGTACTCAGTAATAAAACATGTCAAGTAGGATAGAGGAGAAATCACAGAAAAACAGTAAAATCATAATAAGCCTCAGATGCAAGGAAGTAAATTTTTATCACTAAATGTTTGAAACTTGAGCATATCTGAGAAGATGCTGGAGGCAAAAATGCCATTGAAAACAATGGTTGGCCTGAGAAGGCAAGGCTAGGCCACCTCTGTCCATCAGGTGGGCCAGACTGATTAGCCATGACAGGTAACTGAATAATTGCTCTAATCACTTCAGTGAGCCCTCTACCTTGGCCCAGCAAAGAAGAGATGCCTTAGCCAGCTTCAGAGACCAGACACTCCTAACCCTGACATCTCTAACCAAGATGGACTTATCGTAATGGAAGCATTATTTCCATTGTTGTTCATCAGAAGAATAGATGAGAGAGAGTTCAATAGAGACCTCAAAGTTGGCCGTAGGTAAGGACCTCATTAAATGGCTCAGAAGTTTGCATTTGCAGGTTAACGTGATATGATGACCTAGTAGTGGAGACTGATAAACAGCAAGAAGGGCAAAAATATGTCACCCAGAACTGGGTCGTGGATTCAGCTCTTCAAGAGAATAGGGGACAATTAGAGCAGTGTGTCATCAAAACTTTTCATGTCAACTATGCAACACACTCTTTCTAAATAAGAAACTGTCAGATGTGCTTAAAGCTATGAGCAACAGGGCCTTCTCTCCAGCCTGTACCTCCTCATTGGAGATGCCAGCTTACTTTAGAGGGATACATGGTAAGATGCCTTCCTTGAGTCTTATTTCTTGTGCATTTGTTTGTTTTGCTACAAAATAAAACATAAATGATAAAACTTTTTAACCATTGAGGAAATTGGTTTTCTACAGCTTCCCCGAATACTCAAGCATTTTACCTCACTACTCATAATTTTTAAGCCAAAATAACTTATTCTGAGCCTGAGCAAACCAATTACCTTAACAGTCCACCCAAATGGCAAGACATTTTCATGGCAGAAAAGCAATGCAGAAAAATCTCTGTAATGTGCTAGAGACTATAGGAGCTCATGGAGCTTAACATAAGTAATCCTTTTATTGTAACAACATCACTGCCTGTACACCAATGTGCAGACTTCTCTTTATTACAGAACTTAGCACTTCTTATTAGAGATCATTACTTTTCTATCAGTTTCCCCACATGAACCTGAGCTTCTAGAGGGGCTGGAATCAGTGTGCTCACCTTTTAATCTCTTAGTACCATTCCCCATACCTGGCAATTAGTAGGTACGAAATAAATGTTATGCAATCAATTTTTATTTAAAGCCTGAATAATTACTTAGGTTAGCACAGTGCCAAATAATCACTTTAACTAAAATTGTGTTTCCGAACTAATTTTCACTTTATGTTGATACCATTTCTTTACTCTTTTTTCTTCTCTTTTATTAAATCTCTAAGAGCATGTCAAAGAGCACGAAAAGGAATGGATATTTACTGAGTGACTACCATGTGTTTGATGGGATGTTAATTTTCAACACATTATCTCATTCAACCCTCACAAACATCTAGAGAAGCAGCTAATATCTCAGTTAAGGAACTGGAGCTCAGAAAGGCAGGAAATTTGCCCTACATCTATTCTAAGTTCAAATTGCATAAACTTTTCCCTTTACCAAACTGCAAGGAAAAAATAGGAAAGTTGGAAACTTTCTAAATGATATAAAGTAGATCATGTTCTAATACTCAAAGTACTAGTGAATTTCTTTAATATTCAAGTAACAGAACCAGCCAAATTTTCTGTACCACTCTTCTAAGGAAACTAAATTTTGGACCAGCCAAAACTCTTCTCATCTGCCTTAAGCCTACCGACTACATAAATGTGGAAGCTAGCAGAGACTGCAACATAAGAGAATGTTTGGGAAAACACGTACATACCCACACAGCACCTCTGCCCTTCTTCCCGGAGAATATACAAAGTCTAGTTTTCTAGTCCAGAAAACTTCCAGGCATTGTTAATATAATAACAGTTCATGACATCAGTGGAACCTGGCAACCAAGGAAAGTGGACTGGAATGTGCACACATGAACAATGATGTCTTCACTGTACAAATCAGCGGGGGGCAGTGAACGCCATTGAGTGCACATGTGATCTGTGTGGCCATTGCATTCAAAATGCCTGAGCAAGTAGAGCATCCAATCTGCATCAAATATTGTGCTAAGCTTGAATATTCCTCTGTGGAGACTATTTGGATTATTCAGAAAGCTGCAGCTATGGGTAACTGGTGATTGGCAGCTTCATCAATGTACCAACTCATGTATCACATCTCATGCAGAGTTTCTTGGCAAAACATCAAACCACTCAGGTGTCTCAGGCCCCCTAGAGCCCATATTTGGTGCCCTGTAACTTTTGGCTTTTCCAAAAACTGAAGTCACCTTTGAAAGGGAAGAGATTTCAGACCATCCATGAGATTCAGGAAAATGCAATTGGGCAGCTGATGGCAACTGGGAGAACTGTGTGAGGTCCCAAGGGGCCTACTTTGAAGGGGACTGAGGTGTCATTGTCCTGTGTACAATGTTTCTTGTATCTGTGTCTTCTTCAATAAATGTCTCTATTTTTTGTATTACATGGCTAGATGCCTTCTGGACAGACTTTGTATAAAGAATCTATTTCCTTTTTATAGAGGAAAGAAGGGGAAAATGAAGGAACCTGTACAATCCATCTGCAATATTTTTAAGAAAACACCTTAATTGTAGAAATAACAATTTCAGAGCATAACCCTAAAATGTTGTCAAAGCTGCTTTTACAAGGGTAACATACAGTAGAAAATGGATACTGTTTCAGGAATGAGGAAAAACAAGTCATTTTCAAAAGGAAACACGATGGTGATTCAGAGCTTCAGCCCAAGGATTGGAAGAGCTCTAAATCAGGAAGGCTCTGTGCTCACTGGCAGCATGACGAGACTGCTTCCCAGATGAATGAAGCCAGGCCTCAAATCCCATTGGACTAACAAGCAAAATAGAGACAGACTCACAGAGAGCAGGCTGACAGCTGGGGGTAGGGGAAATGGGCTGGTTGGGAACTGGATGGACTGAGCAAAAAGAAAAAAAGAAAGAGTTCATGAACAGGGACAAGGGCGCGGTGATTGCCGGGGGGGGGGGGCAAGGGTGGAGGTGGAAGAGAGTATGGGGGACACATGATGATGGCAAAAATGAAAAATAACAAGAAGAAAATAAAGGATACCCACTTTCTTTTCCTGAGAGAAAACAATTTTTGGACTCTTTAATAAGCAATAAATCAATGCTAGTTAAAATTTTTTTAAATCCCATTCGAATATTTGTTTTACAATCTGACAGTTATGTCAAGAAATGGATGTAAAAAAACATAATCTTTAATGAAGTAACTGCATATTCTCTTCAGCTTGGGAAGGCAGCCTAGAGGGCCCCTCCAGCAAAGAAATACAAAGGAAACAAAACCTTGTGTCTCTGCAGAAACCCAAACCTTTTCACTGGGGTTTTACTCCAGTGCCTGGCGCTCCAACTTCAACACCATCCCAAAGAAAACACATGCAGTTGTAAGCTACTTCAACAGAAATTCTGATGAATTAATGGCAAGATAATCTGTCTTTTAAAGGTAGCAATCAGCTTTATTCTTCTGTGGATGATAAGCCTAAACAAATTTCATTAAAATTTAAAAAGATATTAATGTATCTCTTGTACATATACTCAGTGGCTAAAGCTGACCAGTATAGGTAGGCAAGAATCTGAAAAGTTAGGACCTTCCCTTACAATTCTTACGTCATGACCTCACAGGATATTTTTTTAATCACTAGGACAAATATTCATAAGCTGCTTCAGATAGTTTGGGGACAATGAATGAATAAATTAAATATCTAAAAATTTGGAAAATGGAAAGCAAGGTCTCTGGGAGAAAACATGCTTCCCTGTGATACAGGAGAGACGTGACTTGTGAGCCGTGTTCCCCTTTCACAGGCCTCCCTGGACACCTCCCCCTAGAGAACCCGAGGAGACCAGATGCATGGGGAGAAGTAGAAGAGCACATTTAGAACCAAGCATTTTATGATTACCACCAAAGACCAGCTCCCGTAAGACAGTAATAAACAACATGCAGGGAATTTTGTCAAACAGACATCCAAAGCACATCGATAGGGTTAAATACCAGAAACTAAATGTTACAGTTCTTTAAAAATGACAGAAATACTGACATATTGGTATAAAAAAAATCCATTTTACTTGCTTGAGTTTTGCAGACTTTCACTGACCTTTCTGTTCAACATTGTCATTTGAGCCCCTGTGAAGGATTCAGAGCCTTTCCTGGCAACCCAGGATGGCACAGAGCTTGTAAACTGATCAACTCAAGCTGAGAAGCATCTTAAAGCAAACTGCCCAGGTGCAAAATCCAAGCCAATTCATTTACTGGAAAGTAACAAGTAGTGCATCATCATGGGAGTTCTTCCAACAGGGCTCTCATTAGCTTAACAAGGATTCATATAGGAAGCTGGAGAAAGGAGATGAATGGGGCCACAGGGCAAATGCAAGAAGAACACACAAAGGGAAGAACGCACAAAGGGGAAACCCTCGGCCAGATCTTTGGCTGGAGAACGCCATCTCCCCTTTCTCTCCTTGACTGCCTCATCATCCTCAGTTCTTCCAGAAGTTACTTGAGTGCCCGCAAAAGCAAAGTAATTACTGTTTTCAGATTTTCCATTTCCATAGAAAATTGAGATACTTCAAAATCCTATGTTTGATAGACTCTTAGACACAGAGAACAGACTGGCAGTCGCCAGACAACTGGGCAAAAGAGGTAAAGGGATTAAGAAGTACAAATGGGTAGTTACAAAATAATCACGTGGGTGTAAAGTACGGAATAGGAAATACAGTCAATAACATTGTAATAACTATGTATGGTAGCAGGTGGGTATTGTAAATATAGGAGTAAACCTTTTCTAAAGCATATGATTGTCTAACCACTATGCTGTATACCTGAAACCAATGCAAAATAATATTGCAAGTAAGCTGTAATTAAAAGTAAAATTTAAAAAATAAAAATTAAAAAATCCTATGTTTGGTACAAAATTATTCTATGATGTAATAGATTATGTTTGTCAGACCAGGTTATGCTAGGATAACAAACTTTCCCCCAAGTGTCTGTGTCATACAGTATCACATGTAATTTCTGGTCATTTAGTTGTCAAAGACACATCACATGAGCACCGGGAGACTATGACCCCACCCTGGAAGGGCAGTGTGTATTTGTGAACAATAGTAAGATACACTACAGTGACAGGCCAGTTGACAAGATTTTAAATGTCTGCATTTTACTCTTTTAGTCATTACTCATTGAAGTTTTTTGTATCATAATTTATTTTTCAATGGAGTATGGGTAGAAAAGAAACCATGAAATCTATAGAATTTTCTGTAAGTTAAAATAGGATACTTTTCTGATAATATCTGAGTGCTAGCGCCTTCTATTTAATGATCTTGGATGCCAACCCATGGCATGAAAAGGGAATTTTGCAGATTGTCGTCTTTCTTCTAACAAATATCTAGACCACTTCAATGGACGACTCTAGTCATCCTCTATGGTCCAGCCTGGTCACCTTTACACAAGACAGTCACTATGCTTACAGACTTTCAGTGGCTTCCCACTGCTCTCGGCAGGAGCTGGCTAGGGTCACCACAGTTCCCTCTGAGGCGGTCCCAGCTTCCTTCTTCGGCCTCATCTTTTGCTGCTCCCAGCTCAACCTACACATACCTGACCCTTACCTTTCCATTTCCTCAATAAGCCTACCACTGGCCCCTTTTACATGCTCTTACCTGGGTGGAACAAGCACCCCTCCTTTCCATCCCAGCTCTCAAACACTCTCTGCCCTTGGACTGGGCAACATCTTCCTACACAACCTGCAGTTGCTGTTTGAGAGCAACCTTTCACAGGAAACCTTTCCCAGGAATCAGAGCCAGGGTTCAGTGCTTCTGATTTTCAACCTCCATTCCCCATGCTCGGTACTTGCTGTATCACAGCACTTATTACACTTTGTTCTAATTCTTGTTTAGTTGTTTGGCTCCTTCAACAAACTTTTAGGAGAGAAAGCACTGAGAGAGCCAATGGCCCGTGGGATTCTGAAATCAGTTGAAAGAGATGTTAGGTTCAGAGACCACAGATTTCCCCGTCAGGCACTAAGAGGATGCACTAGGGGAATGTCTGAGGCCCATGCAGGACCTTCCATTCTTCAGCAGATCCCTGTCAAGGCACAAAGGGACCAGGGAGAAATGCCTGTGTCAGCTTCAAGGGAATTCCTGAGCTGACCGGTGATAAAAATATGGCTGCCCAGAATAACCAAGGCTTGTAAACCACGCCTTGGTAACCAAGCCTGGATATAACAAATATACTAATTCATCCAGATGCCATCCTCAAGAGAGTGAGTAAGGGGTGGGGAGAAAGACCCTCACAGGGGATCTGAATTTTTTAATTGAACCAATATCTGAAAAGGGCTATTTTTAAAAAGAAAGAGATCGTTATCTTTGGTTGTCTAATTTAAGTGTTTTCTGGCAGCAATGAGAACGGGGGCTCAGGAGTAATGCAGTTCAAGTTAAAAACAATAAGGAAAACTACTGTTTTCTTTTACACATCTCCATTACAGTGTATGGACTTTGACCCTACTTTACCAATGGGCAAATCATCACCCTGACACCTCAAACCAAGTTACTGTGTGTTAACACTACATGTGTGTGAAGATTAATCAAATAACTCTTTTAAGAAATACTCACTATCCTTAACACGAGATTTCTTCATTGTGATCAGTTCATGTGATACACTTAGAATTACACAAACGGTAATATTTACCTAGTGTCTGCTATTTCTTAGTACCAGCACTTTCATGTTATAAATGCAGAACTTCAGATGGGGAAGGGATAAGTACCGTGTACAAGATCACACAGAAGCACATGAACTGAAGTCCAGTTGTGTCCAACCACAAAGCCTATGCATGGTCCACTTTCAAAAGTTTGTAACAGGAGTCTCTGTCTTCAAGTTATATATTAAAAAACAAATTTTAAAACCTTTAACACAAAATGTAAAGTTCTATAAATATGGAGTGTCATTTATATACATAAATGAGCATGGTTTTCTAAAAAAATAAATGAAAGTTTTGATTTTAGGATTCAAAAGGTTAACTCTTGTATGTGACACCTTGAACAAATGATTTAACCATATTGAGCTCAGTGATTCCTCAGTGGTAAGATGAGAGGAAGAACACCACCATCAAAGGAAGTGAGTGAGGTATAAACGTTTGCCCTTAACTCTTCCTGTTCCTATGGGAGTAAAGAGGAAACAGACATTCCTTTGAGGAGAATGGAGGTGGATGTGGTCTATGGATGGCTTCCTCCAGCCATTTGTGCTGCTCTGCACGGGTGGTCAAACATGGCTGGTGTTGCCACAGGATGGGGCTCTTTGATGCCCTTCTCTCTCCACCCTCTTCAGCTGCACTATTCCTCCCACCACTGGTTCTCACTGAAACCCACAGAACAAGGGCAGAATTTGGCAACACATCCCTGGGGTTAGAATGACAAAAGAAGTCCTTGTACCTGTGCCTGCCAGAATTCCAGAGCGCGGATGCTGCTGCTCACAGTAGGCCTTCCGTTCCATGAGCACCAAAGGCAGGACCAGAGAGTAAACACAGCCACACTTCAACGCAGGAGAGGGCAGCACCGGAATACCGATGTCTTCATTGATCAAACCTGTTAACAGTGAAGTGATTTCATCTGCTCATTGTTCACTGTTGAGAACATAGTTTTCCAAAACTTCGCATTAAATTAAGCTCTGGTAAAAGCGTGGTCACCCAGATGATAGTACCCAAGCCTGTACTACAACAAATACAGGGCCCTGCTCTTCAGGACAACGGGCACCGCCTGCTGTCCAGAGTCCTGCTGGCTGACGGTAGCAGCAAAGAAAAAGGGACAAATTCTTTTAAAATAAAAAAATCACTCTGATCTTTAAATCCAGAAATCACAATTTTTCTTTAAATAAAATTAATCACTAGCATGACAATGAAAAGGAATATAAGCTAAATGCTATTGTATATCTAATATTTTCAGGGGGCGTTTAAATGAGAGCTTCAGCACATAGATATTGCCTTGCCATTTAATAAATGCTTGAAAATAAAAGTTAGAAGCAGTTCACACAAATTAAGTATAAATAAAACTCTCTGGAGTAAGAATCAAGGCCCTCACTGTTAAGAATTAAGGAGCTAATTTTCCCTGAAAATGTATCCAAGTTTGAGGGATGTTTCATAACTAATTTACTTATTTGTAGTAGAAAATAAATAGAATAACAATAACAATGAGAAAGTTTCCCAAAGTAGACCCAACCTTCCTAGAAGATGAAGTAGTAAGTGTAACTCTGGTGGTTTCAGTTTTCCCACTGGCCTCTGGGTGAGGAGGGGGTGGTAGTGGAGACCGAGTTTTTCTTTTTGATCATAACCTAAAATCCATTGTAAAAACATCATTTATCATCTCAAACCACTGATCCCATTTAAAAAACAATACATTTGGTAAGAGTTATACCTTACGATTTTATCAGTCAGTTATCACTTAGTACAAGTTATCTCCTAAAAGCAAGTTGGAAGTGAAGAGCCTGTTTGTCCAGGAAGATCCAGTACTGGACCCCAAGCAACTTTAGAAAGAAGCATCAAAACCCCATTTAAGACCTGGCTGGTGTAGCTCAGTGGATTGAGCACAAGCCTGTGAACCAAAGCATCGCCAGTTTCATTCCCGGTCAGGGCACATGCCTGGGTTGCAGGGCACATGTCTGGGCTGCAGGTCATATCCCCAGTATGGAATGTGCTAGAGGCAACCATACATTGATGTTTCACTCCCTCTCTTTATCTCTCCCTTCCCCATCTCTCTAAAATACATAAAATCTTTTTAAAAATTTAAAAATCCATTTAGTAGTGTCCATTTATGTCTTTCAAACATGGCTTAAACAAATGGTGAAAAATTGTCATACCCCTTCTGACACCCTATGCATAACTTTGTACTAGTTGGGAAAAGGAAGCAGAAGGAACTAGAAGAGGTCCCCCTGGGAAGGTAGGGGTAATCTGGGTCGATTCTCCATCAAATAGTACCTCTGTAGGGGCATAACATCTCCACCTTCTTCAATGCTACACTCCCAATACCAAGCACAGACCTGGGGCATGTGACTGACTTCACATGTGACCTTGGTGACTGACTTCACGAATGAATATCATATGACCACCATCAAAACCCTATGAAATATGTAGGGCAGGCACCACTTGCCAATGAGGAAACTGGGGCTGAGAGAAGTTAAGACACTTCCCCAAAGTCACACAGGACAAAAATACAGGAGCTCCTTGTTCCTCCTGAAAACCACTTCTATCGAACCAGGAGTCTCTCCTAATGGACTGAATAACTGAATTTTTTCTAAAATTCATACATTAAAGCTCTAAACCCCAACATGATGTATTTGGAGGTAGAGTCTTTGGGGAAATACTAAGTTTAGATAAGGCCTTATGAATAGATCTCCCATGATGGAATTATTAACCAAAACATTCTCATTCTCCCTCTTTCTCTCTCTCTCTTCCTTCTCCCTGCCTTAGACACAGCAAATAGGCAGCCTTTTGACTGCCAGGAAGAGGCTCCTCCTCACTAGTAAGTAACCAAATCCATAGGCATCTTCATCTGCACTTTGGCCTCTAGAACTGCAAGAAATAAACGCTCCTGATTTAAGCCACTCAGTCTATGGTGTTATGTTATAACAGCCTGAGCAGACTAATACAGCGTCTATATTTACCTTCAATTTATTTGAATCATTCATCACCTGATACAGCATCATATTTCCTAGAATCTAAAACACTGTATGTTGTGATACACACAAGTATTTTATGTGTACCATTAAGAAAAAAACTACTCCAATTCCACTAGGACACAATGCTTCTTTATCACATAGAATATCATTGTGTACTCATTAAGGGAGCTTTTAAAGATCTAATCAGGCATAGATTTTGTCATGAATCCCCCTGAACATACATTTTTTTATTTTTTTATTTAATTCTTGTTCAAGTATAGTTTTCTGTCTTGTATTCCCAGCCCTGTCCCCCAACCAGTGCTCCCCACCTCCCTCCCATTTCCACCCCCCACCTTAGTTGTTGTCCTTTATATTTGTTCATGTGAGTTCTTCCCCTTTTCCCCTGTGATTCTCTCCCTTCTCCCCTCTCGATTCTGTCAGCCTGTTCCGTATTTGAGTGTCTTTGGTCACATTTTGCTTGCTTGTTTGTTTTGTTGTTTAGATTCCTGTTAAAGGTGAGATCATATGGTATCTGTCTTTCACCACCTGGCTTATTTCACTCAGCATAATGCTTTCCAGTTCCATCCATGATGTTGCAAAGGGTAGGAGCTCCTTCTTCCTTTCACATTTTTTTAAATAAAATAAATCAGTTAAAACATTTCTAGAACATTTTCAGGCTCCAACTCTTGAATTATTTTTTGAGCCAGAGCCATCTTATGCTTGCTATGCCACACAGTGCCATCTTTGGTGCCTTAAGATCACCGGTCATGCAGCATTTCTTAAAATAAATTCGTAAGAGACCTTAAACCCACCAGCGCTGGGCTCCCGGCCAGCTTTGCATCTTGTGGCACATGCCTATTTGGGCTCCACATTCCAGGACACGACTACATTCCTCTGATTTGTCAGTGCCCCACTCCCACCCAAAGCCATGTGCTCATAGAGGTTAAAGAGTGATATACATTGTCTCTAGAATTTTCTTCCAAGCACTTGACACCCATTGTGAAATCTTTGAGGCCACATGTTTCAGGGAGTGACCTCTACAGACTAGTGACTATGCAATGCATCTCAATATCAGAGATGTTTTAAAGATATGTATGCATTTAGAATGAATAACATGCAGGTTTTTATGGATTTGCTATTTGCTCCACTAGAATGTGAGATCAGGGGTTGTGACTAATTGTTTATAGCTTCGTTTCCAGTCCTAGAATGATCCTGGCATGCACTGTGCTCAATAAACATTTATTGAAGACATGACTGGATTAATTCATTCATGAATTCCATTAAGTTACCCCTGTGAGAAAGGTTTCTTTTTTTCAGTTAAATTTGTTCTCTTTGTTGAAAAACAGTATTATATCATGATTTTTCTGAAGAAAAATAAATGACCTGATGTTAAGAGTTAGTTAAATTTTCTTTCTTTTATTTATCTATACTTTCTAAATTTTCTAACAAAAATTATTATGTTATTAATTTTATAATAAAGTATAATATCTACACATTATTTTAATTTATGCTGCTTTATTTTTATGTAGTAAATGGTTAAAACCACCCATACTTCATAGCAAAAGCACAACCCCAATTCAATTATTTTTGCATTAACTCTATTTTTAATACTTTAACTTTTAGAGCATTGTGGTACAGGGTTTCTTAAAAATGCATATCTACAGCCTGAGGATAAATGGAAGGAGACCAAGTTACATTACTTTGGGGTTGATCAAAACCTCTTTATAAACCCCAGGCTTGGGCCCTGGCTCCTATGGGCTTGAGCATATCCTTCTGTTCTCCCAGGTTCTGTGGGCTTCAGGGAGGCTTCCTGGACACCAGAAGTTCTCTACGATCTCAAGGTTCTGAAGAAAATTGCAGGCTATTAGCAAGCTTATAGCATGCTACTCAAAGAGGCATAAAAAAGTTTATGGATATTACTTCAACAACAATAAAAGTGCAAAAAATAAAGAAAGAAAAGAAAAAAAGTTGGGAAAATATTTCAATCAAATAATCAGCATCCCAGACTAGTCAATTTCAATCTAGATAATGAGGGGGTGGAAAGGGTTCTATGGATTGAACTGGACACCCCCCCACACCCATTTTGTGTGTTGAAGCTCTAACCCCCGGTATCCTAGAATATGACTGTATTTGAAAAATAGGACCTTTACAGAAGTGAATGAGTTGAAACGAGCCCTGTACAGTGGGTCCTAATTCAATCTGACTAGTGTTCTCATAAGAAGAAATCTGGACACCCCTGAGAGACATCAGGAGTGCACAGCCGCCCAGAGGGGTGGCTGTGTGAAGACAGCCATCTACATGCTGAGCAGAAAAACCTAAGAAGGAACCCACACTACTTCACTCCTTAATCTTGAACCTCCAGCCTCCAGAACTGGCAGGAAATTAATTTCTGTTTCTTAGGCCACCAGTCCGTGGAATTTTGTCACGGCAACCTGGACAGACTAACATGGGTTATGCAGTCAGTGACCCTGAGCCAGCAGTACTCTTCTCCTTACACAGCTTTAAACCCATAATGTTTTGTCTGTTCCCCTGTGTCCCCTGAAAGTGTGTCCATGATTTGTGATGAGAATAGGGAGTGGTGGAATAAATGCATTATAGATAATTCCAAAAATTTATTAGCTCTTACTCTCAACTTTCCTCCACACCCACCTTCATGATCTGCTAAAACTTTGTGACCAAGAGACTAATTTGAAATTCCAAGTCCAGCTGGGTCTCTGTGATGGTCCAAACAGGTTAAGGGTAGGCACAGAAAAGGATACAGGAAATAAATCTAGAAAAATACATCACTCAGTTAGTCAGCTCCTTTATAGACAGTTCTAAGTTAGTTGTATCTAAAAAGATGGAAATAAAGGTGTACAGCATAGAAAAAGAAACTGAAGAACTATTAGCCCGACACTCTGCATTTGCTAAACATGTCATAGATTCATTATCTCACCTCCACCCACCCCATTCCTTAACAGTATGCGTTTGACTGCCCTCTTACCTACAGGTAATTCTCCATCAAAATCAAATCTGTCAGCTATTTCCCAATTTTATAAAATATGAAGGTAAGAGGAGAGAGAAGAGCAGCAGAGGCTGTGTTGAGTGGGAGCGAAGCTATTTTTCCCAGAGCTGCTTAAACACCAATCCAAAACTTCTCCCAGCAAGGGTCTAGCAATATGCCTGCATTCACGGGGCAACAGTGACACCAGCTGGTTAGTTTCCAAACAACACCCAAGCCAGGGAGTAACAGGCTGAGAAAAACATTTAAAAGTCAATGATAACCAAGAACCACTGGGTAAATTTTATTTTTAGCACCTGCAGTGCACATCAGCTTGATGTTTTGAAGTGCTTTTTAGATTGGTTCTTCCAAATGCATTATGTAATATTAATAGCTGGTGAAGTAAGCTTTTAGAGATGGGACTTAAAACATTCCAATGGCAAGCATGGTAGTAAGTATAATAAACACAAATACAGTTCATAAATTTTAGATCATGAATAGATTTTAGTTTTTCAAGATAGGGTGGAAACTAAACCCAGTTTGGATGGCCTCTCACATGACATTAAGGTATAGAGCGACTCCTCGCAGAGTTACACAGCCCTGCCAACTGGCCAGACCAAATGTGAAATACAAGAAAATGCACAGTACAAGGGTGTGAGCATAAGAAAATAGAGTAGAATCTATCTTAGTTAGGCTTCTTTGACTGGGTTACCAGATGAAGGACTTTCGGTGGGAATTTTGGCACTGTGCTAATAGTTTCTTAACCCTGTGGTTCACACTGATTTGTAGCAATACCAGAGATTCCATGGTTGGAGCAGAACAAGAATCCAGGAGTGGAGGTGAAGAGAGTGATGCAGGGCCACACTAGAGCACCATGCCCGTAATTCGTGGTGGGAAGCGGAGAGAAGATTAAGAAACACTCTTGGAATCCACAAAACACAGTTTGAAAATAACTGTCTGAAGCTCAATAGTGTTCTAAGAGGAAGAAATCAGATGACCAAGTTTTAAATAAGATAACCTAGAAACTAAAGAAATGAACTTGTAATTCAAGGTAAATTCTTTTTAAAGGCAAAGGAAAGGTATTGGTAAAGAAAGAGTAAGCATTGGGTTGGCCAAAAAGTCCATATGGTTTTTTTCCATAAAATAAGAGACACATTTTTCATTTTCACCAATAATTTTATTGACTAGGATATTTTGAGTATGTCCTCTATCTCCCATGTAGTATGTTGTTGAATTCTCCCAATTAATGTCTCCATTTGCTTGCTATCAACTTCAACTGGTCTACTGGCCAGGGGGCATCATCCAGCAAGAAATCTTCAGCATGAAACTTTGCAAACCATTTTGACACATTCAGTCAGTCACAGCACCTTCTCCATACAGTGCACAAATCTTTTTTTGCATTTCAGTGTGTTTTTACTTTTCCTGACATAATAAAACATAATATGATAAAAATGTTGCATATTTCCTTCCATCTTCAATATTTAAATGGCTACACAAAAATTCACCAATTTTGATAAGTTTTTTTAATACACACGTATGATACAATACAATACAATACAATCTAACAAAATTGTAGATCCTATATGACAATATTTAGACAATGTTTAACAACAGGAAAAACTAATCTTCAGTGATCAGCATAGGTTGTGCCTGGACAGATTACAAAGGGGTGCAGGAAATGTGGTTTCAAGTTAGAGTTACGAAGGGTGTTGTATTGGTCAAATTTAATCAAGCTATATATTTATGGTTAATGCACTTTTCTGTAGGCAAGTTATGCTGCATAAAAAGGTTTTAAATGTGCTTCTAGTTTTAGAACAAGTATCAACCATTTTTAAAATACCAAAGAAAGGCATCCTCATAAAGACAGTATGTCTTTATGACAGTAAACAATAGTTTTGTGATTGCACCCATTTACCATCTACTTTTGAAATTTGAGGGCTATAATGCATTTTTTTCTTCCTGCATGCCTCCATGACTGAGGACAGACCACTAAGCCTTGTGGGCTAGACCCTGGGAGTGAGTCGTCATGGAGACTAGTGGGGAAATGCACCTACACGGGGACACGCTGCCAGGATCTGTCCCCAAAGAGTGCAAATGCTGGTGCTTCTGCTCTTTCGTGTCCCTAACTGGCATTGTTGTTATCTGTCCTATCTGCGTATGCAGGGACACAAGGGGAAGCCACAAACGATGCACACACACCTACACAATTTTGAAAGCAAGCAAGCTAAGGCATCCCACAGCTGGGATGATGCCATTGTTACAAACGCTGAGATAAGAAACGAAAACTCTGAGACATTTTTACCATTTTAATGTATTTTAAAAATGTATTCCCACTGAATGATTACTTTAATGAATAAATGTAATGTACAGTCAATGATTTGATAGCTGAAGTGGATTAAATTTCTCTTTGGTGAGAATGGTCTTTTTTAATAAATGTCTTTTACTTATTTATATATTTATTTATCTACCTATCTATCTTTATTATTTTTTAGATGGTCCCCCATTCACAGTCAGACCAGGCAGAGGGCCTGGGCTGGGGTGTGTATGGGGTAGATTCACTCTGCCTCCTTCTTCTATATAAGCCGTGTGAGAACACAACCCGTACTAAGCACCAGGAGGCCCAGCTATCTGCCTTTAGAGAGAGGGGAAGAGAGGGAGAAGAAGGGAAGGAGACATCGATGTGTGGCTGCCTCTCGTGCACCCCTTACTGGGGACCTCCTCGCAACCCAGGCATGTGGGAATCCACTGGGAATCGAACCAGTGACCCTTTGCTTCACAGCCTGGCGCTCACTCCACTGAGCTACACCAGCCAGGGTGGCAAGAATGAAAGGATGAAAATGTCACAGGAATCTAGAGCAAAGGGGAGGCTCGTGATGTAGTAAAAGAAAATTTAGTAGCACTGTTGCTGTGGGAACATGGTAATAGAATATGCACTTCGGAAAGAAATAATCCAGGTAAGATTTCCAAACGGTACGTTGAAAGTGCTGCCTGCCTCTGTTAGCTGCTTGTAGTAAACGGTGAGTAGAGAAATAAAGTAAACCAAAGGACTGCTAAATGTGAAGGAACCAGGACTTACTAGTTTCATAAATAGAACTTTGCCTCATGCCCAGCCTTTCCAGATAGCAAGCAATGCTCATGTTAGACAACACCATCCAAGGTGTGATCAGAGAAACCGTCTACAGATGAAACTGAGGGTATAACTGTGAAACATTTTGTTAAGATCTCAGACGGTAGCACCCCTTCCAAATAGAAAATAGTCTAAGGATCTTAAAATTATTGTGCCTTACCTGCCTTCAGAGAACCAAAGCTGCAGAAGTATTTATTTAAGAAATTTCAGGTGTTGCTTTTGTCTAATGGAATGGATTACAAAGTAAAGCCCAATAAAACCTGTGATCTTTTAAAGAAATATATTAGTTTGAATTAAGAAGGGTAAACAGTACAAAATAAAGTAATACCTTTGCATGCTATAGTTTCTATGGTTAGGAAGTAGACTGAGATATTACTTGTTGTATAGACTGCTCTGCCTGGTTCTAGGAATTGTATCTCGACCCCTTGTGGCTAAGGATGAGGGACGACCTCTGGAATGCCAGCCACAGGAGACAAAGCTTGTCTCTGGTAGCAAATGCTGCCTCAGTTTCCTCTCCCTGACCCTAAAGCTTGGTCGAAAGTCAGTGATGGGTAAGACCCCTCAGAGGAGGGGCAACCTAAGCCAGACTCGATCACTTGGGAGGCCTTCATGGAATTGGGGGGGGGGTGCTACAACAAAGAGCAATGGACTCTCGCCCCCTCCCCCAGCTTTGACAAAGCCTGAGTCCCCATGTTCTCTGGGACAAGTGCTTCCTGGCTCTAATCCCCTTAAGCCTGAATACCTGTTGGGGAGAGGTGCAGCTCCCTGCCTTGCTAGAGTGTGTCCTGGGGAAGAAATATGGCATCACAAAGACTTCCTGATAAACCTGTGAAATCTGCTCTGCTAAGAGTGCTTTCATTCATATGTTAAAGGTTCGAGCAGGAAACCCTAAAACTCTGTTCCTGATGATAGAGAAAAGCCCCTTTTCCGCTAGCCTAAGAATGCCTCATAGGAGAGTCTAACTTCCGCATTCTGTAACCTGCTTCTGCTGTGCAGCCAATGAGAGCCACAGCACCTCACAGCACAGATATCCCCAAATAAGGAAATAGACCTAACTTCCGCATTCCACTTCTATGACTTGCTTGCTATGCAGACAGGAAGGTCTTGCAGGCTATATAAACCCCAAGAGCCCTTTGTTCGGGGCTCAGAATTTGGAGATCACTCTCCTCCGGTCCCGTGCATGTAAATAAAGATCGTACTCCTGAACCCTCCGTGTCTGGTCGCTTCATTTTCTGTAACACTGACAGACTCTGAAGCCCTCAGATTTCTTCGAAGTGTTATCTACTGTTTGATCCTTGCCGCCCTGTATTCCTGTGTATTAGAACCCAATAAAAGGCCCTGGAGGATGGGGCTGGAGGCCTTTTTCTCCTTGGAGAAACTGACCACTGCTCACTTCTCCTCCCCAAGCAGATGACGTCATGTCTCAGTCATATTTACTTTCATCCGTGGCACTTGGGGGGACTTGCAAGGAAAGTCACCCCTGCAATTACTCTGCTTCCAACAGGACCACATTTTATAAAAAAGGAAGTCTGTTTCAGAAGATGGATCCAAGAGCCATGGCGGCTCATTCCCAGGTGATAGGATTGAGTCCTAATCGTGGAGCAGACAGCAAACAGCATGTGCCCATGTGAGTTTCATAATTGGTAAGACCCATAACTGCTGTGCACCTTCAATTCCTTGGAACAAGAGTGTCTATAATGGTTTTCCCACGCCCACCCCATCTTTATATGTCAGGTAACTGGGGTCCAGATGATTTAGCACATTAGTTCACAGTCCTCTCGATCAAAAGGAACAGTTTTCAAGGTGTTGTTCCAGAGGAGTAATGTGCAAAAAGCCCCATCCTCACCTTGACCCTTCAGCGAGGTAAGTAAACAAAGGAAGAGAGCAGAGATGGGTGTGGAGTCTGCCCACCTCCACTTTCCACAGACTCGTGGAGAGGGAGCAATATCCACCCAGCAGGGGAAGGAGCAGTGGTCCACAGAACAGCTGAGGGTGGGGATGGAGAGAACCAGTGGCCAAGAGAGCAAACAGGTCAGGAAGGGACACAAGTTAAAACTTTCTTTCAATTTATACCAGGAAAAATGCCCTTCAAGACAGGAAAGCTTATGTTGCTTTGGAATCCTGGGGACTTCAGACATCATCTAATCAAAAAGCTTATGTTGCTTTGGAATCCTGGGGACTTCAGACATCATCTAATCAAGCTATTCCTCAAAAAAGGAAATTTTGTAATTGTCGAAATTGGGTGATCAGTAATAGGAATTAATTATATTATTCTCTCTAGGTGTATGTATGTCTTTAGTTGTGTGTTTGTTTGAAACATTCCATAATAAATATTTTAAAATAAATATTGCATTGAAGTTTAATATATGAAACAGATTAAATGCACGCAGTTTAAACACATCTGAAGTATTTTTTCAATATTCTGCATACTTGCTAAGAATCATTTTCAAGGATTCTTGGCAGATGATCAGCCATTGCTTAAATACTTGTAATTACTAGGAGCACACTCATTTTGAGGCAGTCAGAGCTGGATGGCTCTGCTTGTGAGAAAATGATCTTGATATTCATCCAAATACGACCCCTTCTAACTTCAAGTGAGAACGTTACAATTCCTCCACCAAGGAAATATATGTATCCTTTTTATTTTCTTCAGCTCATTTTCACATAACTGGCAAAGTTTGGCATTCTGCATCACAACTAATATATGCTACAAAGTCTGCTAGAGAGGTGCTGAGGGCTATGTTTCCATCCTCTGAGTTAAAAAGATGTGAAAAAAATATTTAAGTTAAATTAAGATACCTACAGGCAAAACCTGACAAAGTGTTGTACATTGTGCTACATAATAGATTGAGATTTTTTTTTAATATCACGGTACCCTCCATTTTCACCTACCTGTCATCTCAACATCATTTGTTATTAATTTAACACCAGAGAGGCTGGAAAGTGCTGCAAGCTACTGAGAGCACACAAATCAGGAGCAAAGACAGCAAAATCTCCTTGGAGATTCTTGTTCACAAACTTTCAGGGAATTTGAAAAATGCCCCTCAGTTTGGAGGAAACTTCATATAAAAATCTAATAAAGCATGGAACACAAGTTTCAGATGCCTAAGTTAAATGCAGAACCCAAGACTAAGATACAGGCAACCAGGTCATCTGTGGAATTCCAAGCAGCATCTCCTCCTAATTTCATGGACTCATCCCCAACATAAGATGATGCTAAGACAGGGAAGTAAGCGTACCTCAGCAGAATGTCTGGAGGGGAAAAAATGTGTGTAGTTTGCAGGCTAAGTTTTACGGTAGTGCTCCCTCACTAATAATCACATTTGGCTTTACAATGAAGAATTATATAAAACTTGCTTGTCCCATATTAGCCAAAGTCCAGTCTCAAGCAAGTATTCTTTATCCCAACACATGTCCAAATGTCACCCTACTCTTCAAAAATGTTTTAGAGCAAATGCCACTTTAATGTCCACTACATGAAAAAGACCCTCCTCTACTAAATTTCTTAGTCAAATCCCATTTACTGACATAGGTACCCATATACATGCACATCTGTTGCAAAACAGTGATAAAATCTGAAGTTTCACACTGTCCACGCTATGAAAGCAACTGACTAAATGCTCACCAAACCTTTTACTTTCTCTTCTGTTATCAGTCAGGGTTGTTGTAGAAAATAAAACCCAACTCTGATGACTCAAGAAACTTCAGTGAAAGGACTATATTCAGGGGCATAGAAAGGAATAAGAAAACCCATAAGAATTCTGAGGCCCCCAGACACTAGCAAGAAGAGACAGTCATTACCACCCAAGGCAGTCCAACTACTCTCAGATAACGTTGCCTGTCTTTGGGTCACCCGAGGCTTAGGAGATGGACTCCTCTCAATTAATAGGTTGGGTGTCCTGACTGATGACACTCCATGTATCAAAGGGTTTGAAAGAAAGGTTGTTGCTCACACACAAGGAGCTTCAGGGGAGCAAGGCAGTCTGGAAGGGCAGAGCAAAGAGCAGAGAGTGGGTTTGGCCTTCACCGGGCCTGGGGGATCAGAGTGAAGAAGGGTTTGTAATGGGGTGCAGCCAAGAGGGGAGCCCCAAATGGGGATTTGTAACAGGGTCCAGAAAAGCTTGGAGATGATTGGCTCCACAGCACAGGGCCACACCAGCCCAGAATGCAGGCAGCTGTGGCCAATTAAGGGAGGAGTCAGAAATGAGGCTGCAGGAGAAGATTGGTGCTGGGAAGTAAATGGAGGCGAGGTAGCCGTTTGGCTTCTCTTTCCGGAAGCACACAGCTTCGGTGTCTTGGTTGGGACCACACGGCTTGGGTGAGAGTCAGGACCATGAGGCTTTGAAAGTGCTCCTTTCTGCCACGTGGAGGGTGCCGGGAGGACTGTGTGCGTTTGTGGAGAACTTTAGTTTGTATTATGTCAAATAAGTAATAAGTTCCTTTCCTTTTCATGATCTCTAATATTAAAAGACATCTTTCCTCAGGTGGTGGGCAAAACAAACCCAGTAGTTGGGGAGGAACCCCCGGAGGAAAAGGGGGGACTTTTATATTGTTCAGCCCCACATCTGTTCTGTAACAGGTTTCCATGTCCAGGCTAGGACTGAGAGATCCAACCCCCCTGTTGGTGTCAGGAACTCAGAAGGTGTGTGGGTTTCCTTACCTAAAGCAGCAGAAACGATGTGGTAGAAAGGGCAATGGTGGATGCCTAAATGTTGTCACCCATCAAGCACCAAAATAGAGTCAGACTCTTTTACACAGTGAAATGTAGCAAGGTAGGGGAATAAAATCCCCAAACTCTAGCCCTCCAATCTCTTACCTGTGCCTCCCACATTGAACCTATCTGGAAGTAAGAGATCCTGGGTGATGGTATCTATAGGTGATGTCAGTCTTCTGAGGCCCAGAGCAGGGCCAAAGACAGTGGAGAATTGAACTTGGGGACAAAGACAGAATAAACAGCAGATAGATTCCAGGACTCAGCCTCCCTTCAGTCAGCTTTGGTTCATGGCTGAGTTCTGGCCAGTGGCATGGGACGGAAGTGAGCTGCAACCTTTTCAGACCCAGTCCCTAGTACTGGGCATGGCCCCCAGGGTTCCCCCTTTCCCTTCATCTACAGTTCAGATTGAAAAGGTCCAGAGGAGGACTTTGAAGCCTTAGAGGGCATGGAGCCACTAAGCCATGTGTTTAGGCCATGTTCCTAAATGATTGTGGCCATGAGAGATCCATGTTGAATAGTCACATGAGTAAGGAATCAGTTTTTACGTTCTAAACTTCTGAGGTTCTAAAATTACTTGTTACGTAAACAACTATAACCAATATGCACATAAATATTGTTGGGAAAGAAAAAGCTTTAAATGAGCTGAAGTTAGCAAACAATTCTAAGAAAAATTGTTTAAAAACCAGTGAAAACAACTTACGGTATTAGCAGAGAAGGACCATGAAATAATAGGTTTCCTACCATTTGGGACCAAACCCTTGTTTCCCATGTTCTGTTGCCTGTGTTTTCTATCTGTATTATGGAAGATGTGCTCTATTGTGTGGAAGAAAGGGGAGGAAAACAGCTTTGGGGTAACAGTATCTGCAATAGCTGGGGACAGGTGCAGCCCTTTGACACCAGCATGTGGGTTGCTAGTCCTTGTGCGTGTGTATAGTTTGGACCCCCCCTAAGGTCCACCCTCTTCCTTCCGTGCTACTCTGCCTCCCTAAGATTTCACTGCTATAATTACTAAGCACTTAATCTTCATTCATTTATTCTAGAAACATTTATTGAATGGCTATTCCGTGCCAGTCACCTGTCATACGACTTAGAGTCTACTGGAAAAAATATGAAGAAATAAGTGCTTTGTTGGAAGTATGTTTGAGGTTCAGTGGGACCCAAAAGGTGTCAAAGCCAGCTCTCCTGGGTTGAGGGGGCGGGCAGGAAGATTAGGATGGTCTTCAGAGAGAAAGTGAGCCTGAGCAGGGTCTGAAAGGAAGGAGCTGTGTGAGCACCCATCCTTCCAATACCCTGTCCTCAAACAGAAGGAACTGACCTGTCCCAGGGGAAGGATCTGTAGCGCGCGCTGGCCACTGGCTGACTCTTCACTTTAAGGGTAGTACAGAGGACATGCCGCACCCTTGGCCCTTCCTCCAGAGAGGTCAGGAAGACAGTCGGCTGCTAAAAGTCCTGTGATTATCTGCCATCACCACCCCAGGGCGGAGGTCAAAGTTGTGCCAACAGCTCTTCCCTCACACATCCTCAACTCAGCAGCAACCCTGGTGCTAGCAGCCACTGCTGACAGGAGAGCCACCAGGTGCAGTGGTGACCCTTGGATGGCTCTCAGGCCAAGCTCTACCCAGACTCTGATGAACTAGTGTCCCTAAGAAGAGCCTGAAACTTCTAACTGAGTTGCCACTGCGTCTAAGAGCTAGGAGACTGCCAAGGACATGTCAGGCTGGGGCAGACCTCAAAACATAGGGGAAATCAGATCCTTTTATTCTTCTAAGGCACTTTGAAATGCTCTGAAAATTCATTTTCTTGCCCTTTTTGAGGCTCAGTTTCCTTATTTCTAAAATGGAAATAATAATAATAGTATTTGCTTTAAAGGTTATAAGGATCCACAAGTTAATACAAGTAAAGACCTTAGAACAGAATGCGGCACACAGTAATGATCAATAAAGGTTTGACTGGCCAATGATGAGGGTGAGGATGAGGATGAGGATGAGGATGAGGGTGATGCTAAGATGAGAAATAGCTACTTCCTGAGCCCAAAGGACATGGCTCAGATCAATGACTGAGTGGTGGGGGACTGGTGAAAGGAAATGATTTTTTCTTTTAGTGAACTGGTTGCCAAATCTGCATCATTTCCATTTGCACTGGCCTACCCAGCAGACACGATTCACTTCTTTATAGTTTTAATAGAACTTAAAGGCAAATTACAATATGCTCCCAATTTGGATGTTAGTTGTTTTGACCCACTGGCCTAGCTGTCAATCTCATTCTGTATCTCTGTGTATTCATTTATTTATTCAATAAATGTATCTCCTGAGTGCCCCTCTGTTCTGACCCCCATGCCAGGTGCTAAACAGGGGATAGTCCATGTCCTCAGTGAGCCTGCCAGCGTGGGGCAGAGAGACAAGAAGACTGTTTCAATACAGTGCTTTCAATGGGGTGCTTCTTGTGCAGGAGGCATTGCCCTGGCTGCCACTAGAGCTCAGAGTCTCAGGCCTAAGTGAGGACTAGGGTAAGAGGATGGGGGCATCCTGATGGAGAGAATAATAAATGCAAAGGCCCAAAGATAAGAGAGACCATAGGACTTTCAGGGGTTTTAAGGAGACAGGCAGGGGGAACACAGAACACCAGGCAGGCACTGCAAAGGTGAGTCTGAAGAAGTCAGCAGAGGTCAGGTTAATAAGGACCTTAGTTGCTGGGCTAAGGAGTCTGGAGTAAATTCTAAGTTCTATGAGAGACCACAGGTACGTTTTCAGCAGAGGTATGACAAAATAAATGGGTAGCTTAGAGAGATCTTTAGAGCTGCAGGATGGAGGACAGATGGGAAGGAAGGAAAATGGATATCAGGATCCTATCCAGGACCATTAAAAAATTTCAGATGGTCTATGATGGTGATTGTGCTAGGACGTGAGCGGTGAGGGTAGGGAGAATGGCACATAAAGAGCAGCTTCCAAGGCGTAGGCAGTCTGAGGCCAAACGCAAATGCAGTGAAAAGACGTTTAGCCAGTCTTCCCATGGGGCTTCAGTTCACTGTTGGTTGCCTGTGTGTGGGATGTGAATAGGAGGGAAGAGTCAAGGATGGCACCTAGACCTGTGACTCGGGCAAATGTTTGAATGTCGTTCAGTGAGATGGACACTAGGAGAGAAAGGCCAGATCTGGGGAAAGGACATAGAAAAATATAGTGTGTTCAGCTCAGACATGTTGAGTTTGAGGTATCTAAGAGACTTTGCAGTAAAGAACACTTAATGCACATTACTAACCTCCTCTGATCCAGCATCTGCTTACCTGTCCTGCCTTTCCTCTCACCTTTTCAGCCTGAGCACCTCCTGCACAGAATCATGTTCTCTGTTAGGAACCACTCTGCCCAGTTTCGGGAGTTGTAACTGCCCCATGGCTAAGGCTGAGTGAGCGACCTCTGGAATTTGAGCCATAAGGAGACAACGCTTGTCTCTGGTAGCAAACACTGCCTCTTCTTACTCTCTGCCCCCCAATGCATGGTCGGATAGTCGATGATGAGTAAGACTCCTCAGAGGAGGGGCAACCTAAGCCAGACATGATCACTTGGGAGGTCATCAAGGAAGGACTAGGGGGGCTGCAACAAAGAGGGAGTGATGGATCCTCGCCCCCTGGCTGTTCTGACGTAGCCTGAATCCCCATGTCCTCTGGGAGAAGTGCTTCCTGGCTCTAATCCACTTAAGCCTGAAAACCTGTGATGGGGAGGCAGTGCAGCCTCTTGTCACCTGGAGTGGGATCTGGGGTAATTGGGCATAAGAAAGAATTCCTAAAAGTCCTG
Organism: Sturnira hondurensis; assembly: GCF_014824575.4. Classification (NCBI taxonomy): domain Eukaryota; kingdom Metazoa; phylum Chordata; class Mammalia; order Chiroptera; family Phyllostomidae; genus Sturnira; species Sturnira hondurensis. The sequence goes on along the minus strand of NW_028076902.1, from coordinate 4,832,539 downwards.
TGAAACCTGTTTTGCTAGGAGTGCTTTCATTCATATGTTAAGGGTCTGAGCAGGAAATGAGTATGTCTCTCAAAGTTTCTGCAGCCCCCTTTCCTGCCAGACACTGACTCAGACTAAGCCTTCGGATTTCTTTGAAATGTTATCTACTTTTTGATCTTTACCACCTGTATTTCTGTGTATTACAACCCAATAAAAGCCTGTTGAGGAAGGGGCTCCTAATCTTTTTCCTCTGAGGAATTGGCCACTTCTCCTCCCCAAGCAGATCATGTCCTGGTAGTGTTACTTTTATCCATGGCAGACGGGGGGACTTGCAGGCAAAGTTGCCCCCACAGTTCTCCTCACTTTATAGCCTTTGCACATGCATTTCCAACTCAAACCTGCTCCCCAGCCCCCTCCAACACCACTCTTTTACCTCTCACCTGACCAACTTCTTTTCATTCTTGAAAGTTCAGCTTGGACAGCATGACCTTCTGACAACTTTTTCTTACCTCCCCCAGTTCCAGGAAGTGCCCCTCTGTGCGTTCTTGTCATTGTATTTCTTGGTTATTGCCTATCACACAATTCTACCTGTCTGTTTTCAAGTTTAGTCCCTCAAAACACTGTAACTGGACAGGAGGGTTGCTCATCAGTATGTCCATGGTGCTCAGTTCAGTGCCTGGCCCATGGTAATGGCTTAATGAACACGTGGGGTAAATTCAGGACATATGTGGATGTGAGAAGTGTCTGTGACATAGCATAAAAGTATACCTAGTACCTGCATCACCTTATTTACCACACAGCTGATGTCACTTAAACATGGGTTTAACCCCAACATCTTTTGAAATAGAAAGTTGAGCTCTCCTAAAATTGAAAATTTTCAGATAGGCACTGCTAAGAGCAATCTGATACAGTAACAGTTTCTGGCGTATGCAGCTCATGTTAACAGTTGCCCATATGACATACAGAAAGCTGTCAAGCCTGCTCCCAAAAGCAAAGTCAGTCAGTTCATGTTCCACTTGCCAAATTAATTTCATTTGACGTTTAATTTGTATCCTAAGGTGCTGTGGATTTAAACCTTGACTATGATAATAGAAGATTACAGAAGTGTTCCATTAGACAAAATCAAATCATCAAGCTATTTTTATTATGAGTGAGGCTGTCTTGATAAGGATATCTCCAAATCACATATACAGATCACCTAAAATACATGTATTAATTATTTTAATTTAAGTACCTATCCCCTCTTTCTTATGCCTGCTGTTGAGTGAAGAAAAGCATGCATCAGCTCCATGTAACCACAGAGAAAGGGGACAGCAGGAAGTTGGGAGTGTGTGAGCTTGAGAACCAGGAAACTGAGTTAAAACCTTACGTCCTCTGTCTATTAAAGGTGGTTACAACCTGGCTACACATTAGAATCACCTGGGGAGGTTTATTTTTAATATCAATGTCTGGCCCCACCCAGACAAAATAAATCAGAATCTCCAGGAGTAGTACATGGCATCTGTATTTTTTTTTAAAGTGATTCCTGCTTATATCTATTAACTACGTGATTATGGGCAGGTTACTTAATACCCTTATATACAAAATAATATGCAGTAGATATGGGCCACTGTCACAGCTGACCATTGACCTTTTTTTTTTTAATGTAATAGCTTATTGTTAGATTAGGCTTGAAAAATTCATACACTGCAATTGGTTGATATGTCCTTATAACTCCTTAAATTTATATGTCCCACTTTCCCTCTCCTTTTTTCTTTTCAATTTATTTATTGAAACAAATTATTTGTTCTATGGTTTTCTATGGTCTAGAATTTGCTGATTGCCTCTTCATGGTGGTACTTAACATGCTCCTCTTTCCTGTTTTTATTTGCTTTAAATTGGATTTTTAGATCAAAAGTCTTAATAAGATTCAGGATCAATTGGGGAGACCTCTCCACAGGTAATGATGTGTACCTCTCTCAGAAGCACATTATGTCAATTCATGCCTACTTTTATGATGTGAGCAGTGATTAGTAATCATTGCCTAGATCCATTATTTCACTGGGGCCTGCAAAATACTGATATCTCATTGTTTTATCTTCATTTATCAGCTAGAGCACTTTCATAAAGAGAAACTTTACTCTCACCAGTGTGGGATTTCCTGAGAAGGAGTATCTAAAGGGTAATCAAGAAAAAATGTTTCTTTATTTGTTCCCCTTATCACTTTTCAAAGCAATTATTTGGATCTGTAGAATCCTCCAAAGGTAACTGATGAAGATTGTTTTGATGTTGTTCTTGTTTTTGTTTTTTAGTATAATTATGAACTCATAGATTTAAACATATTTAAATTGTTTTAATCCATTGCAATTATTATTGACCTTCAAATGATTCTATCCTATCCTCCAACACTCATCACTCTCTGATGACCCCTTTGCTTTCCGCTTTGACAAGATGACCCAGCTTATCTTTTGCACATATCCTTCCCAGACCTGGAATCAGCCAGTTCTCCAAACTGATTCATGGAGTTGCCCTTGTTTCTAAGACTTTCAAGTAAACAAAACTAGATAGGAAATACTTTTTATTTTCTTTAAGATAAAAATCATCATGAGTGTATATTGGTATTTTAATTCAAATTCAGAGCTGAGGAGTGTTGATTTAAGTTCATCTATCTCATGTTTGCTTCTCTTTCCTGCAATACCCCAATGACTAGTTCCCAGCATCACCACATAATTTCCACCTTCATTGTGCCACACAGCCTGTACACAGGGCAAGTGTCCTGGCTTTCTTAGAGGCAGAAAAACAATACCAATACTAACACCAGTAAGATGGTAACCAAACAAAAAAATATATATTTTCCACAAATCTTTGTCCTTAGAATATGTCCCACAAAGAACATATAATTAAATTATTGTTATAAAGTCATTTAAAAGAGTTCCACCCTATGTGATCAAGTCACCAACTTGATGTACATTTTGTTTTCTTTTTCTTTGAATTCTTTAGGGATTTCTTTTTAAATTTAATGTGCTATAATTATGTAAACATATATATCCTATTCCAAAGTCAAATCTATATAAAAAGGAAGAGTTACAAAAGTCTGGTTTCTATTTCTGTCCTCTCCATAACTTCTCCCTCACAGGTAATTGCTTTTTTATTTTTCAAGTCTTTATTTATAATTCTATTTTTTTAATAAAAGCAAAAATTTGTGTATATTTATACCACTCCCATCTTTATTAATAAATAATAGCATGCCATAAACACTTTCTCCCCCTTGTTTTTTCACTCAATGATTTGTCTGGAGATTATTCTATACCACTACATGGATACATTCCTTCTTCCTCCTTAGAGCTGCATAGTACTCCACCATGTGATCGTACCAAGATTATTTCAACCAGTCACCTATTCAAGAACATTTGAGTGATTATGATTTTTGCTATCGTAAACAGGATAACAGTCTACAGCCCTGTACATACATTTTTTTCACCAGCCTCCCATGAGACTCCTGGAAGTGGGATTTCTGGGTCAAATGGTAAATGTGTTTGTAATCATGCTGGACATCACCCAGCTCCTCTGATAAAGACAGGGACTGTATCATTTTGATGTCACCTGAAATGTATGACAGTATTTATTTCTTCATATCAGCCTGCCAGGGTGTTTTTTCAAACCTCTGGATCATTACCAATCTGTTAGATGAAAAATGGTATCTGGGTGATTATAATTTACATTTCTCTTAGAACAAGTAAATTTACCACGTTTTTGTAGCTCCAATGGACATTTGTATAAATTTTTTTGTGAAATGTCTATTCATATTTCTACCCATTTTGCTATATAATTAGTCTGATCTTTTTCTTCTCTTTTTTTAGTTCTTTTATGCTTCAAGGTTACTAAACTTTTACAATGATATAAGTCGAAAATGTTTCCCAGTTTTTCATATGTTCTTTTTACTTTTGTATGACTTTTTCTCCAATCAAAACTTTATTGTTATGCAGTTAAATGTATGGATCTTTTCTCTTATTGCATTTGGATTTGGAATAATGATTAGGAATATTTTCCCTATTCCCAGAGTATAGAAAAATTTACCCATGTTTTCTTCTGATATCTGTATGCTTTTAATTTTCACATTTAATCTCTAATGCATTTGGAATTTATCAGTGTACATGATGCAGGCTATTGAACACCATTTATTAAAAAGTTCATCTTTTCTCCCATTAATTTGAGATGCTGCCTGTATTGCATATTAACAAATGCAACTAACTGGGTCTATATTGGATTTTCTATTCTGTTTCATTGATCTGTCTATTCATATGTCAATGCCACTCTCTTTTAATTATAGAGAATGTATAACAGTGTTTTAATACCTTAAAGTGTTCTCCAAGCCAACACCTTATGCTGCTCTTTTTATTTTTTAAAATAATTTATCTTAATTAATTAATTTATTTATTTTAATTTAATTCTTTTTTTTACAGTTGGCATGTATTTTTTCTTTTATTTTTTTATTTAATTCTTATTCAAGTACAGTTTTCTGTTTTATATTCCCTGCCCTGCCCCCCCACCAGTGCTCCCCACCTCCCTCCCATTTCTGACTCCCACCTTAATTATTGTCCATGTGTCCTTTATACTTATTCATGTGAGTCCCTCCCCTTTTCCCCTATGATTCTCTCCCCTCTCCTCTCTGGACCCTGTCAGCCTGTTCCGTACTTGAGTGTCATTGGTCATATTTTGCTTGCTTGTTTGTTTTGTTGTTTAGATTCCTGTTAAAGGTGAGATCATATGATATTTGTCTTTTACCACCTGGCTTATTTCGCTCAACATAATGTTCTCCAGTTCCATCCATGATGTTGCAGAAGGTAGGAGCTCCTTCTTCCTTTCTGCATATGCTGCTCTTTTTAAATCCATAAAATTTCTGTGGCTTTTCTTGCTTGTCTGTTCTTCCAAGTGAACTTTTTGTTGTCTCTAGCTCTGGATTAACACACACACACACACACACACACACACACACAACCTATGGCTTTTTATAAAAATTTGCTAATGTATAAATTAATTTAGGATCAACATCATATGGCATGTCTCTGCATTTGTTCAAATATACTTTTGCTCTTATGTAATTACTCATATAACTTATACTTTCTATTATGTTTAATCTAGATTTTTAAATATTTACTATAAATTCAGTTTTTCTCTAACTATAACTTCTGTTGATTTTTTTGTTGTAATTATAATCTGCTACTGTGATAAATTCCCTTATTGTTTATAGTTCTTTCATTGATTCTTTTGAGTTTTCAAGATATAAAATCATATTATCTACAAACAGAAATACCTGATTTCTCATTTCCATTGGGTGCCTCTAATTACTTTCTCTCATCTAAGTGCCTTGCCTAAAACCTTTTAACACAATGTCACCAAAAAGGGGTGATGGTGAGCATTCTTACCTCATTCCTTACTGTAACAGGAAAACCTCTAACATTTTCTCATTAAATAAAAAATAAACCACCACCTTTTAGATTTTGGAACACACGCACCATATCAATTGCTATTTTATTGAGTATTCTTAGTGTGAATGAGTATTAAATAATGCCAAATGACTTTTCTGAACCTATAGAGATGATTATATAATTTTTCTCCTTAGCTGCATTAATATGATGGGTTGTGTTAATAGATTTTCTAATGTTGAACCTCCATAGCATTCTTGAAATAAATTCCACTTATTCATGATGTATTATTTTTAACATGCTATTGGATTCTATTTGCTAATACTTTATTTATACTTTTACATTTATATTTAGAACTGAGATTGTGCTGTGGTTTACTTGTTTAGAGAAATCATTGACAGAGTTAGGGATCAATGTTTTACTCTCTTTGTAAAACAAATTTTCAAGTTTTTCTTCCTCTTCTATGCTCTGGAATAGTTTTACCAGAGATAATTTGATCTTTAAGTTTGATATACTCCCCCTGTGAACATGTCTGGAGTTAATACTTTTTTTTTGAAGTTAATACTTTTTTGTGGGAAATATCTTTTACTTCTATTTCTTCCATAGCAATTAGTCTATTTAACAACTTCTGTCCCACTAGTGTCAATTTTATTGTCATCCTCGAAAATGAAATAGCCAGTTGTTTGCCAGTAAAATGAGTTTATTTGGCAATAGCAGAGGACTTGTAAGTTGGGAATTGCAAACTATGGCAAAACCATAGGCGAGTTAGGAGAACAGAGGAGAGGTGCTTGCTCTTGCAAAGGAAGGAAGGACTGGAGCAGGAGGTTTCAAATGAAAGTCCATTGGAGGAGAGAGAGAGTCTCATGGGTTCAGGTGAGTTATTGTAGCTTCTCCTTGACTGAGTTGTTGCTGGGCAAGGAGAAATTCTCCTCCCTCCTGCTAGGGTAGTAAAACAAGGTTCTTTCTGGAGCCTTCTGTGAACAAGGAGCAGTAGAAGTGCATGAGAGCTCCCGCTCACGTCCTCCCAGCTCCATTTCAAAGGGAGTTTTCCTTCATATGTGTTCACATGAAGTTGATTTTCTAGAAAATAATTAAGAATTTTTTTGAAAACTTCATATAAGCTTACACATTTATTTGTAGAAACTTGTTTAAAACAAGTCTCATGATTTTAAAAATTCTCTCTGTTATGGTAGATTTTTCCCTCTTGCTACTTCTAATTTTGCATGTTTATGATTTTTGCCTTTTTCACTACATAAAGTAGCCTGTGGGTTTTTTCAGCTTTCATAATTTGAATTTATTTATGTTTCTACTCTTGTATTGTTATTGTTGTTTTCTTACACATTTATCTTTATTACTTCTGTCCTGCTTTCTTTTGGCTTATTTTTAAATTATTTACCTAGATATTAGTTTCATTTTAGGTTATTTTTCCTTTTTGTTAATATAAGTATTTCACTGTATAAATTTTCCTTTTATAATTGTCTTTAACATTTATTATTCTGCAATTTCAGCCTGCGTGTGCTCTTTGACCTGAGTTATTAGAATATTTTTACATTTCTAAAAAACCCTTTTCAAATCTTTATTATTAGTTTCTGATTTTGTTTCATTCTATTTTTCTAATTTCTTAAAATTTAATTATTGTTCAAGTACAGTTTTCTGTCTTTTACTCCCATCCCAGCCCACCCCCCACCATGCTCCCCACCTCCCTCCCATTCCCCCCACCGCCCCTCCTTAGTTGTTGTCCATGTGTCCTTTATACTAGTTCCTGTAAATCCTTCCCCTTTTCCCCTGAAATTCCCTCCCCTCTCCCTTCTGGTTCCTGTCAGCCTGTTCTGTATTTCAGTGTCTTTGGTTATATTTTCCTTGCTTGTTTGTTTTGTTGTTTAGCTTCCTGTTAAAGGTGAGATCATATGGTATTTGTCTTTCACCACCTGGCTTATGTCACTCAGCATAATGCTTTCCAGTTCCATCCATCGCTCTAGTAAAAAAAAATCATGTTTTAGCTATTTTTATTCTTTAGAATTTATTTACTGTTAAAATATATTTCCTTTATGACCTAAGACACAATCAATTTTCACAAATAGTCATGTGCACTCAAAACGAAGGTATGGCCAGCTGGCCATGTCCCTCAGATATATCAGGTGCTAATCCCTAGAAGCTGGAAATGTGACTTTATAAGGAGGAGGGGTCTCCTCAGATATGACCAAGTTAATAATTTGTAGATGAGGAGATTACTCGATTGAGCCCTAAATGCAGCCACCTTATGAGAGAGAGTCTGAGGCAGGTTTGACACACACAGAGAAAGCCGTGCAAAGAGGGAGCAGACAGAGGGTTGAAGATGCAGCCTTGCTGTATCCTGATTTTGGCCCAACGGAACTAATTTTGAATTTCAGCCTCTGGAAGATGACAGAATAAACTTCTATTGTTTTAGGCCACCAAGATTGCAGGAATTCGTCATAGCAACTCTAGGAAACTAACACAGAAGGTGTTCCCTCTATTAATTAGATTTCAGAGATTTGTATGTAGATTCTATACTACTGATTATCCTGTCTAGATTTTTTACAGTGTTTCTATCTTGTCCACTTGCTCTGTCTTTGATTGAGATACGTTAAAGGTTTCTACTATTACTGGCGCTCTATTTCTCCTGCATTCTGCATCCTGTTGTATCTGCTTTACTGAAAACTTCATCATGTTATTGAGTATATAATATTAATCACTGTTTTATCTTCATTCCATATTGTAGTCTTTTGCATTATAAAGTGCCTTTGTATTGTTTGGGATATGCTCTTATAAACAACATTAAGTGAATTTGTTAGCCAACTCAACCCTTTTCTTTTTATAGAAGATTTAAACCTATATATGTATTTATTAATGCCATCTATATGCTTGGCATTAGTTTTTTCATTTTGTTTCATGCTATATAAATTATACATACTCACACAGACAAACATATAGTCTTCCTCATGTGTAGTCTGTTTTGTTTGCATTCTCTCTTTTGATGTTTAGGAAAGTTCATATTTTTTGTTCTAAGCTTACCTTTAGAAAAATGCTTTTGTATAATCTTAATCCCCTCTTCTTTTGGATACTTCCTATCAATTACATATAATAAACAATATTGGAATTAGCTAGTATTGTTTTTTCTCCTTCCATCCTGTTCCCTCAGTACCTAATTTGAAATAATAGATTTTTTCTAATTAAAACCCATAGGGCCATCAGCAAGCTATTTTCACTTCCATATGCTCTTCATCTTATCTCCCCAATATTTCATAGTTACTCAAATACTTACCATTTTTTATAGTTATACATTGATAGTTACACTGTTTCTACAATGCAAAGCAGATAAGCAATGCATAATGAGCAGCTCCTTTATTGCAATCATTCAGTCATGGTGCTAAAGGTAAATATACACTCAAGACCCCTCAAATCTAAAAGTCAAAACTCAGTTTCCCAGGTTACCTTACAAACAGGACACAAGCCAGTGACTACATTTTGGCAATCACACATTTCATTCAGAACTGAGCAATGCTAAGAAACACCCTGTATACGGAGCTGCCATTTGTGCTGAAATAGCTGGCACTCCAGGGCATCTGGCTCCCAAAGGCACCAGAGGGAGAGAGCAGTTTCCCAAAGATTTTAAGGTCAGGTTCCAGATACAGAAATGGTATTAGTAGTAGTACTAGTAGTTACAGTAAAATCTAACTTCTGGTGTTTGTACTTGATAGTCATGACATCAGTGATAGGGGTCTCCTAAGCAAATCAATTCTCCAGTTTGGTTTGGGAACCCTGGGTTTGAGATGGTTTCCACAGACATTCTAACATTATTGTGATCTTACTAAATTCTTTAACATATTCCTGCTTTGCTTAATCAGAGTAGATACTATCACTTGCATTCAAAGTCCTCAATGATACTTGGAGGCCATAAGTCCCCTCACTGCTATGAAAACTAAACGATATGCTAAAAAAAATTTCAATTTTTCATTGAATTTATTGGGGTGACATATAATAAAATTATATTTTTCAGGTGTACAATTCTATATATCTCATCTGTACACTGTATTGTCTGTTCACAATCCCAAGGCGAGTCTCTTTCCACCACCATTCATCCCACCTTTATTCTCTTCAGTCTCCCCCACACCCTTTTCCCCCTAGCAATCATCACACTGCTATACTGTTATCTATGTCTAGAGGGGTTTTTTTTGCTTAATTCCTTCACGTTTTTCACCCAGCCCCCCAACCACCCTCCACCCTGACAGCTGTCAGTCTGTTCTCTCTATGAGTCTGTTTCTATTTTGTTTATCACTTTTTTTCATCAGATTCTACATATAACTGAAATCATATGCTACTTGTCTCTCTCTGAATGGTTTCTTTCACTTGGCATAGTGCTCTCCAAGTCCATCCATGCTGTTGCAAAAGGTAATATTTTCTTTTCTATGGCTGAGTAGTATTCCATGTGTAAATGTACCACAGCTTTTTTATCCACTCATGTACTGATGGACACTTGGTCTGCTTCCAAATCGTGGCAATTGTAAATAACATTGCAATGAACATAGGGGTATGTATATTCTTTCAAATCGGTGTTTCAGGTTTCTTCAGATATATTCCCAGGATTGGAGTCTCTGGGTCACAAGACAGTTCCACTTTTAATTTTTCAAGGAATCTCTGTAATTTTTTTATACTGGTTCCACCAATCTGCATTCCTACCAACAGTGCACAAAGATTCCCTTTTCTCCATATCCTCACCAACACACTGGCCTGGGTTCTCTATTCTGTTCCACTGAGCTACATATCTGCTTTATGCAAATACCATGCTGTTTTGATTACTATAACCTTCTAGCATAGTTGTTTGTTGATTTATTGATGATAGCTATTATGGCAAGTGAGAGGTAATAATTCATTGTGGGAAACACTTCTAGCCAAAATGGAGGCATAAGTAGACATACTGTGCTTCCTCGCAAAACCAAAATAAGGACAACAAAAATTTAGAAATAAAAAAACAACTGGAACTGACAGAAAATTGAACTGTATGAAAGGCCAATAACCAAAGAGTTAAAATCAGCACCTTCATCCAGACAGGTAGGAGGGGCGGAGTCAGGAACCGGGAAGAGAGGGATCTCAGCCAAAAAAAAAAGCAGTGGCTTGTGGATCCTGGGTGCTGATCCAGGCAGCAGCTGACAGACCCCGGGTGGGCAAGACACCAGTGGGCGGACCCTGGGCACGCAGGCAGTGGCTGGCAGACCCAGCAAGGCATGCAAGGCGGCTGGCTGACCAGGCGGTCCCACATTCATGCACAGACAAACCAGGCGAAACTGGGGAGCCAGACAGACTGTACAACCCAGGGTCCCAGCTAGGGGAAATAAAGCCTCAAAACAGCAATTGAAAACACCTGTGAGAGGGGTGCGGCAGTGGGAGAGACTCCTAGCCTCACAGGAGAGTTCGTTGGAGAGAACCACGTGGTCCTAGAATGTACACAAGCCCACCCATATGGAAATTAGCACCAGAAGGGCCTAGTTTGATTGGGGGAAGTGGTGGAAGGGACTGAAATACAGCAGAGAGTGGAGCAAGTGCCATTGTTCCCTCTCTGACCCCTCCCCCACAAGCAGCATCACAACCCAGTGACTTGGTTGCCCTGCCCTGGTGAACACCTAAGGCTCCACCCCTTACTACCATAATGGGTGCACTGAGACAAAAAAAAAAAATGGCCCAAACAGAAGAATGGATTGGAACTCCAGAACAAATATGACTAAGTGATCAAGAGATAGCCAATTTATCAGATGCAAAGTTCAAAGCACTAGTGATCAGGATACTCATAGAATTGGTTGAATTTGGTTGCAAATTAGATGAACAAGTAAAGGCTAGGCTAGGTGAAGTAAAGAAAAATGTAGAGGGAACCAATAGTGATGAAAAAAAGTGGGACTCAGATCAATGGAGTGGACCAGAAGGAAGGAAGAAACAATCAAACAGAAAAGAATGAAGAAACAAGAATTTTTAAAAATGAGGAGAGGCTTAGGAACATCCAGGGCATCTTTAAACATTTCAACATCCGAGTTATAGGGGTTCCAGAAGGGGAAGATGAAGAGCAACAAGTAGAAAACTTATTTGAACAAATAATAAAGGAGAACTTTCCCAGTCTGGCAAAGGAAATAGACTTCCAGGAAGTCCAGGAAGCTCAGAGGGTCCCAAAGAAGTTGGACCCAAGAAGGAACACACCAAGGCACATCAGAATTACATTAGCCAAGATTAAAATGAAGGAGAGAATCCTAGAAGCAGCAAGAGATAAGGGGACAGTCACCTACAAAGGAGTTCTCATCAGACTGTCAGTGGATTTCTCAAAAGAGACCTTACAGGCAAGAAGGGGCTGGAAAGAAGTATTCCAAGTCATGAAATCCAAAGACCTACATCCAAGATTGCTTTATCCAGCAAAGTTTTCATTTAGAATACAAGGACAGATAAAGTGCTTCTTAGATAAGATCAAGTTCAAGGAGTTCATCATCACCAAGCCCTTATTATCTAAAATGTTAAAGGGACTTATCTAAGAAAAAGAAGATAAAAAATATGAACAGTGAAAGGACAGCAAACTCACAGTTATTAACAACCACACCTAAAACAAAAGCAAATTAAGAGGACAGCTAGATTGGGAGAGGAACCATAAAAAAGGAGATCACATGGAGGGTTAGCAACAGGGGAGTGGGAGGAGGAGAAGGGGGGGAGAAGGTACAGAGAATAAGTAGCATAGATGGTAGGTAGAAAATAGACAGAGGGAGGGCAAGAATAGTAGAATCTAAAGAACTTTTGCCCTGGCTGGTGTAGCTCAGTGGATTGAGCATGGGCCTGTGAACCACATGATCGCGGTTCGATTCCCAGTCAGGACACATGTCTGGGTTGCAGGCCAGTTCCCAGCAGGGGACTCATGAGAGGCAACCATACATTGATATTTCTCTCCTTCTCTCCTTCCCTTCCCCTCTAAAGATAAATAAATTTTTAAAAATAATTTAAAAAAAGAACTTGTGAAACATGGACATAAGTAAAAGTGGGGAATGGTGGGAGAGGGGGTGTGCAGGGTGGAGGGGAATGAAGGAGGGGAATAGGACAACTGTAATGGCATAATCAATAAAATATATATTTTTAAAAACCTAAAAAATTGGATTTGCCAGTCAGGGCACATGCCTGGGTTGCAAGCCAGTTCCCAGCAGGGGACCCATGAGAGGCAACCATACATTGATATTTATCTTCTTCTCTCCTTCTCTCCTTCCCTTCCTCTCTCCTCTAAAGATAAATAAACAAAATCTTTTTAAAAAAGATTGCTGAGGCTATTTAAATTTTTTTGTGGTTCCTTATACATTTTTGGAATATTCATTCTAGTTCTGTGAAAAAAAGACATTGGTAACTTGATAGAAATTGCATTGACTCTACACATTGCTTTAAGTGGTATGAACATGTTAATGATGTTAATTCTTTCCAAGAACACAATGTATGCTTCCATTTATTTGTATCTTCTTCAGTTTCTTTCTTCAGTTTGTTATAGCTTTCTGAGTACAGGTCTTTTTAAATCCTTGGTTAAATTTATTCCAAGATATTTTTCATGCAGTTGTACATAAGATTATTTTCTTAATTGCCCCTTCTGATAGTTCACTATTGGCATATGAAAATAAAACTGATTTCTGGGTATTTATTTTATATCCTGCTACATTATTAAATTCCTTTATTATTTCTAGTAGAGTTTTTTGGTGGAATCTTAGGGTTCTCTATATACAGTAATGTATTAGGTAGATCTGCTATGGCTCCTAGTGTTGTTAAGGTAGATTTTTGTAGTAGGTGTCCTGTGAAACTCAGCCATGCAGTCTACTTGATCACTTTATCTGGTGCTCCAGGAACATCTGTGCATGTTATATGGACCCTCCTGTTGTAATTGAGATTCTATTGCTATTGTCCCATTTTCACATGTGATTGTCTGTGAGGACTGACCTTGACCACAGTATATGACCTTCTCTGCAGATAATCACATAAAGCAAGATTCACCTCAGCCAGGTCTGGTGCCTTCCAAGCTCTTCCTTTGGATATGACACTTCTGAAACTAACTGGGTGTTGTCTGAAGCTAGCCACTGGGTGTGTTGGTCCTGGGCCTTCTTGGGAGGGACTCTGCTGTAGGACAATGTCAGATGCTGCCTGTGGCTGACCCTGAAAAACCTGTTTGGAGCTACAAAGTGATCCACAGTTTGTGGCTGTCTCTGGTAGGCCTGGGTGTGCATGGGAAGGATCAAACTGCACATCAGTGCTGTTTTTTACCATTACTGGGCCCAGGGACAGGTCAGCAAAAGTCCCCAAACACCCCAAGATCTACTTCTGCCCACCTCCATCTGCCAGCTCTGTGTTAGGCTCAGTCACTAAAAGGGCTTCTGGCAGTACTCGAATTATAGGAGGTGGGTTCTCAGTGAGTCACCAGGTAGGGGTGAGTGGTGTTCCCTAGATTGATACAGGTTCAAACTCAGTGCCAGTGATGGGTCTGCAGACACTCCGCAAGGCTGTACTAAGGTAGCTGCCACCCACCAGGTGCCCACAGATCTTTGTGGTGGGGCAGGGCTCAGGGAATCATCAGAATGAGGCCAGCACAGTTTATTAGGCCCAAACATACCAAAATTTGGCAGTGTGAATGGAGGGCTCTGCATAGTAGGGTAACTCAAGGGAAAAATGGCCCCCATCCTAGAGTCACACAGCTTAGTCTGTCAAAGACTGTGCTGGAAACCCAAGTTTAACACAATGGGTTGGCAGGAGTCAGGGGGGTGGGGCAGATAAGTCTTCCATGAAGGGGAGGTGCCAGTCAGGATTAGGGGAATGTGAAAGGAGTGGCCTCTACCCCAGACTCACACAACTCAGTCTGTCCCAGATTCTGCCCAGATCTTGGCAGAATAGGGCCACCAGGAGTTGAAAGTGTGGGATTAACTGGAGTCCAGAAGGTGGGGCTAGAGAAATAGGCACCAGTAAGGTTCACAGGAAAGTGGAAAGAATGACTCCTGCCCCCAAGCTAAACCAATCACTGACACCTCCAGCGTCAGCCCAGATCTCTACACCCAGGCCCAGGCAGCTGATTCCTCAGCAGGGCACAAGCTCTGCAGGCTATGAGCTCTGTAGGGGGTAGTGACAGGGAGTCCTGAGGATGGGAATCCTGCGTTCCCCCAGGCTCATGCCATGTGGAGAGGCGCGCTTCCCCCAAGAAAGATGGTGTCTGCAATGTGGGATGGGGACTCAGCCAAGGGTTCTGGTGGCTGCCCTCTCAGCTCTTCCTAAGAGCCACAAACCCCAGTCTGTCCTCCCACAACTCTAGTCCACTTCATCCTCCTTCTGCTGGAACCCAGGATGAGGGGTGCCAAAAAAAAATTGTGTTTTGGCACTTTAAGAGGACACCAGTGTCTCTAGCAGACTCTTGTCTCTCCCTGATGGACAGACTCTCTGCTGATTTTTCACAGACAGATTTTATGTGGGTGCCTCTTCCTAGCTCAGATGCTCTGGGCTAGGAATACCAGTGTGTAGTTCAGACCCCTCGCTCTTCAGGGAGAACCTTTACAGCTGAGATATCCCTCTGGGATCTCAGCTGTCACCCATAGGAGCAGAGCAGCCCTTTCCACACCTCCGTCCTTCCCATCAGTCTCCATGTGGCTTATTCTGTAAATCCCTGGTCCCAAGACTTCTCTTCAGCTAGTCTTCAGTTGGTTATCCAGGTTGATTTCTCTATATGTTAGCTGCAATTCCAGTTTGGTCCTGATACGAGCGAGGTGAGTATATCACTCACTTAGTCTGTTGTCATCTTGGATCTTTATCAATTCTTAATACACAATAGTGTTTGGCAGTTACTAGTTTCTTTCTGGGTTTCTTGAGGAGGCAAATAATGGGTACAGAGGCTGCCATACTATTGGAGTTTCGGAATAGGTGTGCATTCATTAAAGAGATATTCATTTTCCTTTCCCCGGGCACTGAATGTGCTCCTCAAATGTTTCTTGGGACTTCCACCAAGATGGAGGCGTAGGTGGAAACACTATGCCTTCTCCCACAACCAAGTATGAATACAACAAAGGTTTAGTAAACAAAGACACAGCCAAAGAACAGAAAACTGAACTATACGGAGTCCAACAACAATGAACCATTCAACCAGGATGGTAAGAGGGGTGGAGCCAGCAGTGGAACAGGGTTGGGCAGGAAGGATCCCCCAACCCAGGTAACCCAGGCGCACAGGCAGCCGGGGTAGCATCATGGACCCAATGAGGGTGCGGGGCAGGCTGAGTGTGGTTGAACATTTGCACACGCAGATAAACCCAGCAAAGGAGTGAGCATTGAGACAGACCAAGGAGCCCCAGTGGTGGGAGGAGGCAGAGGGGATCGCCATTGATTCCCTTGACTCCGCCCCCACATACAGCGTCACAACCCAGCAACTGAGTTGCCCCACCCTGGTGAACACCTAGGGCTCTGCTCCTCATATGTAACAGGCACAAACAGTCCAAAATATGGCTCAAGAAGAACTCAAAGCCCCAGATCCAATAACTCTAAGCAACCAGGAAATAGTGAACCTCTCAGATGCACAGTTCAAAACACTGGTGATCAGGATGCTCACAGAACTGGTAGATTATAGTCACAAATTAGAGGAACATATGAAGGCTAAACTAATTGAAATGAAGGGAGATGCACAGGAAACCAATAGTGATGGAAAGGAAACTGGGACTCAAATCAATGGAATGGACCAGAAGGAAGAACAAAACATCCCACCAGAAAGGAATGAAGAAATGAGAATTCAAAAAAATGAGGAGAGGCTTAGGAACCTCCAGGACATCTTTAAACGTTCCAACATCCGGATTATAGGGGTACCAGAAGGGGGAAAGAAACAGCCACGAGTGGAAAACTTATTTGAACAAATAATAAAGGAGAACTTCCCCAGTCTGGCAAAGGAAATAGACTTCCAGGAAATCCAGGAAGCTCAGAGAGTCCCAAAGAAGTTGGACCCAAGAAGGAACACACCAAGGCACATCATAATTACATTAGCCAAGACTAAAATGAAGGAGAGAATCCTAGAAGCAGCAAGGGATAAGGGGACAGTCACCTACAAAGGAGTACCCATCAGACTGTCAGCGGATTTCTCAAAAGAGACCTTACAGGCAAGAAGGGGCTGGAAAGAAGTATTCCAAGTCATGAAATCCAAAGACCTACAGCCAAGATTGCTTTATCCAGCAAAACTTTCATTTAGAATGGAAGGACAGATAAAGTGCTTCTCAGATAAGGTCAAGTTCAAGGAGTTCATCATCACCAAGCCCTTATTATATGAAATGCTAAAGGGACTTATATAAGAAAAAGAAGATGAAAAATATGAACAGTGAAAGGACAGCAAACTCACAGTTATTAACAACCACACCTAAAACAAAAGCAAACCAAGAGGACAGCTAGATCAGGAGTGGAACCATAGAAATGAAGAACACATGGAGGGTTAGCAACAGGGGAGTGGGAGGAGGAGAAGGGAGGAGAAGGTACAGAAAATAGCACAGACAGTAGGTAGAAAATAGATAGGGGGAGGGCAAGAATAGTAGGGGAAATATAGAATCTAATGAACTTGAGACATGTGGTTATAAACTAAAGTGGGGGAATGGTGGGGGAGGGGGTGTGCAGGGTGGAGGAGAATGAAGGGGGGGAATAGAACAATAACTGTAATGGTATAATCAATAAAATATATTTTTTTAAAAAAGAAATATTTCTCGGAATCTTTCCAGTCTAGTTTGTAAAGAGCAAAAATAATAAACTATACACAGAACTGGCTATAGGAGTCATAGGGTCTGGTGCAAAACAAAAATATGGGGCCCTTTTAAAAAACTGTTAAGATTTTTAAGATAGCACCTGAGAATTATCCCAAGCACAGGCCCCTTCTGAGAATTTGTACATGAGGCACTTCTGATCATCTTTCTCATCTGTTGGTGTAACAGGGTGCAGCCAAGAGGGGGGGCCAAAAATGGCTTTAAAATGGGGTCCAGAGCTCAGGGTGTCCAAGGAATATTAGAAAGACATATAAGATGTCCTCACCCCTTAACAGCACCACAAGTGTCAGTTGGGGGAAGGAACAAATGGAGATGAGCCATTGAGAGCTGTTTTGCATAGCAACAGTTTTGCAGATAACCTCTAGAATGGTCATTTAACATATCTATAATCTTTAACTGGTTTCATAGATATGTTAAATAGCTGTGACCATGCTTTGAGCCAGGGAAAAGGAAGTGACTTCCACCAGAGATGTAACTGGGAGGCAACTCCCAGCCTCCTCCTCCCTTACAGCACCTGCGTGAGAGCTTGGAGATGATTGGCTCCACACCATGAGGCCACACCTGCCCAGACTCATGATGGCAGCTCAGTAAACTTGGAATATACAGGAATGCTGGCAAGTGTAGCCGATTGTAGGAGGAGTCGGAAATGGGGCTGCAAAGGAGGACTGGCACAAGGATTTAAAACCCAGACACAGCAGCCATTGGAGGAGTACCTCATGGCTTTGCCAGAGTGGGGACCCACACAGCCATGTGAGAAGGAGAGGGAACCACACAGCTGTGTCAGTGCAGAGAGAGCGCCACTCGCTTGTGGACAGAGTGGGGATCTCCACAGCTGGGGGTAGAGAGAATCACCATGCGGCTTTAGCAGAGACTCACCACTCAGCTTTGCCAGAGTGGCAAACCTACCCTTTCCGCAGCCATGTGAAAAAAAGAACCATGTTGTTTCGGACAGAGTGCAGACCCCTGCAGCTTTCGTAGAAGAGGACCACTCGGCTTTGGGTGCTCCCTTTGGCTGCATGGCCTAGAAAGCAGGGGACACTTTGCCTGGAAGGAGGGTGAAAGAACTCTTGCCAGTAGGCCATGAGAAGGTGCCACATGGCTTTGGAGTAATTAGGGATCCTGCCTGGATGGCAACACCACTGACAGTGCCAGCAGCCTGAAACATGGATGTGTGCTTCTTTCCTTGAGTTACAGTACCCTGAATTAGGGCAGGGGGAGAAGGAAGTGCTGTGGGCATCTGTGGTTATCCTAAAGGTCTTTGATATTTTAATGGGGGACATTGGGTTACTACTTTAAGTCTGTATAGCTTTAAATAAACCTTTCCTTTCCTTTTCACAAATCTCTGGCATGGAGAGACATCTTTCCTCTGGCAGTGGACAGACGAGTCCAGTAGATGGTCTGGATGGTATTAGTATACTTTCCTTGGGGGGGAGGCCCTGTTGTTCTGTGACAGTTTTTGGCATCCCTGAGTGGGCCAAATATTGCCCCCCGGGTTGGACCTCTGTTCTAGAACATTGGTATTAAGAGTTGAGATTGTGACAGGGACACTTAGAGCCTGTTCTCTGTGGCCATCCATAAATTCTGTTCAAAATAGGTAAGCCAGTATATTTATACACCATAGCTGGCCACAACAAAAGGCTCTTCTAGTCAACTATACAAAATTGCATTTGTAATATAGTTTCATTACAAAGTTACATGAGAAGTACAAAATTCATGTCTATTTTAAGGCAAAAGTATACAAAAATGCATGTTCAACTAAAGGCCAAAATTGAAGCACGTGTTCACTTTCAATATTAAAAGACAGAATGTCAATACCAAAAGGAACAAAAGAGAGTACCTAACCCAAGCCCAGTGACTTGTTCTTGAGGAAACTGAGCCCCAATGAAGTTAACTGCCTACCTAAAGTGACATAACTAGTTAGTGTTAAATATACTAGAATCTCTGGCTCCTGAAATCCAGTTTAAATTTGCCTCTTTTTGTGTGCTGCAGCGGGTAACCAATTTTTCCCCCAGTCATGAACATCCACAACAAAAGTAAGAATACCAGACAAGGAAAGAAAATTCAGGGTTGAAAACCTTCAGGACTTGAAGAGAAGAAAGAAGCTTGCAACTACATAAAGCAAAAA
Source organism: Sturnira hondurensis (assembly GCF_014824575.4). NCBI lineage: Eukaryota > Metazoa > Chordata > Mammalia > Chiroptera > Phyllostomidae > Sturnira > Sturnira hondurensis. Next base: position 4,813,247 of record NW_028076902.1, on the reverse strand, counting down.
AATTTTCTTTTTTAATTACAAAATCTATCTGCAATAATTCAAATCAAAAGGCATAAATTAAAAAGTGATATTATACCCATTTATTCAATCTAACTCCTCAAATATTATTGCTTGTATCACTTGGGTGAACATCCATTCAGATATTTTATACTGGAACTCAAATTTCAGTTTAGGTCAGTTTTATTTCTAGCCTTATTTTATTTCTATTTCCCCCCTCGCCTCAGGATAAGCTTATTGATTTCAGAGAGAGAGATAGAAAGAGAGAGCATGAGAAATATCAACGTGAGAGGGAAACACTGATTGGTTGCCCCCTGCACACACCCGGACTGGGGATCAAACCCACAGCCCAGGTAAGTGCTCTGACTGGTAATTGAATGTGTAATCTTTCAGTGTACTGGATGATTCTCCAACCAACTGAGCCACCTGGCCAAGGCTTAGCCTTATTTTAAATGTACAACCCACTGAAAATAAATAACTGAAAAAAATTTTAATGTCTTAATACAAATTAAAAGTGTTCTTAACCGCTGAAAATAGATATATGGTTTTTTCAGAGGACTAGCCTATTTGGAAGTAGTGAAGTTGTTATTCAATTTTCAATAAATAGAAAATGTACAAATTATTAATGCACAATGTAATTATACTGAAATTCTTTGTATTTTTATATTGATTTGGCCAAATCCTCTTTCCCTTACACTTACTTCTGCTGCCAATATTAACTTACTAAGTATTCTAGAATAGGAAAGATGTCACACAGTACATTTTCCACTAAACTTCTATATTTCTCATTTAGTGATGAACTACTTGGTAATAATTTCTTTTCCATTTCTTTCAAACTAAAACACATTTTGTTTATTCATTCTGTGATATGGAAATTTTTTTTCAGAAATCTTTGGGAAATAGGGGTTAAGTCTTTGACATATACTGCACTACTTTGAAGATATAAAAATATATAGCAACTGAGAGTGAAAACATCATGTGCATTGCTTACTCATATAACAAAGGCTACACAAATCATATCACTATCTTTCTGGGATTACTAATAAAAATCCTTGAAACTGCTAATGGCTGATTTCCTTGGACTATAGGAATTACTTGACACCAACATAAACAGTGCTTGTATAAATAATCCTTAAATTTATATTCTACTGCTACATTGAGATGTAAATTTACAGAAGAAAATTTAGTTCTTCCATTTCACCATTAAAACACAATTAAAATCCCCATAGATAATGCTGATTGTTGGAAACCCCTAATAGATGGTGAACTCTCCGCTATTCAACTCAATCGTTCAAATTCAGATTCCTCAGCCAAACTAAATTTCGGTTCCAATTATGTATAAATTTGTTAGTTAACTGGCAGTCAAGCCAACAGCCTGCGGTTTATAAGTTGTCAGATTCAGTCTTCTGGTGCAACCAAACCAAAAACTGGCTCTGCAGGTACACCCTCAACAGCTCCACGATTACTGAACACCCAACCACCGTCCCTACACCTGTCTCACCAGATACCCTTTCCCTTCCCTTGGCCCCGCCTCCTGCGGTCAGACCCGCCTTCCACGCCCGTTCAGCCAATAGCCGGAGACTTTTGTGGGCGGGTCTTCCCTCTCCTCCAATGCCGGAGATCCTTGCTGTCCTGGTTCCGCCCCTGCCGGCAGCTCAGGCCGGAAGATGGCGGCGGCCGCTGAGTTGGCGCTGCTGGAGAAGTCCCTGGGGCTGAGTAAAGGGAACAAGTACAGTGCTCAGGGCGAGCGCCAGGTAAGAAGCAGAAGCGGTACGGAGGGGAAGAGGTGGGGGTAGCGGTGCCTGCTAAGCATTGGTAGGACCGGCCGGCTGGCAGAGGCTGACACAGTGAGGTTGCAGCCCCCACGTGTCAGCGCCCCGGGGCGGGCTGGAGCCTCTGGGCCTCATCCTGCAGCCCTAGGTTCCGGAAAGGGAACTGGAAACTGGCTTTGGTCGGGCTTGGCCGGAACCTTTCCTTCTGGTAAATTGTTATAATCATATTCCGAGAAAGAAGACGGTTCTCAAAGATAGATCAACCGAGAGGTTCCGTCTTTGCGTTCAATGACAGTTACTATACGAGTATCTTTCATTCATTCACGCAGCTACTCTGGAGAGCAGTAGAGTGCCTAGTAGTAAGTACTGTGCTGGGCCTGGCACGCTATTTCTCGGGAAGCTTGCTCTTTTAGCTGGGTGGACAAACATTGCAGCTATTTTCATTACAGTACTGAATAGTTACATTGAAGCGTAGGCGGTTTAGAGAACACAAAGATCTTGGCCCAACCTGGAAGATTCAGGGAAGGCTTTCCTGAGGCCTGTGTATCAATTTCAGTATGCAACATGCAGAAAATGAAAGAGAAAAACTGTATGAGCTTGATTGGTGAGGTATAAGGGCCCAGATTTCTCAAGGCATTGAAGAACATTTGTGTTTTTTCAAGATCGTTATTTGCCGTTAAGAGAATGTAGAGGAAGAGAAATGTGTGAAGACAACTTTGTATGTACAGTCTGCATTGCTTAATGGTGGGGATACCTTCAGAGATTATGCCTGGCTAGGCGATTTCATCCTTGGGAGAACGTAATGGAGTGACACACAAACCTAGATTTATTTATAGCCTACTACACACCTGGGCTACATGGTAAATGGCCTATTGCTGCTAGGCTACAAACCTGTACAGCATGTTTCTGTACTGTAGGTAATTGGAACACAATGGTAAGTAAGTATGTGTTTCTCTAACCATAGGAAAGTAAAGATATGGTATAAAATATTTTTAAAAAATGGTACACCTGTGTAGGGTGCTCACCTGAATGGAGCTTGCAGGACTGGGAGTTGTTCTGAGTTAGTGAGTTAGTGGTGCATGAACGTGAAGGCGTAGCAGATTGCTGTATACTTGTGCAGAATTTATAAACACTGTACACTTAGGCTAGAGTTAGATTAGTAAGAAAAAATTTCTTAAACAATAAATTAATCTTAAATGACTTTCTTAATGTAATTTTTTACATTATAAACTCAAATTTTTAAAAACCTTTGGCTCATAAGAACACTTAGCTTAAAATACAGACATATTATTGCACAGCTTCCAAAAATACTTTTTCTTCCTTATTCTATAAGATTTTTTCTATTTTAAAGTATTTTATTTTATTTTTTTACTTTTTAAATGTTTGTGTTAAAAACTAAAACACACACACACATTAGCCTAGGCCCACACAGGGTCAAGATCAGCAGTATCTCCGTCTTCCACCTCCACATTCTGTCCCACTGGAAGGTCTCCCGGGACAGTAACACACATGGAGCTGTCGTCTCCTATGATGACAATGCCTTCTTCTGGAAGACCTCCTCGAGGACCTGCCTGAGGCTCTTCTTGATGAAGTGACTCTTTTCAGAAATATGTCCATGGCGGTTAGCTTGGTTTTTATTGTTTCTATAATAGATTTGCTTGGAAACAGATAAATCACTATAAACATTCCTCTCTATTGATGATAGCTATGACATCACTAGCAATAGGAATTTTTTAGCTTCATTATTATTTTATGGGACCACCGTTGTATATGCAATCTGTCATTGACCAAAACATCATCATACAGTTCATAACTACCATATTTTTCGAACTATGAGATCCACCCCCCCCCAATTTGGGAAGAATAATGGTTGTTTATTTAACATTGGTAAAATGTTATGATTTATGTTATTAAATATTTTACCACGTTTTTGCTGTAAAATTTTTTTTTAAATATTTATTTATCTTTCGAGGGGAAGGGAAGGAGAGAGGGAGAGAAACATCAATGTATGGTTGCCTTTCATGCATCCCCTGCTGGGTGTTGGCCTGCAGGGAACTGGCCTGCAACCCAGGCATGTGCCCTGACTGGGAATCGAACCGCGATTGTCTGGTTCGCAGGTCCGTGCTCAATCCACTGAGCTACACCAGCCAGGGCTTGCTTTAAAATTTTTTACCTATTTTTCTCTAAAACCTACGTGTGTCTTATGGTCCAAAAATACGGGTATATACATTTTTTGCCTCCTTGAGATTTTTTTCCCAAATGGCATTTATTTTCTGTTCTTCATTTCACCCCTGTTAAAATCTTGTCTTAAAAGTAATGTATTGTAGTTCTTACACGTAAGTTAAACTGAAGTCTATAATGGGTCCACAACTTGCTTAAGATCAGTTGCCCAGAGACTGGTGGCAGAGTAGGCATTTGAGCCAGAGTGCCCTGCTTTTGCTTTTTCCTCAGGCCTCATGCTGATTCCTTCCCTTCAGCCACTATTCACTAGTTTGGCTTCTATTTTTTAGAAGACGTAGTTAAGAGATGAGACTTGCCTTGAGGGAATCTTATTATCTAGTAAAGAAACGGTCATTGGCAGCTAATATAAAGCAGAACAGAATGTTTACTATAAACGGCGGTAAGCATTGTTTAGGGGGTTGGAGAAGAAAGTTAATTCTGACTATAAGAATGGGTTTGTAAACCTCACAGAAAAGTTAGTTTTTAAATTGTGTAAGACTAATAAATTATGGAAGATAGAGAAGTTTGGGGCAACAAGTAGAGGAATATGATGGTGATGTAATACGAAGTAAACACAAAATTATAGTTTGAGGCCCAATTGTGAAGGCTTTGGAATTCAGGGTACTGGGGAGTGGGAGAGAACAGCTATTGAAAGTTTCTATTTATGGGTTTGGAGAAGGAATGAGGACATCTGATAAGATTCAGTGGGGTTTTTTTTTTGTTGTTGTTTTTGGAAGACGGTTGACAGTAGTAAGCCAGCAATAAGGTATTCTCTACAGCATTACCGATAGTGATTAAAAAATTGAAAACAGTTAAGAGGTCCAGCTCTAGGAAGATGGTTCACTGAATCACGATACATCAGCACATTGGAATATTACTTATTTAGACATTAAACGTGATTAATGGGCCCTTGCCAGCATCACTCAGTTAGTTGAGCATTGTCTTGCAAAGTGAAAGACTTCAGGTTCAATTACTAGTCAGGGTATATACCTTGGGTTCGGGCCTGGCCCACTGGTTGGGGCACGTGTGGGAGGCAACTGACCGATGTTTCTCTCCCTCTCTTTCTCCCTCCGTACTTTCTCTAAAGATAAGTAAAATTTTTTTTTTAAAGTGATTAATTGGAAACCTTGGAACCCTAAAATGAATATGGAAATAGTGTGTTTCCCATGATTGCAACTGTGTAATCATTTCTATACTGTGTAAGATTTCTATACTATAGTCTGTGTAAAGAAAACAAAATGGACTTTGGAGCCAATTGTATTTTATTTAAACTTGACTCTGCCATTCCTGCTGACCTTGGTTTTTTATCTGTAAAATGAGGATGAGATTACTTACTTATCTTAGAAGATGTAATAACTAGATGAGAAGACAACTGGGAGGTTTTTTTTTGAGTTAGTGTTCTGGGGTTATACATAATTTATTTTTACTAATAATTCTCTTTAGAATTCTCCCCCCACCCCACTTCCACACATACTCACAGTTGCAAGTTTATTGGTTTCTTTTTTTTCCTTTTCTTCCTTCCTTTCCTTTCCTTTTTCCTTTTTTTCCTTTCCTTTCCTTCCTTTCTCTCTCTCTACCCTTCCTCCCTCCCTCCTTACCTACCTTCCTTCCTTCCTTCCAAGATTAACACACATTCAGAAAAGCATATAAATCTCAATGAGTTACCACAAAGTGAGCACACCCAGGTAATTACCAGCAACTCCAAAGGGTTCCATATTATTTTCTTTTAATACATTTTTAAGGAAGTTATCAATTATCTTATAGGTAGTAAGATAATTGAAATTACCTTTCTTGAAATAATAAAGCATAATATGCCAAAAATGTTGCATGTTTTCTTTTGTCTTTGGTATTAAAATGACTACACAAAAATTCACCAATTTTGATAAGTTTTTTTAATGCATAGTGATATGACAGCTGTTGCAATACAACCTAACAAAATTGTTTTGAATGAAGTTAAAGACAACTAAGCACTACTAGAACCATCGTATGGAAAAAAAACAAAACAACTTTCTGGTCCATCCAGTATATCATTATGAACTCAGTGTTACTATAACCTTTTTGTTTTTGTTATTACAGAAGGTGGGTTTATTTAAGTAAAACTTTGCTAAAATAAAATGGGATGTGGGTAAACTTAATCGAAATTAATGCATGCTACTAGGGTTTTCATTTTCTCTTTTTGTACATATAATATTACTGATTTTTGTAATGTTACTACCAGTTTCATCATCTATTATCAAATATAAATTATATAGCTGCTCTGTTCCTGACTTATTTACATAAAGTAGCATATAATTTAGTGTCTTAAAGTAAAATCTTAGAGTATTTGAAAAACAGTTGGGAGATTTAGCAATTACTTAGAATAGCAGTTGTGATAGTATTTGTTTTTAAAAGTTACCTGAAGAACTTCTTTTTTTTTTTTTAAGATTCCAGTTCTTCAAACAAACAATGGTCCAAGTCTAACAGGATTGACTACTATAGCAGCTCATCTAGTCAAACAAGCCAACAAAGAGTATTTGCTTGGCAGCACTGCAGAAGAAAAAGCCATAGTACAACAATGGTTAGAATACAGAGTAACCCGAGTAGATGGAAACACCAATAAAGATGATATCCGCATTCTGTTGAAGGTATTGTGACTTCTCTTTATAGGCTGCAGTGAATGAACTGTTAATAGCAGGAATCTCTCTTGCCTGAGATACAGTAGTGAAGCTATAGGCCCTCATTTCCTTCTGCCCCAGGGCAGTTTGTACCTGTTACTACCTTTGCCTGAACAGACTCTGTGCCAGCCTTACGCCTTCCTATCTCAGCTCAGATACCCCTTGCTCAAAAACGTTCTTGACTACCTTTCTCTCAAACGAGTGCTGTTCCTTGTTCTATATCCTTTTCCTTCATAATATGACATCCTGTGCTTTTGCTTGATATAACTTATCATAGTCAATAATTATAGCTTGGTAGGATTTTTTTAAAAGATGTTATTTATTTATTTTTAGAGAGAAGGGAAGAGAGGGAGAAAAACATCAATGTGTGGTTGCCTCTTGCACGCCCCTTACTGGGGACCTGGCCCAGAACCCAGGCATGTGCCCTGACTGGGCGTCGACCCAGCGGCTCCATGGTTACACTTAATCCACTGGGCCATACCAGCCAGGGCTAGATTTTTTTTTTTTAATAATGGATGGCTTAATGTTTATTTTTCTACTGGGCAATTCTGATTTCCTAATCAATAAACTACTTTCTCAGACAAGGGGGAATCAGAATCTTTAGGGATTATAGTTTGTAAAAAACTGTCAAATTGATATAAGAAAGTCCACATTTCCCTCCCTTGAGACTTAATGCATTAGGAGTTATATTTTCTTTCTAAAGAAATCACATTAGAATAAAAGACTATATTGATATAAAAGAGAAACTGAATGTGGTTCCAGAGTCACCAAGAATGGAAAACATTCCAAGTGAAATTATTTTTCTTAATTATTTTTATAAAAATAAAGCAAATTAAAGAAATTTTTTAGAAGCTTAACATTTAAAGGAACCTTAGAGATTACCCAGACGACCAACTATCATTGCAGGAACCCCTAATTTTATTCTGTTTCCTAATTTTATTTCCATTGTCATATAAATTGGTCATATAAGTTTTGTAAGAAGATCTTACAGTACTGAAAGTTTTTCGTTTATCACTCTGGGGAAAATGCTTTAAGCTATGTTCTTGATAGGTACCATAATTAGAACTGGTAGAAAATACATTTAGGCCTATTCCTTTATAGGCCTGTCATGGTAACTGTTCATTCTTAACATCCACGCTGACCCTTTCCGCTGCCCCCTGCTGTGCTTGGCATCATTTCCACAGGGAAACAAGTCTTCCCAGTAAGTGAATGTGAGATTTCAGGCAAATAAAAAATAATTATAACTATTTCTTACAGTTCCCCCCCCCAAAAAAAAGATAGTAATAAAGTACTTAATTCTGAAAGATAGGAACAGGATTTCACTGAGTTAGGTTTTTAAGGTCAAAGGATAGATTTGCTATTAGGAACATAAAAAGTAATTCTACTAAAATATATCTGGGATATGTAAATCTCATTATCTGAAATTCCAATTGTGACAATCTGACTGGAACTATTACTGTTTTTGAAACATATGAGGAACTGGGAGATCTGGGTTGTGGTCCTTGCTCTGCCACTGTTTGCTTATCTGTACCTGTAATGAAGTGTCAGATACAATCTAGGAGGTAGTGATGCAAGGAACCATCAGACACAGTCCCTACTTGAACAGAACTTGGACCAGGAGGGATATAATATATGGATGGTGGACTGCAATGTGATTTTTGGCCATATGAGCACAGATGAGTAATGGTTGTTATATTCCCTTTTGCTTTGCTTTTTGGTGTTTTACAATAGTGTTTTTATTTTAAAGTCATTAGATATTTATTATAGAATTAAGAAATATAAATATAGAAGAAATCTCAAACATTTTAGTCCCAACAAGAGAAAACTGTTAAATAACATTTATATTCAGTCGTCGGATATTTTAGTGTTCCTTTCATACTTTTTCTTTTCGCATATAGTTGTGTTTTATTTTTAAATTGGCAGTTACTGGACACTAACATATTTTATTTTCTTTACTGACAGTGTTCTGTGAACATCTTTACATACTTACATGTCCATAAATATTCACGTACACTATCTTTTTTGATAACCTGTTAATATTCCATCATATAGTTGCACCAGAATTTAAATAGTCTATCCCTATGTAGTTATACTAGATTACTGCTAAATGTTTTAACTCTTTCTCATTTGTTTCCTTAGTAATTTCTACAGGGGAAATTACTGAGCCAAAACTATGTACATTTTTAAGGATATGCTGCTCATTTATCCTCCAGAAAAATGTGTTTTTACAGTTTGGTGGTATGTGAGGGTTACCGTCCACAAACCCTTGCTGACATGGACATCATCCTGTTTTTCCTTCAGGACCCCAGTTTCATTGCCAAAACAAATAAACCAAAAGTGACTTATTTGTTTATTTTGTATTCTTTGTAAAATTATTAATGCTTTGGCATCTTCTTCATAATGCTTATGAGCATTTTCATTATTTAAAAAAATTGCCTCTGTATGTATTTGCCCATTTTAGATTGCACTATTTATCTTTTTATTACTTATTTTTAAAATTCTTGCTATTAGGATATTATGAAAGGGTTAATTGTTACTCTAGAGTTACATTTTATTACTGAAACCACAATTCTGAATTTAAATGACTCATAATTAAGGTAATATGTAATTTCAAACAGCAAGCATTGCAAAACACTAACATTTGTTGAATCTAGATAGAGGGTATATATTTTATACTGCTTTTTCAATATTAGATAATTAAGAGGAAAGAGAAAAATCAGGTGGAACTCTATGGGGGAAATAATATTTTTCAAAGTGTGGCGATAGTATCAGAAAGACTTGTAAGAAAAAAAGGAAATAAGTGGAAGACATTAAAGTCACTAATCAGAAAAATATTACCTAGTCATAATTTTTGACCTCAGTTAAGTAAGATTATAACCTTAAGGGTCTGTATAAAGAAAACATTTATATAGATTTTACTTTATGAATATATATACTACATTAAGGAGTGTTAAATTATTGTTTCAGAACTTATTTTTAAATGCTTCTTAGAATTAAATGAAGATATTTTTATTTTATTTTTATACATTATCAAAGTTGTTTTACTTATAGACATTTGGAGAGAAACAATCTCCATCCAACAGATTATATACAATTTAAGTGGTAGCTCTTAATATATTTTACCCTTTCTACCCAGATTTTAATCTCCTTATTTATGTCCACATTTCTTTATGCCCTCATCTGTAACACCCCTAGCAAACCATAGTCTTATGGCATTTTAAAGTTAATGTCTGTAAATGAAGGTGTGGTGAATTTAAAGAGATTAAATTCAGTGTTGGCAAACATTTACTGATTGTTGGACCAATGCGTGCCAGACATTTGAAATGTGATTTAAGAAAACGAAGTGCTGTGTCTACAGTTTAAGAAATTTTTCTACAGTGGATTGAGCGCAAGCCTGCGAACCAGACGATCACGGTTCAATTCCCAGTCAGGGTACATGCTTGGGTTGCAGGCCAGTTTCCGGCAGGGGCCAGTTCCCTGTAGAGGATGCACAAGAAGCAACCATACATTGGTGTTTCCTTCCTCTCTCCTTCCCTTCCCCTCTAAAGATAAATAAATAAAATATTTTTAAAAAAAGAAATTTTTCTAGAATAAATGCTATTGACTGCTAGGCAGCATCTTACAACTAGTCTTTAGAGAATATCTGACTAATTCACATAAGCTACTTATAAACCTCTCTCTAAAGTTTATATGAATATTTTGTCTTAGTTAATTTAAAGGTAAGTGAACATAAATTCCTGTGCCATTAAATTATATATTAAATTTGAAAGGGACCAAAGATATTCATATTTTTTTAATCTAGATTTTTTTCTTTTCTCAGGAAATTAATTGATTTATTCATGCTGGTCTTTCAGACAATACTTCACATTAGATTAGGACCTTTTAAGATGTTTTATATTTTTTTAACATGTACTTTAAATATTTTTCCTTCAAAGTACTTACTGGCTATTTAGGGAGCTGAGTGCATATTGGTATTTTTTTTTCTGTAATGATGTTAAATGAACTTTTTTAACCTTTTAGAAATTGATGATAATTGTCTGGAGGACAAATGATAGAACTTTGTGTAGCTCTAAATGTTGTTTAAATGTTGTTAGAAAAATTAGATATCCGTGTGCAAAAGAATCAAGTTAAACCCTTACCATATACAATATATAAAAATTCTGAAGATTGCACAACAGTGTAAATACCCTTAACATGTACTGAATTATACAGTTAAAAGTGGTTAAGATGGTAAATCTTATGTATTATTCTACTGCAATTAATTTAAAAATATACATGTATAAAAATGCAAGTCAATAAATTATAATTCTCTTAAGAGTTAGAAATTGTTGAGGAAGCTTTGTATATTTAAATGGGAAAAATAAATCTAACATGAGCATGATTTACAATATGTTTCCCCCCACCAAACAAATAAATTTGCGAGTCTGAAATGATCACTCTGAATATCATTTTTAATGTTTTCTTATTTCTTTAAAATTATTCTAAAATTATTTTCCCTATTTTTTAAATGAGGTGATTAGTATATGATTTGTGATTTTTAATTAATCTGAATTTATTAATGTGAAAGATAATTTGTTAAACTAAATGTCAATATTCTGTTTTCTAATAGCCTTCTAAATGTTTTAAAGTCAAATGATATGGTGGTTAATTTTAGTATTACTGTTTTTTAAATATTTTGTTTTTTCTAGGATCTTAATTCATATCTTGAAGATAAAGTCTACCTTACAGGATACAATTTTACCTTGGCAGATATCCTATTATACTATGGACTCCATCGCTTCATAGTGAGTATTTGAATAGTTATGGGTTTTTTTCTGTAATGTTCAGATGATTTTTTGTCTTGAATTTAAATCCAATTTCAATTTTCAGTTTATAGATAAAAATGAAAGGAGTAATTTTTATACAGAGTACTTTATGCAGATATACCTTCCACGTGTCCATCAAACATAGTTGCTTCCTCTTCCTTGACCTGCTTGGTTCCCGTTCTTCTGCTCTTCTTTGCAACTACTTCTCTTGACACCTTTTGGACTTGATCACGTCATTACCTGGACCCTGCCTCTCCATCTTAATTCCACCACCCCATCTTCTGTGCTAGTTCTTATCCTTGAGTGCCAGTGTCTTACTCCCTAAATCCCATCATTATCTGAAGTAACCCCTTCCCTTTCTTTAACCTATATACTTTCTTCCCCGTCCAACCTAGATCCACTTTCGTGAAACTTTGACTACACCCTTTTATACCAGCATCTTCAGCTTCTTAGCTTCTCTGTACATTCACCACCTTTTCTCTGTAAATCCCCAACTCTTGGTCAGTCTAAATAAATGCCTTCAATACTATATCCAGGCTGAGGCTATTACAACTCTACAGATTGATGCCACTGCAAATTTATACTATTCAGTTTCAGCAGGGCTGTTAAACTGATCAGCTCTTTTATTCCTCCAAGGCACAAATCCAGACCTTTAACACTTTGTTCAAGCCCTACCCTCCTGTCTCTCTCTTTATCTTTGGTCATTATCGCAGAGCCTCCAATCCCTTATTCAGCTGAAAAATAGAGGCCAGCCTATGAATACACTCACCTTCCACCTGTGCCTATGTGCACATCCTCATTTGTCCTGTCTCCTTTTTCTGGCCTGAGAAGGAATCATCTTGCTTTTTTCCTCAAATAATCTATTCATCTGGCCTCTTACCTCAATCCCCCCTCTACCTTTCCTCCCACTCTCTGGATCTGGTCCCAAATTTTATATCTTTTCTTTCTCGTATCTTCAGTTTTTCCCTCTAGCTGGTCAATCTGTTTACATTAAATTGTTTCCTATCTTAAATTTATTTGTAAGCAATTATATGGCACTAATATATAGGCTCTATCCTGTGTGCTTTATAAATGTTAACTCATTTAATCCTTATAACTACCTGTGAGATAGGCACTGCTATCATCCCCATTGTACAGACAAAGTAACTGAGGCATTAGAGAGATCAAATGTCTGCTTTACGTCACCCAAGTAAATGGCAAAGCCAGGTCTGGAAACCAGGCAGTTTGGCCCAGAGTCTGTACTTTCTTACATCTATACCTAAAACTTCCTCCCAACACCCATCTTCTCCCTGTGGAAAAATAAGAACTCGTGTGTTTTTCTGTATTGTGCACCTCACGCAGTCAGTCAGTGAGGTCTTGTTTCCACCTTGTGGATGCCTCTCCCATGTGTCTCTTGCTATGACCCTAGATGACTTGGCCCTTGTTCCAGAATTCACTGTCTTCAGTCTGGGCTATTGAAATGTCCTCCTGCCACCAGTCTCGTCTTATAGTCCATCTTTATTGCCACTGGGGCAGTTTTTCTTACGAATGTGTCTTTCTCAAAATACTTAAGTAGCTCCTCACTGCCTGGGATAGGAGACCCTTTGTCATGTGACCCTGCCTCCCTTGCTGGCCTCATTGTCATTATTCTCCCCACATGCCTCTCTGTCAGCCATATGTCTCCTCTGCATTTGCTCTTCCTGCTCAGTGTTCTTGTGCTGTCCCTCTCTTTTGCTCCTTGGCCCAGCCCCTATTTTCCTCCCAAATTCATCTGTATTTCAGGTGTCACTCAGCTCCAGCACTAATTTCCTTGGGGAAGTCCTCTTGAGCTCCTAAAGGATATTCAAGTGCTCTTTGTCCATTTCTTTATGTACCTCACAGACTACCTTAGTTCTGGCTTATTTTATTTTTTACTGTAAGTCTTAGAAAATTTCTCTGTCTTTTAAATTATAAATTGTTTGAGTTAGAGGTTGTAACAATTCATATTTATACACCATTCTACTATACTGAAGGGACACAAAAGAAGTATAAAACTATTTTCAAGCAACTTTTGATCACATTGAAGAGAGAAGACTGTTTTACATGAAAGCAATTAGTGAATAAGAGAAAATGGAATCTAGTGCTAATTTCTGATTAGAATATCGTGAGATCAATTAAAGAGGCATATCGAGAAAATTAGAATGTAGAATGATGAAGTTGTCAGAAAAATATCTTTGAATTTGGATGGTTTTGGCTCCCCAAGGGAATTTTTATTGCTTTACAAAACTTATGATAAATTCAACTCTAAATATTGCTTGTAAGTAGGATGGCCATATGATTTATCACCTAAACAACACATTTTTCAGTGAAAGTGGGGCTATTGGTAATTACACTGGTCCAGCAGGAATGAAGCAGCATGGATGTTCCCTGCACATGACAGGAATGAGACTCATTTTGAAGCACAGTAAGAAGATTGAGGAAAATCATGCCTTATTTCCCTGTGTATCTCTCCCAGCTCCTAACACAGTGCCTTGTGCAGCTAAGTGCTAGTTGAGATTAGCAATATTTAGCAATCTCTTCCTCTTTATATTTCTATTTTAGGTTGTATAACTTTATAGTGAAAGTATAGTATTAGTTATATATTTCAATATAATTAAATCTAAAGTAATTATATTTCAATGTCAAGACAGTTTAAGTAGAGCTGAAATACTTTGATCACACCAGCCTCTTCCATTCTGATTCAAAATAGTTTAGTAGCTTTTAAAAAAAAATCTCACTGTGAAGTGCAAAAAGCCTTCAGGTAAAGTGCTTGTTTGCTATTAAGGTATCCATCTTTCTCCTGGTGCAAACCCAGGAGTCTTTCAACTTGGGGAAGTCCATAACTTGATTTGAGTGAGACCACAGTGCTGTGAGCAAAGCCACCTTATAGAGGGAAACAAGGATAATTTATACCTAAAAACAACAACATACTTACATCTTAAAAACATTTAAATGTGGCATTACTTAATTTTAAAGGTAATGTTAGAGAAATGTCATCTCTAATCCTATGCGATGCCTCTCACAAGTTAAGGAAGGCCTGTGAGGACCCTCGCAAGGCCTGGCTTCGTTTAGCATCAAGCTGTCATTAAGAAGGAGAGCATGTCTCCCATGTAATTTAAAAAAAAGAGATGATAATGAAGATGAGTAGCTCTTACAAACCAAGTATAAATTTACATTTTTCTATCTTCGGGCTCATGCCAGTCATGCAGTAGGGAAAGGAAATACTCTGAACAGGAGGGGGCTTGTGTGGAATTTCTTTGCCAGCAGAGTGAACAAGGTCAAGTTTCCATAATGCAAAATACTCATAATACCAGCTACAGAGTTATTTAATTACGAATCTAGGTGCTTCCCGGGACATTTGCTTTTCAGTCAGGTTAGAAGTGTTTCATTCAATGCTGCATGTTAAAAAGAGGGTTCCACTGACAATACTTAATGATCTGTACCTATCTGTAGTTCCTACTTTGAAATGTATATCCTCTTTTTATGTAATGTCTAGAATATTATGATAAAGGATATTTTGCTTTTCTTTTAAAAAATCATAATTGTAAGTTAGCCATCCTTTTGGGTTCATAAAATGAGTTCAGAACCAACGCATCTCTCTCAACCTGGTCCAAGTGCAGGCAAAGTACATGGGGGAAATAAACACTTTCTCAAAGAACACGCCTCACAGACTATATAACCTGTACTGTGACAGAATTGCACTGTGGTGTTAAGTGACATCCCTGTTGAGTTAGGTGTAAATATACCCAGATGAGAACAAAATGATTACTAGGTATTAAATTCAGGCGGAGTAGAGGTGAAGGTCAGATTGACAATTTCCTGTGCTCTGTTTGCTTTGGCAGTATATTTTTGCCCTTATTCTTTCATATATTTGTTGATGTTATTAAATACTTAAAATGTAATCAGTGCAGTGTACAAAACAGCAGTCAGGTAACCTTCAAGTCTTCAAATAATCCTACTGTATTTTGTTTCAGTGTGAACCAATTTTAGTTGTGGCCGACATACTCTAATTATAAGATCTGGTCTTTCTAAATTCCCTCTAAGGAGTATTATGTTGTTCTCCCTTTATTAAACTGCCAGTTAGTGTGGCTGTTTATTATAACACTGACTCATTGCTTTCTTAAACTGATTTCACTAGTAGATAGCAGTCTCTGTGAACAGACTGTTACTCAAGATTGTTAAAATCCTTTGTAAGGTTATGTGCTGCTTGAATATAAGATTCTTATCAACTGAAATCCATTTGTTTTGAAGTTCAGAACACCAATGGAGATAGGTCGTCCTTTTAGAAAGAAAAGAAAGAGCTGCAGAGCAGCCCAGGACTCCATCCATCACGTGTGCCCCAAGGGCAGCATGGTGCCAGTTGCAAAGGTAGCAAACCAGCATTTCACCTTGATCGGGAATGGTCCTCCAAGTGCTTCTCACATGTCTTCATGGAAAATTACTAAGAATATTATCTGTTTGGCTTTAAAATTCAAGCTAGTTATGGAGTGCCAGTAGAAATAAAAAAGGAATGGCTAAGGAGAAAGCGCCAAGCTTCACTGTAGACACACTGGCATGCAAACCAATGAGAAGCAGGAAGTGGGAACTAGAACAATAGCATTTTGTTTCCTGTTGTACAGAGGTGGGGAAGGGACCCAAACTAATCCACTAGAAATGGGCGAGGGAAAGCCAACATTGTAAGTGAAACAATTGAGGGGGACCCCATCCCAAAAGTTCTAAAAAGACTAAGTTTGGTGCTGTTGGTTTACTGTAAGTTCCGAAATAGATTGTCTACCCAAAAAGTAGCAAAGATAACAAGTCAAGGTCAGTCTTGATTTTCTCAGAGTTAAGAACAAGCTCCAAAGTTTAAACTAAAAGTGGGTTAAGTGGTAACTTGAATGTTGTGGAAAAGCTCTGTATATTTCTAGGAAAGTTTTCTGAGGGGAAAATGAACAAATGTATATTCTCTGAAATAGATTATCTACTTAAAAATTATTGGAATAAATAGGAGAATGTGAAACAAAATTCCAGAAGGTCTTGGAATAACAGTTATTTTATACAGTGGGTATGTTACAATCCTTACACTAGAGACTGTAAATATGGAATTTTTAAGTTGAAGAATAATGATTTTGTTGTGTGTATAGTTTGTTGTTTTAAATAACAAGCCTGGTAGCAGCATATGCCAGCCCCCTGATTGCAGACATTGCCCTTTTTACCGTTTCAAAATCTCAGTGCCCAACTTCAAGGCTGATCAAACAAGCATTAGTACTTTATTGTTTGGAAATGCTTTCTTCTTTCTTATTTAATTCATTCTGAAAAATAACATCTCACAAAAATGGCTGAGTGGAGACTTTAGAAAAGAAGGTTCTGGAGAGACTAAATTGTAAGAGAGTGGTCAAACTTGAATGGTCATAAAATCATGTTGGAGTAAAACATGTTTTTCTGTTTGCTTTAACTACCAGTAAAGAGGTTTTCTAAAGTTGATTTTGAATTTTATTTATTTATTTATTTAGAGAACTCACCCACATTTCTTGTTAGATTTGCAGCTATGTTTACTAGTGGTTGAGCTTTTTAAAAAAATTAACATTTTCTTTCAAAATCACCGGTGAAGTTCACATATGGTAAAAATTTAGAAAAAGAACCAAAAACCTCTTTTATAAAGTATCCTACCTTTTGAAATACAGACTGCTGTTTAGTTTATTCCACAATGGTTGTTTAAGTGCGTACAGCACACCAGACAGGAATAACATAATTCTTTACATGTGAAATCATGAATTCTTGTTTAATAAAAAGTACCTTCTGCATAAAAAAGACATTCTTGACCACTTTTTTTTAATCTCCTGCCATGGACTAACTGTATTGTGGGTAAAACAATGATAGTACCATATATCTGATAACTAACTGAAGCTTACGCCCTCTTAAATGAGTATTTCTTATAATTAGCTATAGCAACTTTTGTGTGGGACTTAAACTCAAAACCTAAATTTTTGTGTAACAGAAGCAGTGAGACTCTCATTGCTAATAATTTAAGTAACCTGGGCTTTCAGAGATAGTTCAGACCAAAGATAATGTTGAGATCAAATACTGAAACAATAGTATCCTGCTATCATAAAGGCAAAGAAAAAGGCAGGGTAACTTGAATTAATTTTTCTTTTTAAATGGATTCATTTTAAATATACAATGAAAATAGGAATTCACTTAAACATTTACTGAGAAAATACTATGTGTCTATCTTTTTATTGCTGTTGTAATTTTGTATTCTGTAATCATTATTGCATACTAGAGGGATTTATCCTTCAGTTTTGTTGACCCAGTAACTTGACAGAGTATTTGTCTATAAGCACAAGTATGTATATGCTAAATTCTGAGCAGTGATAAGACGTCCATCTCACTAAAAGTGCCTTCCAACAATCAGATGCTAGTGGGTTGGAACCACACGGGGGTGGCTGAAGTATTTTTCTATGTGTGAGCATCTCTGTCAGTTTTACAGACACTTGCGATAGCTGTTAAATAAATGTTGAATTAACAACAGGAGCAGGGACTGCACTGCTTTTACATGAGTCATGGCTGTTTGTCACTGCCCTACTGATTTTCTCTTTACCTGACAATTCTTCATGATTTCAAACTAAGATTTGTCTTAGGCAAAAGCCTATTTTGGATTTTGAGCCCAGTGAAATGACTAGCAACAACTGTTTTTTATTGCTTCTGTTCCAAGCAAATCTCTGGGCATTCTTGTAGCCTAATAGTATATTCTGTGAACTGTTACATCCACTGAAGATGGAGTAGAGTTCAGCTTTATTGCAAACAGAATTTAGAAAGTCTGTTGTTCATCTGATGAATTTGCCAGGGGAAATAGCCCTCCCTTCTTGTATTAAGCAATAATCACTTAAAATTATATGGCTGATTGTTTTCTTGAGTGAAGTTTTTCCCCAGAGTTCAATAGAAAGGAAGCAGGAGTTCATAGATACATACACCAGACTCCTGTAAGTATCTGTACATATATATGAGTTTAAATAGTGTTCCCTAACCACACGATCACGGTTCGATTCCCAGTCAGGGCACATGCCTGGGTTGCAGGCCAGTTCCCAGCAGGGGACTCATGAGAGGCAACCATACATTGATACTTTTCTCCTTCCCTTCCCCTCTAAAGAAAAATAAAAAGAAAATCTTAAAATAAATAAATAAATAAAATCTTTAATTAATTAATTAATTAATTAATTAATAGTGTTCCCTTACCAAGTGTGCTAGATGCCACTAAACCTTTCTTTTTTAGGTGTGCTCAAAAAATATTAGAGAAGACCATGTCTTAGTGTTTTGGAACCTATTCTCTTTCTCCTATTTTTTTTTTAATAAAGTAAAAAACTCTTTGGGCTTCCAGATCCTAGGTTAATGTAAAATTGGCATTTGTTGAAAATTTGATTTCCCTAGAAAGCACATCCAGTTTTGAACTGAAAATAAAAGCATTAAACAAATGGATAGCTCTTCCAGTGTCTGAAATTTTTTACTCCTATTTGAACATGTTGACTTTGAGAACTGGGTTTTTTCCCCCAATTTCTATCTCCTATTTAGATGATATTAATAGTTTTGCTTATGTAATATCTGTTTTGTGTGTGTTTAATTTCTACTTAGGTTGACCTGACAGTTCAAGAAAAGGAAAAATACCTTAATGTGTCTCGCTGGTTTTGTCACATTCAGCATTATCCAGGCATCAGGCAACATCTGTCTAGTGTTGTCTTCATCAAGAACAGACTATATACTAATTCCCACTAGAAGCTACCCAGCTGTACAGAAGAGTGGTTAGAAATATTTTAAATGGAAAGTGTATACTGGACCAGAGGACTAATGTAAACTGATATGCAGTAATTCGTTATTTGCTGAAGTTGATAGAATTTTCAAAGTTTAAACTTGCTCTGAATGTTTTATTTTGTTCTTGAGTTGAAATTTTGCAATTTTTTAATGTAAAAATTCAACTGCTGTCAAAACTTGAGTTAAGATCAAGTTACAAATTACCATGTTTTTATATGAAATTTATTTTAATAAAAGTTGGAATCAGTGGCTTAATTTTTAAAAAAAATACTCCTTTTAATGGTTGACCTATTTGGCTATTTATTGACCTCTTTCCTATTTTAAAATTCATTTGCCCCTTATAAATATTTATAGTACTTTGTTTATTAAGATCTGTAATAAATTGTGCCACAGATAAAAAGAGAAGACACATGTATTTGTTTTCAAATATTTATGTGAACCAGTAAAGGTGGTTGAAAAAATCTTTTTTGTTTGTTTGTTTCTTTCATGTAATCAGTATTCATTGAGGTGAGACGAACTACTGAACTGTCCTAGAGGGGGCTAGAAATAAGATACATTATCTTGAGTTAATGGTTCTTTTTTTGTTGTTGGGTTTAGTGGAATATGCAGTGGATAAAAACAGATGGGAAATCCTACTATCCCACTAATTTTGGACTTGATAGCTACTAGATGTTTTTAAATCAAAAGCCAAGTCTCAAAGACCATATGATTTCACTCATATGTGGAATCTAATGCACAAATTGAACTAATAAGCAAAATAGAGGCAGACTCATAAAGAGCAAGGATCACAGCTATTGTGGGGAGGAGGATTGAGCAAAAAGGAAAAAGGACTCATGGACATGGACAACGGTGTGGTGATTACAGGGGGGAGGAGGATATAAGGAGGTTAACTGGGAAAATACAATAAAAAAATTTAAATAAAGTAAAAATGCAACTGATTTCTGGAAAATAAATAAAAGCCAACCCAGGAAAGGCTGCTGTTGAAGCCCGCGTAAAGAAGGAACAGAGACACTTTAATTAACAATCTATACAATGTGTAACTCTTACTGGCTGAGTAATTAAGTAATTATTGAGCTAAAGAACTTATATTTCCAAATAATAAGAAAAATAGCCTTCTGGTACTTTACTGTTTAACACTAATATTTTTGGTTCTGGTGCTGACTCTAAGTACTAGTAAACAAGTAAACGTTCGAGTGGAAAGAGCAGACACAGGAAACATATCCCTTTGGTTGAGTCCTGCTTTCATTATTTACTAGCTGTGTGACCTTAAGCAAATCAGTTAACCATATTTACTGAAAGTGTACAAAAATAAAATGTAAAACCAAAGATAACTCTGAGGATTAAAGGAGAGAATGTATGTGAAAAAGCCTGTGACTGTTAGTAAATTTTTCTCTTTGTAAGAGTCCCACAGTTTTTGTCCTTCATGTTACTGAGTCAAGAGATTTACTAGGCCGAGTATCTAAATATATTGGAATAGATAAGATGATTTGTACAGGATTGGACCTAATCATTCATTGCCCTTTGAAGCATTTTTAATTTTATAAAATGCTTTTTAAATTAGAAACAACAAACTTATATTGGCACTTTCAGAGACTAAAGGGCTCAAGTTACTCTTGGGAATTAGTACACGTGCCCTAGAGACAGGCCCTGTCTCTGACTTCATGCCCCTGCTGAGTCTGCTCCAGCATTCCACATTTAGGGTTCACTGCTACAAGTTACTCCTGTCGCCACACCTCTCTTTTCCACTGGAATGCAGGTGACCAGGACAGACAGGGTAGGCAAGAGATAGGCTACCCAGCCTTCCCATTCCAATCATTTCATTTTTTTTTTCTTAAGTTAGGTCCACAGTGAGGAAAGGGTAGGGGGATACCTCTTTGTCAAATGTCCCCTTTTCCCACTTCTATCTTGTGAGCCTTAACCCTCTGAATCCTAACATCTGTTGGTTAATTCTTTATTAATGTGCACAGCTTCAACAGATGTTTCCTGGTGTTCCTGTGTCCCAAGACTTCCCTCTACCAACTTAGATCTTACTGGATGAGGGGATGGCATAAGTACAAAAAAGCCTGGCTCCATCTTGTCAAACATTAGATAATGTTTTCAGTATCTAAATCAAAACTATTCATTTCCCCATAGAAATGCTGCTGTGAATCGTGGGTCATTTCTGTCAGATACTTCGCTGCCTAAAATTCTCTTTGCTTTTCACTTGATAGCCTCTCTCCCTACCCTTGTTTCTGGCACTGTTGGCATTATACTATTTCTGATTATATGTCTCTTCCACCAAACTGTTAATTCCCTGAGAGCAGAGATTCTCTTTTCCCCTGCCTCTCCAGCCCTCAAAGCAATGACTGGCACACAACAGCAGATGCTCAGTGAGTGCTTGTTGCAAGAGCAGTATTCTTTTAAGTCTATTTTCATCTGACCAAGAAAAAAAAGTACAAAGTGTGAATTGAAATTAGGAACAGCTGTGTAATGCACAATAACCAGAAACTGTTAAGGCAGGTTGTTTTTCTCTCACGTAAAAGAGAAGACAGTCCACAGTATTACGCACCCAGCTCCCACCTTTCTTCATGTTGAACATGTATTTTTCTTAAGTTCAATTTATGGTCCAAGATGGCTATCAGAGCTCGAGACATCAAGTTCATGATCAAGACCTATAGCAAGGAGGACAGGAAGGGCAAAAGACTCCCCTCCCAACTCTGTCCTGAAAGTCCTATTCAGCAATGTCTATATATCTCTTCGGTATCCCAGCTGGGACAGAGCCTGGAAATGTAGTCCTTTACCTCACACATTGCCGTCCAGAATAAAGTCTGTGTTCTGTCAAACAGGTGGAAGGGAAAGGGGGTTATTACGCAGACAATCGGGTAGGCAGCTGGCTGGCTCTGTCCCAGTAAGTTGTGTTTAAGGGGGAAAATGCCTTCTGAATGCCAAATAATCAACTTGTAAAATATTTTCACTATTAAGTTATTGACATTCCATGGATCATCAATTTGCAAAAAATTAGAATACAACAAAAATACTTCTTACTAACTAAAAATTTCCTGATTCAGAAACTCTCAGGATCCTGCAATATTCAGTTACCAGAAGGATCGGTTC
The DNA here is from genome assembly GCF_014824575.4 of Sturnira hondurensis. Lineage (NCBI taxonomy): Eukaryota > Metazoa > Chordata > Mammalia > Chiroptera > Phyllostomidae > Sturnira > Sturnira hondurensis. The sequence goes on along the minus strand of NW_028076902.1, from coordinate 4,790,924 downwards.
ATGTGCCCTTTTAATAATATTAACAATAGCTAACATGTATTGAGTGTTTGGTATGTATCAGGCAGTGTTTTACATGCTTTAAGTGAATTTAATTTTTTTAAAGGTTTTATTTATTTATCCTAAGAGGGGAAGGGAAGGAGAGAGGGAGAGAAACATCAATGTATGGTTGCTTCTTGTGAGTCCCCGGCTGGGAAGTGCCCTGCAACCCAGGCATGTGCCCTAACTAAGAATTGAACTGCGATCGTGTGGTTCACAGGCCCGTGCTCAATCCACTGAGCTAAGCCAGCCAGGGCTGAATTTAATTTTTAAACCCTTTTTGCCAACAAGGAAACTTGCCTAAGGTCACACAACCAGTATCAAGGGCTGGGATTCAGACAAGTGTCTGTTGCCAACTTAACCTGTAAACCGTTTTCTTGGTGTGCTAGTAAAGTTCTGCGTAATGAATTTGTGAAGTTAGTTTTTAACCAACCATAGAAAAAATCTTCCCTAGACATTAGATAAAATGTGTGTGTGTATCCTTAGGAGTAAACGAGGTGGTTACACAGCTCTGAATGCACTAAATCCTACTGACTTGTACACTTCAAATGGCTAAGTTTATGATATGTGAATCATAGTATAAGTAGTGTTTTTATAAGGAAGGGTTAAATCACTGCACATGAAATTCCTCTTATGAAGTAGAGGTAAATTGATCTCATGGTTTTTGAATTTGCAATGACAGTGTATAAACATTACCCAGCACAGAGCCAGCACACAGACAGTGATCAGTAAAGGAATATTTAAGGTCAAATTATTTAATTCTTTGGTCTTTTCCCACCTGCCGTTCCTGAGGCATCTTCTCAATGTAAGCCTATCGGAGATAAGACGACTTGGCAGAGCACCTTGTAATTTTTGGTAAAACATGAATTCATCAAATTGCTTACCATTTTAAAATATATGGTCCTCACATCTTTCAGGCTATTGAAAAATGGACCATACTATTTTTTTCGTTTTCTCTAAAGTATCAATGAAACACCTGTAAAACAAAGTGGGGCCATCTTTGCTCATGTCATTCCTTCTGCAAAGTGGATACCTTTTTGCAACCATTTTCTTTCTGTAATTCCAAGAAGCCTGAAGCGCTGATCATTCAGTAAAACCTCAAATATATATTTAGTCCCTTCTATGTGTGAGACCCTGTGCTAGGCCCCAGAGATAACACAATTACATCTTTGCCCTCAGCATTTACTTACAATACAGTGGTCTGTGACCAAGGTTCTGAGATAGCAGGTATGGTATTCTTTGGGAGACTGCCAGCCACTTAACATTCTTGAAAATAAATAAACATAATCAGGTGCCATTAACAGTGTCTACTACATTCTGAACTCTATACCAGACACAACAATCACATTATCTCACGTTAATTTATGAGCTAGGGAGGTGCAGAGACTAATCCACATGCTAACCAACATCTCCATTAGACCACGGCTGGAGTGAATGGGAACTGTACAATTTCAGAATTAAACAACATAGTCTGTCATGATATTATGAACCAGGGTTGATTTGACTGCCCTGACCAGATACTTGGCCTTATCTCCCAATTCCACATGGCAACTTTTAAGAACAGTCAAAAAAAATCCAAATAAGACCCATGAATTTTTCCTTACTTAAATACTGGTTTTTAAAATGAATAGATGTGATAATACTGCAGGCAATAACAAAAGGCTATTTACCTGTAGGCACAGTTATACCCAAAGCAGCCAACGCAGCATGAAGTATTCTGTGGAATTTTGTGGTTGTAAATCTCAAGTGGCTGCTGTCACAATACAATTTAAGAAGTGACATAACTTCAGGAATGACATAATCATCCATCCAGGACTTCCCGGTTAAACTCTACCCCATCTCCATGCAGATTCAACCATAAGGTATTGCACTGAGGTTTTTCGCAGATAATGTGAGCATTCTCAGCTTTACTTCCTATTCAACAGAGATCCTCCATTGGCTCCACCAGTCAGTCATACCTGAAGCCGGTAAATAGGCAGGTTAGCTTTCCTGTCTGGATGTAGTGTAAGCTGGGAATGAAATAAATGGGAAGATTGCCCATTGCCACTATATCACTTGAGAGCCCTGCTGAAAGTCCTTCCAGAAGAGCTTCAAGATGCATTGATAAAAACTTAAGCAGATAGTGTTAGGAAAGAATAAAACTGTATTACAATTAGAAACATATATACATCACACAAAAAGGTTAAATGCAAAACTAATTTACCTTTTAGTTTTAATTAGTCAAGCAGTCAATTTAAAATTGTAAGTTGACTTAGACTTGTAATTGTATAGAGGTGGTAAGTTACCCAGTTAGAAGTACTGTTAAGTATAGCTCTTTAGTGTATACATTTTTGCTAACATTTTACCTTATTTTTTAATTTAACCTTTATTGTATTTCTCCATTACCATTTAGTCCCCTATACTACCCTTCACCCAGCAACTACCACACTGGTGTCCATGCCCAAGAGTCCTTTTCCCTTTCTGCCCAGTCCCTCCTCCCCCCACCCCCAACTAGCCGTCACCCTGTTCTCCACCAATGAGTCTCTCCCCCCAAATTAGATGTTGCAGGAACTTTTTTTTATTCCCCATTTAAGTTACATGAACTTTAATATTAATCTAGCTTTGACAGGATGTGGTAGTTTAATGGATTAGAGCATTTAGGTTTTTACCCCAGAGAGCAGTCTTTCTTCTTTCTCTCCATAATTAGATAATCTGCTCCTACTCATCACCCAGGCACTAAATTTCAAATTCTCCACACACCTGAGCAGTCTGCTACATATTTGGCCGTCTTAATCTTAGTCTTGATTTATTGAAGCTGAATTACATTCCTAACTCTTCCTGGAGCTCTGGGTGAATTTTATTGCAGAGCAACGGGGAGAAAGTTGCTGTCATATATCTCTCTTGCCGGGCAGAGCTTTCAGATACACAAGGGGCTCGACATCCCACTACCCCATGTCCTGTATGCTGGATTTATAACACTGTGAAGCCCAGCTCTAGGGCTACATACAGGCACATCAGAGATGAGATGGGGAATTTGATTTTGCAATACTGATTACTTGTTGCTGGGGCCTACATTCCTGCAGGTTCTGCCTTTATTCCCCATACTGCTGGAGAATAAAATAATTCCAACTGCTACCTAATCTAGCAAAACTCATCTTTCACTTGTGAGGCTGAAAAGAGGTAGACAGAAAGCCAGGAGATTTTGAGATGTTAGCAGTCTTTGCTATTACATCTCAAGGATTTCTGCTCCTATTAGTGCAATTCCTTTAGGAATATTTTAATCTTTTAATCTTTCCTTTCTTTGTGGGGAGAACTAAAGCTTTGCATGTTTTCCAGCCTGGTGAGTTGATTTGATGGCTCAGTCGTGCTGTCTTCCACTTCAGAGAAGCTGGGCCCTAGGGCTAGCCAATTGTATAATGGATTCTACAGATTTGGCTGCCATTCCTGCTGGGTATCATCTGCCCTCACAATCCTGCAGTAGATAATTTTTGTCCTCCCTAACATTATCTGCTTGAGAAATTTATGCCTGGCAGGCCTGTCTGTCCAAGTTAAGCTTGAAATACAGTAGCCACACAACTAATTTTACAAGACATCTTTAAACAACAAGGCTACAGACTTGCCTTGACCGAGACCACAAACTGTCATAGCTGTTTGATTACAAATTCCAAAGTTTCTTTGGTGCAGGCCATGCACCCGTCTCTTCATGTAATATAGGTTACCCTTCCCCCACTGCTCCCTTTTCCTGATCTATAACACACACACAGGCACACACACACACACCCTTGATCTCCTTCTGTTAAAGGCCCTTAGAGGTTTTGAATGCTCTGGTTGGCCTCACCAGCCTTACAGTGCCTGGCTGTTTTCAGCATTTTGACTCAAGCTCTGTTGCCTGGATGAGGGAACTATAGAGTGAACCACCATTGTCAGAAGTTTGGGGAATGGATAACAGACGTTGCACTAAGTAACTGCAGTGCTTCTCAGACGTTCGCCTACACAGCCATCAACTGGGGCTTTTCCAAACATAGGTTGCTGGGCCCACTTTGAGTTTCTGATTCAGGAGTTCTGGTGCAGAGACCACACCCTGAGAAGCGCTGTATTACATCTGTCCGAACCTTGGGTGACAGGCATAGCATGGCTGCATTCGTCCAGGAACTCATGTGCTTGTCCTTTTGCACAGCTGAGTCCAATTTTCTAAGGGAAGGATCAGGGTGGTGGAGCAGTCTGTGCTCTGCTTGGTTGGCCCTATCACAGGGGCCCAGTTCTCTCTGCAGCAGCTCTCTCAGTAAAACATGGCATGTTCTCCAAGTGAAGTAGCTACATCAGAAGAATCTCAAGGGGGAACAAGCAGAACTCAGTACAGGAAGGTTTCGCACAGGATTTTAAGGTTGCTTCTGTTGGAAGCTCCCTGAGGCCAATGTGCCACCTGCCACTTCACAGCAAACAACCTCTCAGGCCTAGGGTGCCGGATGTATTTCCTAAACTTACTGAGATTAATATGCAGCAATGCTCACTATCTAAACCCAAAAGGCTCTCTAATCTTTTCTCCTCTTTGCTTTCATTAGTTTCCTTCCATTTTTAATTTTTTAACCCACTTCAAAAATAGGTTAGACAAAAAGAGATAAACAGTAATACAAAAAGTGTTCTAGAAGAAATCTAGATGAAAGGCATTTGATAAAAAAACAAAATAGCCCTGGCTGGTGTGACTCAGTGGACTGAGCTCCAGCCTGTAGACCAAAAGATCACCAGTTCGATTCCCAGTCAGGGCACATGCCTGGGTAGCAGGCCCAGTCTCCAGTTAGCGGCCTATGAGAGGCAACCAACCCTTGTTTCTCTCACACATCGATGTTTCCCTCCCTCTCTTTCTCTTTTTTCTCCTCTCTCTAAAAATAAATAAATAAAATTAAACAAAAATAAATTTAGGAGTTCCCTCCCTCAATTATTCTTATCCTCAATGGGCTTATACTAAGGAATGAATTTCAAATTTTGTTCTCAATATGCATGTAGTTATATACATATTTTATTTTTATTTTCTGATTTTCATAAGATTCAATAAAGAATTAGCAATAGTATACCCTGAAGTTAGAACTTTAATTCTGTTAAATTCACATTATTTCCGTGATTTAAATGTTTTAATGCTCTCAAAAGCACAATAATTGGAAAAGTCCCTTTAAAATTCCCTGGTTATAAAGTATCTGATATTTAGAATCTCTGAAAAATGATCTTTTATAGAGTGTTATAAAGGTAAGAACAGCTAGTCTTAAAACCACAAGCAGAGTGCTTAGTGTGTGATTCCATTTATGTAATGTCTTTGAAAATTTTAACAAAATTTGGGGAATGGAGGATACAATACAGGTTGCCACAGGTTGGGAGTGGGCAAAGAGGAGTGTAGGTGTGGTTACCAAAAGGCACCTTGTGGGATCCTTTTGGTTTTAAAATTTTTCAATATCTTGACTGGGATCATGAACTCATAAACCTACATGTGATTAAATTGTACAGAGCTAAATATACAAACACACAATGAACACAAGCAAAACTGGGGGAATCTGAATAAGACCGGTAGAGGATAGCAATATTAACAACCTGATTGTGATACTAACATTTGCAAAATAGTACCACTGGGGGAAACCTAGGCAAAGTGTGCAAGTGTCCCAGTAATTCAGAAACAACGAGAGATAACACAAGACATTTTAATAGTCTCAAGACTCTGCAATTCCATGGGTCAGAAACCAAGGACACGGAGCTACCCTAACCCCAGCTGAAGCTACAGGCAGAACAGCGCTGCCAGTGTGGCCCTTCTCTGACTCTCTCCTCGATGTCTGAGCTGGAGTTTAAAGAATTCTGGAAAGGGAGAGAAATAAATACAGGCATATACTGAACCTACCATCCCAGGAAAATGACACAACTCAATAGCATACAGAGCAATGCAATCAAGTGGCTAAAACATGTATCTACAGTCTATCAGCATTAGGATTGCAGGAAAGTAATTGTATAGTGATTCCATATCACCCCCTCTGGTGGGCTGTACACTACACAGGGGAAGGATGAGGATGGACACTCCTGTCACCCTTATATCTCAGCTCCTAGCACTGCATTTTGCAAGTAAAAAGTGCTCAATGCATGTTTGTTCACTGTGTTTGGATGAAAAAATGAAAAGCCCACATGGTCTATTAGAGTTAGTGTGGCTTCTCTTTTCCTACCCTCCAAATGTCCTTCACTTTCTCCTCACTTACCACCTACACCTAAGCACATATACAGGGACCAAGTTTGTTTCTGTCACAAGATGAGCAGTCATTTAACCTGTCTGTGCCTTAGCCCTACTCACCTATGAAATGAGGATAATAATTATACCTACTTCAGAGGACTGCCATGAGAATTAAATGAATTAAAGTGTGCCCAGCACTTACAACATTATCTGGCACATTGTAAGTGCCATGTCGGTGTTTGTTCAATTGCCACATAAGTGCGACACTGATTATATTGGAGTTGACTTAGACCTCACAGGTGAAGGACACCATCCTCCACAAGACAGTCCTTAGATACCAGCCACAAGCTTTGGGGTTCCCAGGCCACCTGCACTATTGACATGCTGCCTACTAATTTTAAGGGTCCCCTCTGTCCCCCTCAGGTTCAATAAGTCACTAGATTGGCTCATAGAACTCAGTAAATCGATGTAGTTAGGATAATAGATGTATTGTAAAGGATACGAATCAGAACAAGACCCACGGGGGGGTCTGGGGGGTCCCAAACACAAAGCTGCTTTGTACTCAGTACTCCTTAGCTGTCAGCATATCAGTGCATGATTACCAACCAGGAGGCCCCCAGGAGCGTCAATGTCCAGGAGGAGGTTTTTATCAGGGTTTCATTACACAGCCATGGGTGATGGAATCATTGGCCACATGATTAAACTCAGTCTCCAGCCCTCCTCCCTTTCCCACTTGGGAAATTCCAAGGATTGAGAGGTTATCTCCCAGGAACCAGGGGCAAAGATCAACCAAATTCTTTATCATTTGTACAACATTAAGAACGTTTAGTAAATTGAACAGGCAGAAGTGGACAAGAAAGCATTTCAAGATGGAGGGTATTTAAAAATAAAGAGGCCAAAATAATCCTAGCACAGTCGTGTTGCAGTAGAAAAACTCCCCAGCTGATCAGGCTTTGCTGTGTTGGAATGTACCAGGCTTGAAGTGAAAACACTCTTGGGGGAACTCAAGAGTTAGAACATTTTTAGTTTTAAGTTCTAGTTAATAAACTTAGTAATTAATGCACGTAGAAAGCTATTGTTCTAAGAACTGGGATGAGGGGACCCGCCCTGACTCTAAGAGACCCTCAAGCAATTCGACCTTTGTGCCCAGGAGGACTACAGGCGAGATGGCGTCTCAGCCACTGTGCTCCAGGAAGAGAATAACCATCTGCTGACCAGGGTGCAGATAAAGAATCACCAGTCAACAGATGGAAGGACGCTAGGAAAATCGCTGGACTGAAGCTTTTATCTGGTTAACCTTTTCCCTGAATTCCAAACCCCTAATCTACACTTTTTTTCTCCTTATAAAAATAGTCAGTTTGAGAAGAAACCTAACATGGTCTTTTAGGGTTCATAACCTGCAGTCTTCTTAGATTGCCAGCCAATCTGAATAAAGTGCCCATGAAGATTCAATCCTTGCCTCTATTTACTGGTTTTGGTAGTGACAGGCAGCTCAAACACCAACTTTTCCAGTTTCAAGACCAGGACTTTGACTATGATTCTACTATTCGATAACTATGGTGCCATCTTGTGGGAGTACAGGGATTGTTGTAAATCATCTTAAATCTTTTCTATGAAAGGGGGGCATAATTCAAATAGATATAGATACAACTTAGTGGATTAAAACAACAAAATATATTATTTTTCACAATACTGTGTGTTGATTAGGAAGCTTTCCAGCTCCACTGCAATTCATGTGTCTGCATTCAGCTGGCTGGTGGCCAGGTTGAAAGCTCCAAGAAGGCCTCCTTGACACGTGGGGTTGGAGGGGCCTTGGTGCTGACAGCTAGGGTACCTCAGTTCTCGCCTACACAACATCACTCTACAAGTGATATCCCATCTTCTAGTGCTTCTAGTGCTTCTCTCTATGGCCTCATGGCAGCAGGGTAGTCTGGACTTTTGACCAGAAAGCAAAAGCAGAAGCTGCCAGTTCTGTTGAGGCTCAGCTCTTTCCCACCATGTTCTATTAGTCAAAGCAAGTTACAAGGCCAATCTAAATTCCAGGGAACAGGAAACTCCAGCTTGTTGCATGTGTGTGCAGGTAGGTGAGAAATCACCACAGCCATCTTTGGAAACTGGACAATATTCTCTAACTCCCCCATTACTCATGTGAAAATGGATATTTTATTATCTACTTCAACTAGATGAGATTAAGAGATGATATATGAAACATGATAGCATTTTATAAATTGTAAAGTGCTAAACAATTATAATATAGGTAGATGATAAAGGCAGATTAGAAGAATGAGAGATTGTCCAAGACTATAAAAGGAGATAGAGGAGGTTATTGTAATATTAATAACATTTATTGAGCATTTGTTATGTGCTAGATATTGTATTAAGTGCTTTGCAGGTACTGTCTTCTTTAAATCACCACGACAACCTTAAAAGATGGATATTTCATTGCCATTTTACAGAAAAGGAACTAGAGGCAAGTGGCAGAGCCAGAATTTGAACTCAAATTCTGTTTGGTTCTGAAGTTTTATCTACCGTATCCAGATTTCTTTCATCACTTGTATCATAATCAATCAGCAATTAGGTGAGGGGAGGTAGCACCTACCCCAGAACTACTGAAACAGAATTTTGAAAGGCAGAACCCAGAATCTGCATTTTAACAGCCACAGTAATGTGGGAGAAGCATTCAACCTCACTGTGTATAGTAAGCATACAAAGGTTTTTCAGTAGTTCAAAGACAGTAAGAGGACCACCTTAGAGAAAATTTAGGATTGCAGATACAGAAGAAAAGGAATAAGAAAAGTGCCTAGAAGTTAGAGAATAATGAAGGGCTTTCAAAAAAATTATGCTTTCTAGAGGTTGATGCTACAACTGGGAAATGAAGTGAGACTAGAAAAGTTAGAAGCTTGACCCAACAACTTGCAATGAACCAAATTTACATTTTGTTTATTAATTCATCTACTTTTCTCTTTCTTGTCTTTGGGCTTGTTATTTCCTCTAAAAAACAAGTCCCATCTTCACTCTACCCAACTTGTCTAAAATCTTTTCATTTCAGGTCTGTGGACAAATGTGTGTCTCTTCTGGAAGGTGTCCCACATGTGTGCTGCACTTTCCTCCATCCTATCATTTACGGGCCCTATATTGTAAACGTTGTTTATGTTCTTTCTTTGGTACAGACCGGAGACCCTTGAACGTAAGGATGGTGTAGAAAGAGAGGAGGGAGAAAAGGAGAGATTAAGAGATGATTTATAGAACCACTGAATGAACATAGGAGGTGAAGGAGCCACTGCTAAGTTGCACCTTGAGGTGTTCGTATTTTCAAGACTTACTGAGAGAATAAGATGAACTTTATGGATTTTACCAAATGGTAGTAGTTTGATATATGGCAGCCCCACAGATGTCTCTTCCTGAGCAAAACAAAAGCAGCCTAGCAAATGTCCCTTCAATAGTACATGAATTTAATCTTAGCCCATGTAACAACTGATTGATACTTCGTAAACGCAAAAGAACAGATTTTTTTTCTTCATAGGGGCACGAATGAGCCTGGTAAGTGATTTGGGAAAATTACTTGACCTCTAATCCTGTTTCTTAATTTGTTGGAATGAAATGATTAAACTGTTCCTCCAAATTGCTATGGTGACCAAATGTGGTCACCGCAACATGCTTTACAAACTTTGGGTGGAAAGTAATGACATAGGTAATAATCTACAGGACTACTATTACTGTTATGCGGCGACTGCATGCCCTCTCTCCAGTCCCTCTAAATCACAACAAATTCCAGCAGGTTGAGAGAGGAATAACAGAATTTATCTCTAACTTTTAGGCACCTTCCTATTAGGGTAGCATCTGCCCCAATCTAACATGGCAGTACGGTCTTCTTCAAGTTCACATCCATAGCTGCACTACAAGAGCCGTACTGGAATCACCCACTGGGTAGACACGGCTTCCTCGACGCCCTTTGATGACGGCAAAACCCGTGCTTCAAGACGGGCAGATCTAGATTGCGCAGGCGCAGCGCGGGCGCGAGAGGGCGGAGGTGACCGGGATGAGTGGCGAAGGGACGGAGACCACTGCGAGTTGTGAGGCCGCCGTGGGAGGAGGAGGAGGCGGCGGCGGAAACGGCAACGGCCACAAGAAGAGGGACTCGCTAGGGGTCGCGGGCTCACCGGCTCACCTCATTATCAAGGGTACGGAGTGAAGGGATCTAGCGCTGGCGGACGCCCGGGCAGCCCCACCTCCCAGACCGTGCCCTTCGACCTGGGGCGGTGCCTCGTATCACCGCCCAGCTCCCTGCGGCCTCGCGTTTTGAGTGTGTGTTGTAGGAAGGCGGTTGGTCCTGGCTCTACCGGCTGTTTCTCTGCTCTTGGAGCCTTCTAGTAACTGCAAGCCCAGTCTTTCACTTCCTAAAATAAGAAAAGGAAACCCACTCCTAAAGACGTGAACCTTCGGCCGCCTCATCCCCACCCCCAAATCCGGGGCCCCTATCCGAAGAGGCTCTGTAGGCGGCCTCGCCACCGACCTGGTCTGCAATGACCTGCGAGACTGGGAGTCCGGAAGGCCCGTGCCTCCGGGCAGGTCGCAGAGGAGTTGAGTGAGTTAGGTCGTTCACTTAACCTACCACTCCAACCCTGTTTGCCCTGGGGTGAATGGAGAAACTTGAAAGCGTCTTGAAACACTAAAATTTCATAGGCGTGCGGATGTCCATTTGTCTTGAGCGCCTTGAGCTGGGAGAGGATTGCAACCTAGCTAAGACCTGGATTGTCGCAGAACCAGAATTTAGTTTGATTTCTACAGCTCACAGTAACTTCCTGCAATAAGATCTTTGCCAGTTTCTCATCGCCGATCTTTCTTAGCTCCATCCCTAACCCTGTCAGCCCTACCACATGGCAATGTTGAAGAAGCCCTTGTAGGACTCCAAACCTTCAGCACCAGACACAAAGTGACGCCTGGGCCCCTCGGATGCTGCCTAGGTCATTTTAACTTTATTTCATGACTGTAGCAGCCCGACATGGCTATTTTTAGACTTCAGGTTGTCTCTCATCAACAATAATTAGGAGTGCGGGAGTGGTGCATGGGTGCTAGGGCTAAATTATAATCGTTTATGCGTGTAATCTTAGTGAACTGCCACTTAATTTTTTTTAGTTGTGGTAAAGTACATGGAGCAAAATTTATCTTAACCATTTTAAGTGTACAGTTCAGTGGCATTAGTACACTCACATTGTTAGCAACCTTCCATCTTCAGATCTTTTTCATCTTCCCAAAGAGAAAGTCTGTCCCCATAAAACACTTAAAGCCCTGCCGCCCCTGGCAACCACCATTCTGTTTTGTGTCTGATAGAAGTGTAAATATACAGTATTCATCCTTTTGTGGCTGGCATAGTTGACTTAGTGTGATGTCCTCAAGGTTCGTGCATGTCATAGCATGTCAGATTTCTTTTTTAAAGCTAAGTAATGTTCTATAGTGAGTGCACGTACACACATATACACGCGACATTTTGTATATCCATTTGTGGGTGAACACTCCTGTTGCTTCCACCTTTTGGTTATTGCGAATAATGCTGCTGTGAACATGGGTGTGCAAATATTTGTTTGAGTTTCTGCTTTCAATTTTTTGAGTATATAGCCAAAACTGCTATTGCTGGATCAAAGATAATTCTATTTTTTAATCTTTTGAGCTTTCACCATACTTGTTTTCCGTAGAGGGTGTACAATATATTCTCACTAACAGTGAACAAGAGTTCCAGTTTCTCCACATCCTTATCCAAGACTTGTTGTTTTCTGTTTCCTTGCCAGTCGCTTCTAATGGGAATGAGGTAGTATCTTTTAGTTTTGGTTTGCATTTCCCTAATGGATAGTGATGTTTAGCTTCTCTTAATGTGCTTTTTAGTCATTTGTATAGCTTTTTTGGAGAAATGTCTATTTAAGTTCTTTGCCCATTTTTAAATCAAATAATTTTGTGGGTTTTTTTAATTGTAGAAGTTCTTTATGTATTGTGGACATCAACCCCTTTTCAGATACATGACTTGCATATATTTCCCCCCACCCCATGAATTGCCTTTTCACTCTGTTGATTGTATCCTTCGATGTACAGAAGATTTTAAATGTTAATGTACTTTAAAAAAAAGATAATTCAAGGGAATTTTTTCAAGTTAATCCAAAACTGACTTGTGATTCAAAGTATGTCTAGAACATCCTTGGCTTTTTCAATGGAACCATTCTTTTCATTCAGAACAATCAATTTTTAGTTCATCTTATTTGAAGACTGTCAAATGTTGCCAGACATTTGTTTAATCCTACTGCCAGAGACTAGCGAAAGGGAAGCATATAAATGATTTCAGTACTTATGCCCTGGGTCTTTGAGGGTTTCTGGCCCACCACTGGGTGTTAGAGGTGGGGACTGGGAGACAGAAGGGCTTCCTGGAGGATGGAGTGTCTGATCTGAGTCTTGAGGAACAACATATTAGCAGTTAAGAAAAGAAAGCAAGTTATTTTGGACTTCGTTTGGAACAGCATAAGCCAAATCGTATCTGGGAAACTACACATATCGTTACAGTGGGGACTCAGAGAGGTGGAGTTTGGTGGATATCCGACCATATAAAACTTTTTACCTTTATAAGGAAATTTGATTTTTTCTTCAGTAACAGGAAACTGTGCAGTAATAAGTATGAGAATCATGTAGTTAAATTTGGATTTTTAAGTAGAGCACTTGGGCAGACAGTAGTTGATCCTCATCTTGCAGATTGCATTTCCTATTTGTTAAGATAAAGTCATAACTCCAAAGTCAACATTGGTGGTGCTTTCATAGTCATTCCCACATGGGCAAAGTGGAGAGAAATTTGAGTTGCCTCATGTGCACATTCAGTTGACACTGAACAGTGCAACACTACTTTTTGCTTCATCTCATATTATAAACAAATGTCCTTCTTGCTTTCTGTTTAAAGCCATGTTTTTCACATTTTTGTACTTCTTGTTGGTGATTTTGCTTTTGAAAGTGGTTTTCGGGTGTAGTGCTGAAGTGGCTGTGTATGCACAAGAAGGCTATGTGATGTGTTTGCAGAGTATTAGAGAAATGTCTTTCAGGCCTAAGCTACAGTGGCATTTGCTGTGAGTTCAATGTTAATCAGCAATCCAGAAAAAAAAGAAAATTCACCAATCTGTGTGTGAGGCCACTTCAGAAAGTGCCAAGGTAACATTTATGGTGTGTAATGAAGCAGTGGAAGAGCAGCTAAATTTGTGAATTTATGAGATGATGACCTATGGAGAAAGCATAGTGGACAGCACTGTTGTGCAGTTGAAAGGCAAAGAAATTTATAGTCAGTTACCAGTGGTCAGAAAAATGTTAAATCCTTCTGCTAGTGCTGGCTGGAACTTTCAAAAGTGGTACAGTGTGAAGAAAGGTTAGACTTGTGGTGAAAGAGGTTCTGTGGATCAGGAGGCTGTAGAAGAACTTTAAAAATACCTGCTGAGTGTTATACAGGAAAGAGTATTATTGGAAGAGTAGATCTTCAACACCAAGGCTGGTGTGTTTCACAAGGGTCTTGATAAACCTATGTGACACAAATGGTGTTTTGGTTGACAAAACTGTGACAAGAGGCTTGCAGAAACCTATCCTGTGTTTCTTTTAGGAGCATTATTCAGTATTTTCTAGTTCTGTGTTTGTGGCAACTTTATAAACGTAACTACTGCAAATAATGAGAATTGTCTCTGTATGGAGTGGTTTATAGGGAGATGTGATGAACTGTTGGTGTAGTCAAAGTGAGACAAGCAGGGATGGAAAAGGGGGGGGTGATTCAATAAGTCATGAGGAAGAACAACATCTATATGCTGACACTGAGGGTATTATCAGGAAAAATTGCTAAGCAGTAAATTGTTCCTTAATATACACAAAGCTCCACATATTGCATTAAAGATGTCCAAATTTGGGGCCAGGAGAAAACATCTTTGATTAGATAATGAGAGATCTGGAATGGACTGTGTTCCTCCTTGTTCCCTAGTCCCATAGCATATTGGTCTTTCATTGAAGCGATTAGCCAGTCTTCTGGTGAAAGGATATTTGTCTAACTCCCACAGTAGAGTATGGACATTCGGAGAACAAAAGATGATATCTTTTGTCTTTTATATCAAACAACAAAAGAATGTTTCCCATGTACAATAGCTGTGTGAAAATCTGTAGCTTACAGTTCTTTACATTATTTGTACAGAATTTATTTGTAATCCTTGGGCTCCTACAAACTCTGAATTATTATTATGTGCTTGTTTTGTTATTGTAATTTTACAGCAGCATTAGTGGCTTAATGTCTATAGTGATGTGTATTTCAGAATCTCTTTTTTCCTTCCAAATTGTTACTGTCTTAAATTCTGGAGCACAGTCTTGGTTTTAGAAGTGATCACTACCCATCTCTAAATAGAACTGCATACTCTCTCTGAAGGTTAAGTAAATTCCTATTGTATCAGGCCACAAAAATGGATCTCCCAAAATTAACAAAATGTAATGACTTCTTAGTCACATAAACAGTTATATGTTAACTCATATACCCACTATGGACAGTATAAATACTTAGGTCTCTGACATACTTGCTGGCTGATAGAGATAATTTTAGGACAACATAGTAAGTAGTATGATGAAAGTATATATCCTGAGTGCTTGGGGAACATAAAGTAGGGACACTCCTTGAAACCTAGGAGGAAGCTAGATAGAATTAATGAACATTTAAAGGAAGTGCAATGTCTGAAGCAGTTTTGAAGGAATAGCACAGGGATTAGGGAGTTGGAGAATGGTTCCAGGTGGTGACAGTATTATTAATGAGAGAGCATGGTGTTTTTGGAGAACTGCAGGTAGTTCAAAATTGCTGACAGATTGGAGATGAAGCTGGAGCCAGACCATGGAGGCCCTTACGTGGCTTTGGACTTGAACCTCTTAGCCAGACACTAGTGTTTGTTGAGATGTGAATAGATACTCTTTGCAAATAGATTCTCTTGCTAAATGAGGTCCGTAATTTTCTGCATAGCATAGCCCTCACTTAGGCATTCGTAATTTGTATGTATATACAATAGGCTCCCAGAAGATCAGAGGTAAAGGAATCTGTGTAACTTCATTATATCTGTTTCCCAAACTTAGAACTAAGTAGATTTTTTTTTAAAGATTTTTATTTATTTATCTTTAGAGGGGAAGGGAAGGAGAGAGGGAGAGAAATATCAATGTATGGTTGCCTCTCATGCGTCCCGTGCTGGGAACTGGCCTGCAACCCAGGCATGTGCCCTGTCTGGGAATCAGACCGCTATACTCTGTCTGGTTCCCAGGCCCGTGCTCAATCCACTGAGCTACACCAGCCAGGGCTAAGTAGAATTTTTTAAAAGATGAACTATTATCTTCTCAGTGAACTGTTCTAGTTAATGAACTATTGAAGTATTTAAGCAAAAGTAATACTTTTATTTATATATTTTTACTCAGTTATACTTCCCATGACATATCCTTATAAAACTCATTAACACAGAGAATTGAAATTTGCCCCATTGTATGTCTGCAAAAGTAAGAAATTTGAGGAACAGATTATACCAATGAGTGAACCTGAATGGTACATGTTCTTATTTGGTGGTTTAACTCCTCCAGGAATTTTGAGGTTTGCTTCTTAAACTATATAGATATTACTAAGTAGAATGAATATAATGACTCTCCCAAGACAGTTAAAATTCAGAACTTTTTTTCTGAATGATGGCTTTTTCAGACCCATCAAAAAGTAAGAGACTTTATAATAACTACTGGCCACCGATCTTAATAAATAACCATTAAAGAGACCACAGTATATCTTGCTTTAATTGCATCACTCTCCCTCCTCTAAAGGTAACTGCTGTCTTGAATGTGGTATTTGTTGTTCACATAGATTTCTTGATAGTTGTATTGCTCCTGTATGTATGCTAAAAGGAAGTGTCCTTTTGCATGTTTTTAAGGTTTTTAAAAATATATATTTTATTGATTATGCCATTACAGTTGTTCTATTCCACCCCTTCATTCCCCTCTACCCTGCACACCCCCTCCCCCACCATTCCCCGCCTTTAGTTTATGACCACGTGTCTCAAGTTCTTTACATTCTGTATTTCCCCTACTATTCTTGCCCTCCCCCCTATCTATTTTCTATCTACTGTCTGTACTATTTTCTGTACCTTCTCCCCCCTTCTCCTCCTCCCTCTCCCCTATTGCTAACCCTCCATGTGATCTCCATTTCAATGGTTCCACTCCTGATCTAGCTGTCCTCTTGGTTTGCTTTTGTTTTAGGTGTGGTTGTTAATAACTGTGTGTTTGCTGTACTTTCACTGTTCCTATTTTTTATCTTCTTTTTCTTAGAAAAGTTTCTTTAACATTTCATATAATAAGGGTTTGGTGATGATGAACTCCTTGAATTTGATCTTATCTGAGAAGCACTTTATCTGCCCTTCCATTCTAAATGAAAGTTTTGCTGGATAAAGCAATCTTGGCGGTAGGTCTTTGGATTTCATGACTTAGAATACTTCTTTCCAGCCCCTTCTTGCCTGTAAGGTCTCTTTTGAGAAATCCGCTGACATTCTGATGGGAACTCCTTTGTAGGTGACTGACCCTTATCTCTTGCTTCTTCTAGGATTCTCTCCTTCATTTTAATGTTGGCTAATGTAATTATGATGTGCCTTGGTGTGTTCCTTCTTTGGGACTCTCTGAGCTTCCTGGATTTCCTGGAAGTCTATTTCCTTTGCCAGACTGGGGAAGTTCTCCTTTATTATTTGTTCAAATAAGTTTTCCACTCGTGGCTGTTCCTTTTCTTCTTCTGGTACCGCTATAATTCAGATGTTGGAACGTTTAAAGATGTCCTGGAGGTTCCTAAGCCTCTCCTCATTTTTTTGAATTCTCATTTCTTCATTCTTTTCTGGTTGGATGTTTTGTTCTTCCTTCTGGTCCATTCCATTGATTTGAGTCCCAGTTTCCTTTCCATCACTATTGGTTTCCTGTGAATCTCCCTTCACTTCAATTAGTTTAGCCTTCATATGTTCCTCTAATTTGTGACTATAATCAACCAGTTCTCTGAGCATTCTGATCACCAGTGTTTTGAACTGTGCATCTGATAGGTTGGCTATTTCTTGGTTGCTTAGAGTTATCAGCTCTGGGGCTTTGAGTTCTTGAGCCATATTTTAGACTGTTTGTGCCTGTTACATATGCGGAGCGGAGCCCTAGGTGTTCACCAGGGCGGGGCAACTCAGTCGCTGGTTTCTGACACTGTATGTGGGGGCGGGGTCAAAGGGGAGCAATGGCAGTTCCCTCTGCTGCTTCCCGCCCCTGGGGCCTACCTGGTCTGTCTCACTGCTCACTCCTTTGCTGGTTTATCTGCGTGCAAATGTGTGACTGCGGTCAGCCTGACACCTTGCACCCTCACTGGGTCCACCTGTTGCTATCCCACACCTGGGACCCGTCCATGGCCGCCTGGGCACCTGGGTCGGGGGATCTTTCCTGCCAGACCCTGCTCCGCTGCTGGCTCCGCTGCTGGCTCCGCCCCTCTTATCGGTCTGGCTGAAAGGTTCCTCATTGTCGGACTTCTATATAGTTCAATTTTCTGTGTTTTGGCTGCACTTTTGTTTACTAAACCTTTGTTGTCTTTAAACTTGGTTGTGGGAGAAGACAGTGTTTCCACCTACACCTCCATCTTGGTGGAAGTCCTGCATATTTTTAAAGTTTATGTAAATAGCTTTGTTCTACTGAAACCTTTTTTGTGTATAACATTATATTCATGGAATTCATCCATGTTAATAAGTGTAACTCTAGTGTATTTATTTTACCTGTTGATTTATAGTGTTCCATCATGAGTATGTTTAAGTTGTACCCCTTTTTCCTTTGACATTACACTCATTTATAAGTGTCTCTTTTGTTTGGTTAAGACACTTTAGTCTAGAGTACATGGTAGGCATGAAATTGCTAGCTATACATGTCTTCAGTTTTATTAGATACTGCAAATTGTTTTCAAAAGTATTTGTATCAATTAACTGACAGTAGATGAAAAGATTTCCTCTTAATTCATTATCTAAACTAGATTTTAACCTTCATATATTTGTGGGAAACAGGAAGAGTAAAACAAGCTAAAGATTGTGTCACTTAACATGGATTAACCTTGAGTTTTATTTTGTCTTTATAGATGTTGGAGAAATTCATTCAAGGCTGTTAGATCACAAGCCAATTATTCAAGGTGAAATCCGTTATTTTGTGAAAGAATTTGAAGTGAGTATTTAAAACTTGTTTTGTAAAAATACTGCCCTAATTAGTGCGTTCATATACATAAGGGACATTTTCTAGTTTTAAAATTTCTGATTTCATGTGTTCCTAAAATTTACAAAATAAAACTAATTAAGAGTTATTATCATTAATGAAAGCAGCATGAGACTATGCAGCAGGTGTCTTGGGCTCAAGTGCTGTTGCCTACTCTGGCATATTTAATGTCTGTTGATCTCAGTTTTTTCATCTCTACAATGAGATATGGGGAGGTGGGAGGGTGAGAGCAGACCATAAAGACTGATCAGCCTTTTCCAGACTCACTTTCTGTATTTTTTTTCTTTGTTGGGACTTCAGTACTCAAATTAAAACATAAGAATCATCCTTAGGTATTCTCTGATGTTCATTGAGCAGATCTCCTAGATTATATCATGAATCAATCTAGCCCTTCTAACTTAATGTGACTGCTTTATGAACCCAGTCAGATCCAATCTTTACCCTGCTGTGAGTGCTCTGACATTATTTCACTTTTTAAAACTCTTTGATAATATTTGCCATCTGTAGGATAAAAGTCCAAGCATTGTTCTGTGACCTGTTCCCTACCTTTCTAGCTTTCATGCCCCACCCCAACATGCTCTGTCCCAACAATACCGATGCACCAACCTGCCATCCTATTTCATATTACTGTTATTTTGCACATGTATAATTGGTTCCCCATTAAGCATTGACCTGATTTAAGTCAGACCCACTGAGGATAATCTCCCTTTTTTAAAGTCAACTAATTTGGGACCTAAAATATATCTGCAGAGTACCTTCACAGCAGCACCTAGACTAGGGTTTGGTTTAATTAATGAAAGGAGGTCTGGGTACATTAGGAATGGGGTCTTGGTGGCCATCTCAGTGTACAGCCTACTATAAGCTCTTATAACTACTTGATAGTTTTCTTGTTATATATTTGTGTATTACCTGTCTTCTTTCATTAGAATATAGGCACCATGAGAAAAGTAGGGACTTACTGTATGCTTCGGACTGTAAGATGCACTTTTTTTAAACTATTTTTTGCTTCAAAAAAATTTCCCCTATTTTTCTCCTCTAAAACCTAGCTGCATCTGGGGTCCGAACCATAAGATGCACCTAGGTTTTAGAGGAGGAAAATACGGGAAAAATTTTCGAAGCAAAAATGTGGTCAAAAAGTGCATCCTATAGTCTGAAAAATACTGTATCTTTTTTATTTTCTGTTGTACTCAAAATGCGTAAAATAGTGTCTGGTGCATTGTAGCTGCTTAATATGATTCAAAAAGTCAAGTAGCAGAGCTTGGACTAAAACTTGGGTTTTCAACATTCAGTGATGTCATAAATCATCTTTTTTCTTAACTCATCTCTTTTGCCAGTCTGGTTAATTAAAATACTGAATAGTTATTTTTCAAAGAATTTAAATACACCTTTAAAGATCTACTCTATATTTAAAGAAGCATAGAATTTTGTAAAAACGGTGGATTCTCTAATTCAGTTTCCTTACTTTATAGAAACTGGGCCCAGAGATGGAAAGCAGTGTGTGAAAAGCCATGTAGCTAAGTAGTGGCTGAGTTATTCCTAGAATGCAGGTGTCATTGTACTTACTTCATGGTTCTTTAAATAATGTAGATACTTTCTGTGGAACTGAGTCTTGTATGGAAGACAAAAGAAGTGGCACATTTATGCTGCCAAATACATTCTATTTAAGAGCTCACTTTCTATTGAAGCCAGACTTCTTTTTTGTTTTGTTTTGTTTTGTTTTGTTTTTATCCTTACCCAAGGACATTTTTCAGAGAGAGAGGAAGGGAGTGAGGAAAGGAAAGAGAAAACATCTGTATGAGAGAGAAACATTGATTGGTTGCCTCCTGTACATGCCCAGACCAGGGATCATTTTGTGTCCCCATGGGGAAATGAATTCACAGCCTGGGTATGTGCCCTGATAGGGAATCTAAACCGGCAGCCATTTGGTTTTGGGATGACAGTCCAACCAACTGAGCCACACTTGGCATTTTTAACTAGGATGAAAGTAGTTGCCAGGAGCATGTGTCTAAAAGGAGACAAATTACAGCTGGCCCTCTGCTTCCATGGGTTCTGCATCTGTAGATTGAAAATATTCAGCAAAAAAGTTATGTTTTTAGTGTGTATTATATACTTAAGCCTAAGATGGTTATGTTTATACTGAACATGTACAGGCTTTTTTCTTGTTGTTATCCCCTAAATAGTACAGTATAACAACTATGTATAAAGCACTTACAAATAGTGTAAGTATTTGTATTAGTATTTTAGGTAATGTAAACAGATATTAATATTTGTATTAGTATTTTAGGTAATGTAAACATGATATAAAGTATTTGGGTAGCTATGTGTAGATTATATGCAAATACTATACCATTTCTTGTTAGGGACTTGAGCATCCTCTGATTTTGGTATCTGCGGGAAGTCCTGGAACCAGTCCTCCATTATACTAAGGAACAGCTGTTTCTGCATTCCCTCAAAAGAGCTTTTTGGAGAGGAGGCTATGTTGAAGAATAGAAAAAACATGGGCCTTGGAGCTTTACGTATTGAGTTACGTATCCTGGCACTCTTCTTACTAGTTATGATTACTTGTTTTACTGAGGCTTAGTTTTCTTACTTTAAAAATGGCAACAGCAATATATACTGCAGAGGTTTTTTGAGGATTAAATGAAATATTTTTTTAAAATTCCTGGTATACAGATATTTGACAAATGGTGGTAACTTACTAAGAGAAAATGGTAGCCAGCACAAATAAAAATGTATTAATTAAGAATTCGCAGTAATTTTTATGAACTTGGGTTCAATTTTTAATGTCTTAGGGAAAAATAGGGATTTATTAAGCAAGTGGCACAGCATTATCAGAGGAATATGTCTACTAAAGAATAAAATTTTCACCCTGGGTATGATAGATACGAGTTTATATAAATATCTTAAGCATTGATTTTGTGTGAGAATGTCAGGAACATGAAGCATTCCTATATTGTTTTCGAAAAATGGTCTCTGAAGGGCTGAAAAATATTTTGTCCGCCAAGTTTGAGCCATTACCTTCAACTACTTCAATAATGCACATATATTTTCTTTTCTTGAAATGTATATGATCCAGTCTTTTCACACTGTGACCCTCCCCAGTTGGTCTTCTTGAGGGTTTGGTGGAGAAAAGCTGAAAGTATTTTAGACTTTAGAGTTAAAAGGATACGTGTATTATTTACAGTTCTTTTCTGTGTTGTTCCAAACAGTCACACCCCTGAGTCTAACTAGTCTGAGTGCTCTTCACCCAGACGTGCGTGGCCGGACAGAAAGGGGTGGGAAGCAGAGCTGTCAGTAGATCTTCTTTATACCATTGAGTTGTAGTTCACTTTAAGAAAAACTGGCTAGTATTTGAAACTAAAGTTGTTTATAGTTTATGCATTTAAAAAAGTTAACACACATGGCAACAATCATCTTTTTCTGTGTAAAATTTGATCTCCAAAGGAAGGGAATAAATGCCACATGGTGGCAGCATTACTTAAATTATTGAAGTACTGATATCCTGTATATTATTTTAAGCGTTCTTTTTTTTGCATTTGCTAGTATTTCTGGACATTGACCGTCCTCCTGGCTTTATACAAAATTTTTATCCCCTTGATTTTCTGATCATTGTGAACAGAGATCCCAGTGGGGCCCTTTCGGTGAGCACCAACTTGGTAGTGTCAGCGGGAAGAGGTATTGTCTTCTGCACCATTGTCTTTCTGGCCATAAGGAGATGTCATGACCTTTCTCTCAGGTAGAACAGAGGAGAGACCTAAGTTAGTCAGCATTTATAAAGTGCTTGCTTATGGATATATAGTCCTATTCAAGTTTCATATTTTATTTTTATCAAATTTTGTTCTTTGAATGCTTCATTGAATAGCCATTGAGTACCTAGGTATATCAGTAAGGTTCTGTTTAGTTACTTGTGACAGACACATGAAAAATAGTAGCTTTAACAAGTGCATATTTTTCTCTCACAGTACCCAGAGCTTATGGCTGGTATGGTGGTTGCTCTATGATGTCAGCTTCCCCTGCCCCCTGATTTTTTTTCTTCTACCTCCCTGGGGTGTTGCTCTTAACCTTATATTTATAAGTTGTCTTTGGGAGCTCCAGTCTTGACATCTGCGTTTCACGTAGCAAAAAGGAAGGCAGGGGGGAAACATCTAGCAGTCACTGTTATAGGCAAATTTACCCCTCCAAGTAAAATTCGGGTGCTGCTAGGAAGAAGGGAGAGGAGAGTGGATCCAGGACTGTCTCTCACAATAGATATGTAAAAATAAGTCAGAAACAGTCTCCACCTCCAGGATGTTTAGAGAGAAGAAAGATATCAAACAAAGTTTTAAGGGTGAATTATTATGATGAAATAAGCCCAAAGTACTTGAGATCACAGAGGAGGAACCAACCCTCAACATAGATGGAGGGAAAATTTTCACAAAGGAGGTGATGTTTGAGCCGAGAAAGAAAAACAGATGTTATCCAGATAGGGAAAAATTGATTATTAAAATTAGAGGCAAAAAAGTATTCAAATAAGTATAGTAATTATAGGAGTTGGGACGGATTGTGTTGATGAGTTTGAATGTGAGTTAAAGCGATCGAGAGAAAATTCCTAGGACAAACTAGAATTTCACTTGATATCCTGACCTCTCATTTTTAGTTTGCTTATTAGAGTAACTGTCAGATTATTAAATATCAGTATAAAGTCTATCCCATGTAGCATGTAATAAATACATGCACAAGATGGTTTAAATCTGAAATACTGATCAGTTTTGTAATTGAGAGAAAATTTTAAATGGCTTCATTTTCTTTCTAGTACTATGAAATTAAATTTTTATTTTTCACATTTTTTTGTTGTTCACATATACTTGTCTCCATTTTCTGCCCACCACTCCACTCCCCCTCACCCCAGCCATCCCCACTTCCCATGCTCGATCCTTCCTCCCTTTGTAAGTTTTTAATGTAAATATTGTAGTAACTGTACTAATGTTAGTAATTGCTAACATTTTTAAGTGCTTAGTTGCCAGGCACTGTTTTAAGTACATTACATGAGCACTTGTTATTACTTTCAACCTAAGAAAAATTAACTGTATATGAAATTTTTAGGGATGTTACACATTGGAAACCAAGTTTCATTAGTACCAGTCTTTGTTCTGAGAATTTTCACCTCAGAAATAACATGAATATACAAATAAAAGGATGTTAGCTTATAGTTTTCCTTTTTGTAATAAATGTCAGTAGTATGCCTTAGTCAAAAATATCAATATAAAAACAAGCACAGCCCTGGCCAGGTGTCTCAGTTAGTTGGAGCATTGTCCCTTACACCAGCAAAGGTTGCAGGTTCGATCCCAGTTAGGGCATGCATGTAGGTTGCAGATTCAGTTCCCAGTTGGGGTGCTCATGGGAAGCAACTGATCAATGTTTCTCTCTCTCCCCCACCCCAAGTCAATAAATTCATTGCCAGGTTAGGATTAAAAAAAAAACAAAACAGGCACATACCAGATGGTAAGTTTAAGGGTAGAGACTATTTCTGAAATCTTGTCAGAAATAGTCTCTTGTAACCCTATTTCATGTGACACTATCATTGGGCCTAATGATAATTTAAATTAATTATTGTCATCAGTAGGCTGTTAGAGAAGTAAGACTACAAATTCACTTACTACAATGAGTGACTACCAATTCACCTGCTACAAGAAACAACTCTTTAAATAAGTGGTTCTTAAGTCTAGGAGGTCATGAACTCCTTGGAGAATTTTTCCCCCAGAAAAACAGAGAACATATATATTCAATTTGAGTGCAATTTCAGGGGACTCTTGAGTAAGACTTGTACCCAGAACGGAGCTGTAGAACTTGCCTGTCTCTTCTTTCTTGTCTTTCTCTATGAAATGAGGTATCATTCTTTTGCATCATAATAAATTAATCTGTAAGGGGTGAAATAATCTCTAGTCTTTTTTTTTTAACTCTAGTCCTGATTCTTCCAAAGTCCAGTGCCATCTGGAAAAGATGGCAGTGGCTGTGGTATAGTGTTTATTTCCTCCTTGAATCTGTTCATAAAAATAGAATTGGGATAGCAAAACCAAGTAACATCTATAAAATTAGGGGAAAAGTTATTCTCAAAACACAAAATGACCAAATCACCAAGAGCTTAAAAGTTTCTGTGTATAAGAAACTGCAGGAAGAAGAGGGAAGAAGGCAGAGGGCTAGCAAACCTCAAAATTACCACCAGGTATCTTTAGGAACTTGATGGGCCAGTCTGAGAACAGCAGCAGCAACTGGGAAGGGACTTCTTCACAGGCTCCAATTTGTGAGTGAGTGCTGGCAAACCACAGGATGTCTCCTGGAATTGGAGCAAGCAGTCCGTAAGTTTGAAACTTAGAAAACCTTTTCAGAACAAGGTCCTGCACTCTGGAGAAACTATAGGAAATTGCATACTTTCTGAAACAGACAAATGGGAGTTTTAGAACTTTGAGGCTAGAAAGGCATGTCCTGGCCACTCCTCCCTTCTAAAGACAGAGGAAAACAAAATTTCATCTTGTAATCAGCAGTCAAATCCCATACAAATATATTAGAGGATGAAGACCAGACAATGTCCTTTAAGGCAAGGAAAGTAAGAAAAATATGACTACAAAGAAACATGAAAAGTAATGTAATGTTTTAAAATGAGCTTGGAGGTGTAAGAAAACTATAGAAGGAAAGAAAGAATAGTATTAGTCAGAATTATAAAAACTCAAACGATTGGATAAGATAGAAATAGAAAAAATAAAAGGTAAAGTGAAAATGTCAATAAAAAGAAAATTAAAGAAGTATTTTAAAAATTAAAACTAGAAGGGATATAAGGGTGAATAAACACAATGAATTAAGTGACATTGAAAATAAACTTTAAAATTCAAAAGACATGTCTAAAGATATAAAAAGAATTTAAGAAAAACGAGAAATCATTATAATAACTACTTATTATATAAGTAGTTATATCCAATATATGTATAATAATGAGTCGCTAGAGAAGAAAATCAAAGCAATGTAATAGAACAAATGTAAAAACTAGAATTCAAGAAAACTTTCCCAAAATAAAAATAATAATGAAGTTTTGTTAAAAGATGTACTGCATTCAGGGACAATTAACTCAGAACAGCCAACACAGACATTTTCTAAATAAATCTGTTGGACTTCATAGGGAAAAAAATTGTTTGGGCAACCCAACAAAATTGCTGAGCCCTTTATTAGTTGGAAAAAAAATCTGATTCTTAACAGATTTACCTGTCTTATGGCAAAAGACAGCGGAGTAACAGCCAGGGGTTTCCATCTAACCAAACTGACCCCCAGGTATAGGGAGCACCAATACACTGTTAGGGTCAGCAAGGACTCTGGGAGTGTTGTTCACATGAGCCTTTCCTGAGGAGTCTATTACCTAATCAACAGAATGAGTTTTAGACAACAAAATGATGGGAGAGACTTTTACTTAATGACAATTTGTAAACATTAAGTATATATTTACTTACAGAACCAAGACTAAACTGTGGTTATGGGGGAGAGACTATGAGGTGTCATAGCTCTGTTCTGACATTGTAGATAGATGATACAGTCTATCAAAAAATGGAAGGAGAGGGGAGGTTAGATGATAGAGTATCCTATTTGTTGCCTTATAAATATTAACTAAGATTAAAAGGATGCTATTTCAAATTGGGTCCTGAGGGAGAGGGAAAGGCTAGAGAAGGAACAGGTAATAACCTATTAACATCGCTTATTACAGGCAACTGGTAGACAACAGCCAAAAAAGTAGAGAGCATGAAATATTAGTATCAACATAATCATGAGAGAAAAAATGTCAACTTTTCTAAATACTAGAATAAGACCACATGACCACATAAAGATTATATACATTACGTTTGTGGTTATGAATCAGGTGAGATAAGAAAGGTTTGTATATCATGTTTCTCTTTAAGAAGAATTAAAAAAATATTTGTATACTTATATATATGTTTCTGTACATTTTATATATGCATGTGTGTATGTGTACATATATATATATGTGGGTGTGTGGGTGTGGATGTATGTGGGTGTGGATGCATATCCTTGTACTTAAAACAGTAGTGGAATAAAAAATTTATATAATTACCTAAAGAGAGAGTGGTAGAGGAAATAGGATATAAAGGAGAATAGGATATAAAGGAGAAGTGAGAGACCTTTTTGAATATATATAGATATAGATATAGATATAGATATATATTAGAGATAATTTTGGAGCCATGTGAATATTTTTCATAATTAAAATAAAATAAAATTTTAATGAGCAATTCCTCCCAAGTAAAAATTGTAGTAAAGCAAACCTATGTTTGTAGATGTTGGCATTGTCATGCAGAGAGAAATTAATCTAAGTAACTGTATTTTCTTTTTAAATCCTCACCTAAGGACATTTTTTAATCAGAGAGACAGAGAAAAACACCAATTGTTTACTTCTATTACATACCAACTGGGGTGTGCTGACAGGGAAATGAGCCTGCAACCTTTGGTTTATGAGAAGATGCTCCAACCAACTGAGCCACACAGTCCAGGGCTATTCCAAGTAACTTGAAAACAGTAATTTGACTGTACATTCCTTGTGGAATATTCCTTGAAAAAAAAAACAAACAAACAAAAAAACTGTTTTCGCTAATCATTTTGTTGATGCAAGTATTAATATTGTTAATTTGATTGAATTGGTGATAAAGCAAATGTTGTTGATTTGAAAGAGATAAGACAGAGGAGGGAAATTAAAAACCCTGTAGTCCTGCCCTGACTGGTGTAGCTCAGTGGATTGAGCCTGCGAACCACATGATCGCAGTTCGATTCCCAGTGAGGGCATATGCCTGGGTTGCAGGCCAGTTCCCAGCAGGGGACTCAGGAGAGTCTACCATACATTGATATTTCTCTCCCTCTCTCCTTCCCTTCCCCTCTAAAGATAAATAAATAAAAATATTTTTAAAAACCTGTAGTCCTGCAATTAAATTTGACTATGAGTATGAACTTAAAGTGTATCTTTTCTTTAAAAACAAACCTATTTCCTAGCCTTGTCCACTGGAAAATAATGACTTGTCCTAAAAATAATGACCAGCCCCGTAGCAGTGAGCACCCCTAGTACTCAATCTCTAAATACTACTTTAAAATACTGATGGTATTTAGAGACCTATGGATTCCAGGCCTGGGCCAGGAAATGTACAAGATGAGCTTGGGGCATCAGGTCGTACTAGAAAGCAGAGAAACACTCCAGAACACTAGAGTTTGGTCTAAGGCAGTCCAGAGTCAACGTGAATGGATGCTTAGTGGACAAAGACAGCGCAGTTTAAGCACCAGTAAGGAGAAATACTGTAGTGGATGAAAAGTTTCAAATATTTTTAATTTTTCAGTTACACAGAAAGATATAAAAAACAGAAACCTTCAGAGAATACTCGGGAATCAAATCATTGTTTTAGGAAAATGATCAAGTGGTTTGTTTGGTTTTTTTCCTAAGTGTTTTATTTTGCCTTTCATGAGTAATCCTCATAATAACCAAATAGTCATTTAGGGAAAAATTTTTTTTATGGTGGTGTTCCTGCTGATAAATGAAGACAGAATGCTAGCAACGTCCTATCAGAAGTATACGACCCACATCTGAAATGTTTTTTATGAACAAAAAATAAAACCCTGAATCTGATCAAGCCTCTAGTTCTAACTACCAATTTACAGGAAAGAGAAGAGACAAAAGAATATGTTTAATTACACCATAGGGATTCATTCAGTAAAAAAAACAGACTTTGGCAAACTACAGAACAAGTGACTCACTTATTTTTTTTTTCTGATAAGTTGAAAGGTGGGGAAAGTGATGGAGGACAAATCTATAGCTTAAAAAATATTTAAGAAACACAGTAACCGCTTACAATATAAGAATCTTATTTAGATTTTGCATTTTTAATTATATTTTACTGATTATACTATTACAGTTGTCCTAATTTTTACCATTTTGCCCCCCAGCACTCCCTACTCCCTCAGGCAGTCTCTCCCACCATTGTTCATGTCCATGGGTCACGAGTATAACTTCTTTGGCTACTACATTTCTTTGACTGTACTTTATATCCCCTGGCTGTTCTGTACCTACGTATTTGTGCTTCTTACTCCCCTCTCTTCTTCATCCATTCCCCCTACACACTCTGTGTCATGATCCTGGCCCTGTTGTTATTGTTGGCTTAGTTTAGATTCAGTTGTTGATATGCATCTTTTTTTTTCCATTTTAATGTTCATAGTTTTGATCTTCTTTTTCTTAAATAAGTCTGTTTAACATTTCATATAATAATGGCTTGGTAATAATAAAATCCTTTAGGTTTTTTTTTTTTTGTCTAGGAAGCTCTTTATCTGTCCTTCAGGTATAAATAGATAACCTTGCTAGGTAGAGCAGCCTTGGCTGTAAGTACCTGCTTTTCATGACTGAATATTTCTTGCCAATCCCATTTAGCCTACAAAGTTTCTTTTAAGAAATCACCTGACAGCCTTATTGTAACTCCCCTGTAAGTAACTAACTGCTTTTCTCTGCTGCTTTCAAGATTCTCACTTTATCTTTAACCTTTGGCATTTTAATTATGTTGTGTCTTGGAGTTTGCCTCTCTGCTTTGGGACCCTCTGTGCTTCAAACAAATGGAGGATTAAAACATTTATAGTACATTCAAGGGAATACTAACCTTTATTTTTAATGATAAAGACTTATTTTAAAAAAAGATTTGTTGAGTTTGTGTGTGTGAGAGAGAGAAGAGAGGTGGTCTTATTGTATCTTTTTTCAAAAGGATTTTTTGTCTTTTAATGTACATGCTGAAATATTTCTAGTTAAATTATTTATTTGAACTATATTCTGAGATTTACTCGGAAGAATCTAGGATGTGGGTAGGGACATGTATGGAATGTTACAGAGGAAACAAAATCAGCCATGAGTTGAGAATTTTTAAAGCATATTGATAGGAATCTAGTTTTGTTGCCTGCTCTGGCATATAAATGATTTCAGTACTTATGCCTTGGGTCTTTGAGGGTTTCTGGTCCATGTTAGAGGTGGGGACTGGGAGACAGGAGGGCTCCATCCTCCATCCTCCAGGATGGAGTGTCTGGAGGAATAACATTAGCAGTTAAGAGAAGAACTCAAGTCACCTGCTACCTAGTCCTTTGCTCCTTCCATTAATAGTAATAACTCTCAATGAATTTTATTTTCTCAACTTTTATATAAGTTTTAAATTTCTTATTATGGAAAAATAGGAAGAATAAAAATCTGGCCATAGCTGCTCCATAAGGATGACTCAAAACAAAACAAAAACCCTGGCAACATAATCAATTTGTTAATCCCTTAAATCAAGTTTACCAATCTTCTTATTTTATTTTATTTTTTAAAGTGTATTTATTGATTATGCTATTATAGATGTCTCATTTTTTTCTCCACTTTATTCCCCTCCGCTTTACATCCCTCCTCCCACCAGCATTCCCCCCCTTAGTTCATGTCCATTGGTTGTATGTATAAGCTCTTTGGCTACTGTATTTCCTATACTATTCTTTTTTTTTTTAAATATTTTATTTTAGAGGGGAAGGGAAGGAGAGAGGAAAGAAACATCAAGGTATGGTTGCTTCTGGTGCATCCCCTGCACAGGGGACTGGCCCCTGCCGGAAATTGGCCTGCAACCCAAGCGTGTGCCCTGGCTGGGAATCGAACCGCGATCATCTGGTTCACAGGCCCGCGCTCAATCCACTGAGCTACACCAGACAGGGCCCTATACTATTCTTAACTGTTCTTAATAGTATAGTATTCTATACTATTCCCTCTGTCTATTTTGTGCCTACCAACCATGCTTCCTATTCCCTGTACCTTTTCCCCTATTCTCCTCCTTCCCCCTCCCTACTGATAACCTTCAATGTGATCTCCATTTCTGTAATTCTGTTCTTGTTCTAGTTATTTGCTTAGTTGTTGTTGTTTTGTTTTTGTTTTTTAGGGTCAGTTGTTGACAGCTGTGACTTTGTTGTCATTTTACTGTTCATAGTTGTGATCATCTTTTTCTTTGATAAGTCCCTTAAGCATTTCATATAATAAATACTTGGTGATGATGAACTGCTTTAACTTGACCTTATCTGGGAAGCACTTTATCTGCCCTTCCATTCTAAATGAAAGCTTTGCTGGATAGTCATCTTGGATGTAGGTCCCTGCCTTTCATGACTTGGAATACTTCTTTCCAGTCCTTTCTTGTCTGTAAAGTTTCTTTTGAGAATTCAACTGATAGGCTTATGGGAACTCCTTTGTAGGTAATTGTCTCCTTTTTTCTTGCTGTTTTAAAGATTCTCTCCTTATCTTTAATATTGAGTAATGTAATTATAATGTGCTTTGGTGTGTGCTTCCTGGGGTCCAATTTCTTTGAAACTCTCTGAGCTTCCTGGAGTTACTGAAAGTTATTTCTGTTGCCAGGTTGGGGAAATTCTCCTTCATTATTTTTGCAAATAAGTTTTCAACTTCTTGCTCTTTTTTTCCTCCTTCTGGTACCCCTGTGATTTGGATGTTGGAGCATTTAAAGATGTTTTGGAGGTTCCTAAGCCTCTCCTCATTTTTTCAAATTCTTGTTTCTTCATTCTATTCTGGTCGAATGTTTATTTCTTCCTTCTCCAAATTGTTAATTTGAATCCTGGTTTCCTTCCCTTTGCTGTTGGTTCCCTGTATATTTTTCTTTATTTCACTTTCATAGCCTTCATTTCTTCCTCTATTTCATGACTATACTCAACCATTTCTATGAGTATCCTGATTACCAGTCTTTTGAACTCTGCATCTGATCTGTTGTCGTCTATCTTCTCGTCATTTAGTTCTTTTTCTGGAGTTTTGATACATTCTTTAATTTGAGTCATATTTTTTTTGTCTTGGCTCACCTGTATGTAGTAAGGGTTGGAGCCTTATGTATTGGCCAGGGTGGGGCAACCCACATCGCTACCTTGTGATGTTCTCTGTGGGGAAGGAGTCTGAGAGGGAGCAGTGCTTCTTGCTCAGCTCTCAGCTGGCTTCCATCGCTACCCACAAGCAAATGGGACCGTTCTGGTGATGGTTGCCTTGTGGATGGGTTTGTGTGCATTCTAGGATCCCATGGGTCTCTCCAACAAATTCCCCCGTGAGGCTGGGAGTTTCTACCACTGCTGCAACCCCCCACATGTTTTTCTAATCTTTTTTTTAATAAACATTTTATTTGGTATTGATTTTAGATTTATAGTAAATTTGCAAAGAGAGTGCAGAGGGTTCTTGTATATTGTTCCCCTTTTTCTCTCACTGTTAATGTCTTATATTACCATGCTACAGTGGTTAAAAACTAAGAAACCAGCATTGGTATGTTACTATATCAATGAAACACCAGACATTATTTGGATTTCACCAGTTTTTCTTTTACAGTCCTCTTTCTGTTTTAGGATCTACCCCAGGGTACCACATTGCATTTAACTTTCATGTCTCTCTAGTCTTCTTTGGTCTGTGATAGTTTCTTAGCCTTCCTTGTTTTTCATAATCTTGACTTAGCATATGGTTGTTTTGGTGACTAATATGTTATTATGGCAAAAGAATACAGAACAAAATCATTAAGGGAAACAAGTGCATGGGGAGAAGTCTGGGTGAAACCCGGCAGAAGCTTCCAAAAGTCATTTCCCAGTGGAGTCACATAGTATGTGCTTCATTCCCTCAGTAGTGGGCTGTAACAATGCATGTGAGATGTTAATCCACCAGGAAAGCTGGCCTCAGCTTAGGAGTCCAAGGTTTTTATTGGGGACTGGTCAGGTAGGCAATCTCTGCCTAGCATGTAGCCAAATTCCAGATTCCCAGGACAGAAGCATCTTATCATTTCCAGAAAGTTTTATACCAGGGTACGGAACTGTTTATTGGTCAAGTTCCCAGCCCCCAGCCAATGGGAAGTCTTTCAAGCAGGCCTTTCTGAGGATAGTAATCTGTGGCCTTCACTGTTAACTCTTTTCTGCATAGAGAAGTATTTACATATTACCTTTACTTCATATTTTTATTTGAAAAAATGGAATCAGATTAAAAATATAGAGTATAAGTAATATAAGAATTTAAAAAATTAAAATCTAATAAAGGGCCTCTTTTTTGTTCTTTTAGTACTTCTCATTCCCATTTTAATTGCTGTAAAAATATTATTTATATTGCAACTTTTCAGCTTCTGAAGCATTTCATAATAAAAAATACCTCCAGATTATGACCTCATTCATTGCCAAATAATTAGAAGAAGGCTGTGTAAATTTCAATAATAGGTAATAACATAACAACCAAAACATGGGTGGAAATCCCAGAAAGTAATTACTAAGATTTAAAACACAATATGTACTAGTCTCTTACTTTCTTTTAATAGGAAAAACGTGGTCTTCGAGAATTGCGAGTTCTTGAGAATTGGAAGAATATGATCCATGAAACAAATGAACATACTCTTCCCAAATGTAGAGAAACAATGCAAGACAACTTAAACCAAGTTCTCCAGAGATGTAAGCCAGCTATTTTTTTATATTGCTTTATTTCAAATGAGTGCTATGCCAAAATATATCTCCTTGAGTATTCTGGTGGGAGGTAAAGAGAGAGAATTCTTAACCAGAACATACAAGAGTGGTGCCCTGTCACAGAGAAAGTGGTTATCTAGTGATTACCGTATTTTTTTGGACCATAAGATGCACCCAGGTTTTAAAGGAGGAAAATAGGAAAAAAAACATGAAGCAAAAGATGTGGTAAAATATTTAACAAAAATAATTTAGTAACATAAATAACATAATATTTCACCAATGTAAATGTAAACAGAACTCAACAGCAGCATTAACAACCATTATTCCTTCCAAATTTGGTGGGGGTGAGGGGGGAAAGTATTTTATAATCTGAAAAATACGGTGATACGTATTGCCATTGACGTTAAGAGCATTTATCTCCAAAGTGAGATGTGTGCTTCTGCAGTGTACAAGATTGTCCTTTTAGGATATGAAAACGTTGAAACATTTTCTACCTTAAAAAATTGAATCCTTTAGAAAAATTTTGATAACCACCAATTAGGATCTGAAATAAGACTTTATCAAATAGGATACTAGAGGTTTTTTAAAACTTTTTTCAAAAATAATCCTGTCACAAACATTAGTATTTTACTACTTATTTTCATTAAGCAAAATAATTTTATTTGAAGTCATAGTTGATTGAAAAGAATACGTATTAAACATCAAATTCTGACATAAGAGGAGTTTTATTAGTACTGATTTTAAAATTAGAAGTATATCAGAAATGTAAGGCTTCTCCTTGCGTCTGTATTTACTCTATTCAGCTTGTCCAGGGATAATCCTGATAAATAATGATGGATTACTGAAGTGCAAAATAAAAAATCTTTCTGGGAAACAAAAAGAAAAAAAACTGGCCACTGAAGGAAGAAAACAACTGAGAGACCTTGGCTAGTAATTGAGTTAAGTCTTTGTGTGCCAGTCCAGGTTAGTTTTGTGTATTCTAATGCTAAAAGGATTGGAGAGGATAAATAAGATCACATTTAATCTCTTTGAGGGGACAGCAAGAAGTCTAAAATTAACCTTAGACCTTAGGCTTTTTCATTTTACAATGCTACCAACTTGTTCTTGTTTGTTCATCCTGTCACTTCCTAAACTTGACAAACATTCTCAATATTATGCTAAAATAAAGCTTAATTATTACTAATAAGAATGCTTATGTATGCATTTGAGCTGTGCCTATAACTTAACTTTTCTACACTTTAGTATATAAAAATAAGTTGGGTAAAACTTGGTAAAAATCTATAAATAGTTACTTCTACTTGCTTCATTCTGGGTCTAAAGTTACTTCTGGTATGAAGACTAGCCTCTTAAAAGTAGAGTCTTCAGCCCTGGCCCAATGGCTCAGTTGGCTGAACACCAAAAAAGGTGTGAGTTCAATTCCCGATGGGAGTGCATATGGGAGGCAACTAATCAATGCTTCTCCCTCTTTCTCTCTCCCCTCCCCTTTATTTCCCTCTCCTTCCTTCTTCCTTCTCCTTCCTTCTGCCCTACTCTCTCTACCTCTCTCCTTCTCCCCTATCCCTCTTCTCCTCTTTCCCTCTCCCTTCCTTTCTCTGTAAAATCAATAAACATATCCTTGGGTGAGGGTTTAAAGAAAAAAAAATAGTCTTCACAATGAAAGAGTTTTCAGAATGAAATAGAAAAGTATTACAGGTAATTTAGAATCCAAAATTAAATATGTTCTTCTGAAAGGAAGAATTAAAACAGAAAATACCAAGTTAATAGTTAAGGTTTTACCATATATAGACCGCTTTAGGTCTTATTGTTAGCTTTAGAAAGTGAGCAGTGGCTTTTGGGAGTGCTTTTCTGCTGGAACAGGAAAGGGTTCCTCAGTAGACTCCAATATAAGTATTTCCTTACACGTTTTCACATTATATTATATTAATTATATTAATTATATTATATTATATTATATTATATTATATTAATTATCCTGAGCAGCACAGGTATAATGGAGATAATTACCTGCTTTTGAAGCTGATGTAGTTTTAATAATTCACCTACATTAGGAGTCAAACTCATTTTCTCCAGGGGCCACATTGGCCTTGCAGTTGCCTTCAAAGGAACAAATGTAGTTTTGTTCTCTGCCTGCTCGTAGAACTGCCACATTTATCTCTTCTATGCCTATTTGAGACTGTGCTGCCATTGCCATCTACTGCACATCAGAATGCTGCTGCTGTGGACCTCGGCCTAACATGGTGCACAAAACTAGGTAACTGGAATAGTAAAGTGGGAACATCTCAACTGATTCGAATGGAGGCCTGTTACAGAATCTGCAGCACAGAACTGTTTCTGCTTTTGTATGTGGCGCCCCTATCTCACAAATTGTGTCTCAGTGAGCCAAGGCTTTTTAGACTAAAACTTTCCTGTGGCTCCTTAACACCACAAAAAGTAAACAAGAGCTCTAGGACTGTCATTGTCAACCTTTTTTATCTTCTGGCACACATACGCTAATTACTTAAATTCTGTGGAACACCAAAAAATATATTTGACAAAAAATAGGTCTAATTTAGGTTCATCTACACCAGAGGCTATTGTTGTAGCGGCTGTTGTCATTTTTTTATTTGACAGTCTAAGGAAAGAGAAGTCAGTGCCCCTGACTAAATTAGTCAGGTATTGCACGTTTTAAAAATTCTTGTGATACACTGGTTAAAAATCGCTGCTCTAGGAAGATACATAAAAGCAACTCATAAAGTAACTTGTCATTAAGACACAGCCTTTACTTTTTTCTCTTCCTGTGTTCTACTCATTAATTATTTAATATACTTCACCAAGTTTGTTATCTAGAGATCTGGTCCTTGATTTAGACAAAAAACAAAAAAGGACAAAAGGACAAAAAAACCTTTAGGTTATTCCTGATTCAATTTAACTAATATAGCCATGGTAAAACAAAACAAACAAAAAAAACCCCTCCTTTCCTGCCTCCCTCTTTCTTTTTAAGAGCAGTGACTATTTTTTTTTGTTCAAACAAAAGATAAATGTTAAATAATAAGAAAAAGAAATGAAGAAAATAGAAAAAGGAGAAAACAATAAGTCACCTTAATAACTGCCTAGAGATAACTATTGTTTTTGAACTTTGGAGAACATCATACCAGAAATCTTTCTGTATTGTATACCCAAATGGGAGGTTGGGTGGTGGGATGATAGCTGAATGAATAGATGGGAGGGTGCGGCAGGGAGAGAGTACTTCTGATGAGAATGGGATCACATACTTTTTAAGTTGAGGTATTAATTTTAAGTTTTATTTTAATTTAGCAGAACAAAAACTTTAGTAAAGCCGAAGGAAATACCTTAAAATACATGTTTCTTTACTATAAAAGATAGTAGTTACTAAAAGGTCAAAGAAAAGTCATGAGACATTTCGACATTATTAGCATCATGTTATTGCATTAATTAATGCCACAAGAGATCGAGAAGTTAGGACTTTTACACCTTTTCTCTTGCAGCTCTTCTCCAGTCTTTCACTTTTGAATTTTAGCTTTGGTAGGTTTTATAGTATTTGTTTTGTGTTCTGCAGTTTTAATGCTGCTAATTGTTTATTTAGTTGTACACTATTTAATTCCTGTCTGTTTCTGGTTAATTAATTGATTAGATCTGTAATGAGATTGTTTTAGTTCTCAGTTTCCTTAGCTTTACCATCTCATTTTCATTTCATGCTGTATGTTTGATGTCTTTAAATAAATTCAGTTGGTTTTTATTTTTTTTGTATTATAAAGTGGAGAACTTTATTAGGTTTTCTTTCAGAATGTATGCTTTGAGCCCTGGCTGGTGTAGCTCAGTGGATTGAGCGCGGGCCTGCGAACCAGACGATCGCGGTTCGATTCCCAGTCAGGGCACATGCTTGGGTTGCAGGCCAGTTCCCAGCAGGGGTCAGTTCCCTGCAGGGGATGCACCAGAAGCAACCATACATTGATGTTTCCTTCCTCTCTCCTNGTTAATTAATTGATTAGATCTGTAATGAGATTGTTCTAGTTCTCAGTTTCCTTAGCTTTACCATCTCATTTTCATTTCATGCTGTATGTTTGTTGTCTTTAAATAAATTCAGTTGGTTTTTATTTTTTTTGTATTATAAAGTGGAGAACTTTATTAGGTTTTCTTTCAGAAGCCCTGGCTGGTGTAGCTCAGTGGATTGAGCGCGGGCCTAAGAACCAGACGATCGCGGTTCGATTCCCAGTCAGGGCACATGCTTGGGTTGCAGGCCAGTTCCCGGCAGGGGCCAGTTCCCAGCAGGAGATGCACAAGAAGCAACCATACATTGATGTTTCCTTCCTCTCTCCTTCCCTTCCCCTCTAAAGATAAATAAATAAAATATTAAAAAAAAAAAAAAAGAATGCATGCTTTGTCTGTCTCATCTGCTTTTCACATATTTGTTCCTTCCCCCTTTACCACCTGTTTGGGTTTCTCTGTAAATGAAAGCATATTATACTTCTAAGAGTTTCGTCAACTCATTTTCCTTCTCTAACTTTAGGAGATTGAGTACTTATGGTGGGGTTAGTATCTCAGTTCTTAATTGGAATCTGTGTTCCTATTCTTGGGCACCAGGTTTCAAAGTTTATAGTATGCAATTATAATACTTCTTCGTTTAGTAAAGGATGGAGATTCCCCCCCCCATTCCTTTTCTTTTAGAGTTGTTTAAAAATATTTTATTTATTTATCTTTAGGGGGGAAGGGAAGGAGAGAGGGAGAGAAACATCAATGCATGGTTGCCTCTCATGCATCCCCCACCCAGAACCGGCCTGCAACCCAGGCATGTGCCCTGACTGGGAATCAACCACGGTACTCTGGTTCGCAGGCCAGTGCTCAATCCACTGAGCTACACCAGTCAGGGCTCTTTTATAGTTTTTACGTAGTTTGTGAGGTATTTAAGGGGCTAAATGTGTTGGATTTTGCTACGCTCTTTTTACCTAGAAATCTTTAAGGATTCATGATTTTTTTGTTCTTTTATTTATTTATTTTTAGAGAGAGGGGAAGGGAAGGAGAAAGGAAGGGAAACATCAATGTGTGGTTGATTGCCTCTTACCTGCCCCTTACTGGGGACCTTGCTTGCAACCCAGGCATGTTCACTGGGCCTGACTAGGAATTGAACCAGCGACCCTTCGGTTCACAGGCTGGTACTCAATCCACTGAGCCACACCAGCCAGTGCAGAATTCATGGTTTAAAATACTAGTTTATAATGCTTTATTAGTTAGAATTTTTACCTATATCTGATTCAGTGAGTATTATAACTCTATAAAATAAATATTATCATCTTTCCCACTTCATAGAAACCAAAATTTTTTAAATATATTTTATTGATTATGCTATTACAGTTGTACCAATTTTTCCCCCTTTGTCTTCCTCCACTCAGTACCCTCATTCCCTCCAGCAATCCACCCCCTTAGTACAAGTCCATGGGTCATGCATGTAAGTTCTTTGGCTTCTCCATTTCCTATACTATCCTTAACATCCCCCCTGTCTATTTTGTACCTACCAGTTATGCTTCTTAATCTCTGCACCTTTCCCCCCACTCTCCTCCTCCTAGCTGATAACCCTCCTAATGATCTCCATGTCTATGATTCTGTTCCTATTCTTGTTGTTTGCTTAGATTGTTCTTTTAGATTCAGTTGTTGATAGTTGTGAATTTGTTGCCATTTTATTGTTCATAGTTTTGATCTTTTTTCTTAAGTAAGTCCCTTTAACATTTCATGTAATAATGGTTTGGTAATGATGAACTCCTTATGCTTCTCCTTATCTAGGAAGCACTTTATCTGCCCTTCCATTCTAAATGATAGCTTTGCTGGATAGAGAAATCTAGGTTGTAGGCCCTTGCTTATCATTTTGAATACTTCTTGCCAGTCCCTTCTTGCCTATAAAGTTTCTTTTGAGAAATCAACTGTCAGTCTTATGGGAACTCCTTCATCAGTAACTCTCTACTTTTCTCTTGCTGCTTTTAAAATTCTCTCCTTATTTTTAACCTTTGGCATTTTAATTATGATTTATCTTGGTGTGGGCCTCTTTGGGTCTAACTTCTTTGGGACACTCTATTCTCCCTTGCACTTGTTTGTCTATTACTTCACCAAATTAGGGAAGTTTTCTTTCATTATTTTTTCAATAAAGTTTTCAATTTCTTGTTCTTCCTCTTCTACTCTGGCATCCATGTGATCTGGATGTTGGTACTTTTTGGAGACATCCCAGAGGCACCTTATACTATCCTTGTTTTTTTTTTCCCCCATTCTTTTTTCTTCTTGCTGTTCTGGTTGAATCTTATTTCTTCCTTATGTTCCAAATCGCTGATTTAAATCCTGGCTTCATCTCCTCTATTGTTGGTTCCTTGTAGACTTTTCTTTATTTCACCTAGTTTAGCTTTCATTTCTTCCTGGGTCTTTTATATATTTTTTTTGCCATACTCAGTGAGTTCTGTGAGCATCCTTCCTATTCACCAGTGTTTTTGAACTACACATCTGATAGGTTGGTTATCTCTCTTTTGCTTAGTTCTTTTTCTGTGTTTTTGTTCTCTTCTTTCATTTGGGCCATATTTCTTTGTCTCCTAAATGGCTGCTTCCCTGTATTTGTTTCTGTGTATGAGGTAGAGCTGTTTGACTCCCTGTCTTAGTAGACTGTCACAGAAAAGGCACCTGTAAATTTTGCAGGGCAAAGCCTTAGGTAATTGCTAGGGCGAGCAACTCACTTCACTGCATTGTGGTTCTGTGTGGGTAAGGGCTCAGAGAGGGGTCAGTGCTGCTGCCTGGCTTCTGTAGGTTTTCCCAGCACTCACCCAGTGTGACTGGTACCCTTCTACCTGTTGCCCTGGTGCTGAATTCCAGAGGGGTTGGGTTTCCATATGTTTGAAGTCAGTGTGGGCCCTTAAATGGAGTCTCCTGAAAATCCGGCCATTTCTTCCTCAGCTGCAGCCCCCACTGATTTTTACAGCCAGAAGATACAAGGATTTATCTTCCTGGTGCTAGAACACTGGGCTCTGTGCCCTGGCCTGGGGTTGGGATCGTTCACTCCCAAGATACCCCTCCTGATGTGGGACCCCCCCTATTCCACTATTGCCTCTCCACACCACACCACATCTCTGTACATCTCTGCCCCTCTTACCCACCTGGATGAATGTGGCTTCTTTAAATCCTTGGTTGTAGGACTTCCGTACAGCTCTGATGGAAGAGCTGTATGGAAGTCAGCTCTGATTCTGGGTGTATACCTACACCTCCGTCTTGACCAGAAGTCACTAGAAGCTGAAATTTATAGTGGTTTAGCATCCATGTTCTCCAACAATAATTGGAGGAACATTCATGTAAATCTAGTTCTCCTTCTCCAAAGGTCAAGCTCTTTCAACTGTGCATTTTTGAGAAGGTAATAATAAAAGTCTATTTTTTCTATGGAGACATCACTTTCTCTTGGATTTTCCCCTACAACTCATATTCTGCCTTCTCATTCTGCTTTGTTAGTTTCTGCATCTTTTCTGGACTTTTAACATTGGGGTACCCTAAGCATATTATACCCCAAGGCTTGGTTCTGGGACATCTTTTCTGTCTGTACTACCTTGCTTGGTGATCTCACATAGAATCACAGCTTTAAATATTATCTCTATGCTAGTCATTAATTCCACATTCATGTTTTCACCCTAGACCCCTCTCTAGAATTCTAGACTTTTACATCCAATGGCTTAGTCAGCTTAGGTGTCTAATAAGCATCTCAGTATAACATCAGGACCAAACTTGAATTCTTCCATCAGTTCTGCTTTTGCCTCATTTTATCCCATTTGAATAATCGCATCACCATTTCCTAGCTGCTCAGGCTGAAAATCCTGAACTCCTCTCTCTCTCTCCCCTCCCCCCTCCCATCTCTCTTTTTCTGGAGTATTCTCTCTCTCCCACTTCCTCTTCTTCACCTGTCTCCTTCCCTCTTTCACTCTTTCCTACTCTCTGCCCCCTCTTCCCCTCCCATCCCCTCTCTCCTCTCTTTTTCCCTCTTCATCTCCTCTCCTCTTTCCCTCTTTCCCTCTTCCTCCCCTCACATGTATTTTATTAACAAATCTTTATGGCTCAGTGACTTTTATTTTCTATCATTTTCCTTCTCCCTCACTCTGTTCTAGCTACTCTGGACTCCTTATTCGACCTCCAGTGTGCCAAGCACATTCCCGCCTTAGGACCTTTGTACTTGTCACTCCCTCTGGAATACTCTTTTCTCAGATTCCTGTACATTCTCATTTCCTATTCATCTCTGCTCAGATGTCAACAGTGAGACGTGACTCAGCCACTTTTAACATTCATCTCCCCTTACTCTGGCATTCTCTGGCCTCCCTACCTTGCTTCGTTTTTCTTCATCACCCTCTGACATGCTAAATATTTATCTATGTGCTGTCTCCCCAACTAAAATAAAAGTTTTATGAGCTCAGGGACTAGTTCTCTGCAGTATCCCTGGCACCTAGAATGGTCGTGGCTGGCACATTGTAGCCACTAAATAATTACTTGTGTATTGAAATGAAT
Source organism: Sturnira hondurensis (assembly GCF_014824575.4). Classification (NCBI taxonomy): domain Eukaryota; kingdom Metazoa; phylum Chordata; class Mammalia; order Chiroptera; family Phyllostomidae; genus Sturnira; species Sturnira hondurensis. Next base: position 4,749,433 of record NW_028076902.1, on the reverse strand, counting down.
GAATGAGAATTCAGCCACCCTCTGCTCCTAATACTGAAGCAGAATTTTTTTCTTATTTGAAGTTTACGTATACACACCATGACAGGATGAATTTCTTTCATGTGAAGACAGTTGGGACATTGTTAACTATTGTATATAGCACAATTACTGTATGTGATGCTAATGTCCTTGAATAATCCTTTGGTTGAGAGAAAATAATTTGATAAATTCTTGACTTCTTAAAGTCAGTTACAGTATCTTAAAAGCACTGTGACAACAGGGGAAACTGCTTTCTATTGACCAGTAAGTCCTGTGGATGTGTTAGGAAGGTTCAGATAAATGGGCCTTTTCCTGTTCGAGTTTGTAATTGTGAAGAAAAGGAATGTTTGCTCTAGTCAAGTGATTTTCTTAGACTGTGGAAAAGCAGATTTTATTAAATTCAGAAATTAAAATCTTTTTTATTGCATGACTAAAGAGTTAAAAAGTAAATTACTTCAAAAGAACTGAATTTTCTAAAAATGGGTATTTTGCCTGAGCACCAAGGCAATCCTGATAGTGAACAAAAGCGTGACTTCTTCAGATGTGTTCTAATCAAATTTTTAAAGTACATAAAAAGTGACAAAATAAATGTCATAGTCCTATAACTCTTGTTAGATTAAGCTAAGAAAAACCTGAAAATAATGAAGTGCCTAAAGACTACAAAAAGGATTTTTCCTAAAGTTATGTTCAGAACTTGAAAAAAAAAACCCAACCAGGAAATGATAAAAACCACTGCTCAGGAAAGATGATGTAATATTAATATGCCACAGAAAGAAGGCAGATCTAATCAACTCCTATTTTGTTTTGTTTCCATCTTTCCTGTTAGAACAAACAATGATTGGGAACCTAATTTTCAGTACTAAAATACTGTCTTTGATACAACTTGATAAAAATATGACTCTTTGGAAGCAGAACCCTCCTCTTTACCATATTTTCACAGGGCAAGCCCTGACATTTTTCTGGAAGAGAAATTCCAGTCCCTGCCCTGTTATAGAACTGTGACCTAGCTGGATCCAGATCGAGGTGGGCTAGGCAGGCATAATTGTGAACCAGCTAGGTAAACCTCTGGTTAAGCAGATGAAGACAAAGTAGTAGGGTACTACATACCAAATAAGAGAAGATTCTTACAGGAAAAGGATTAGTCTGGGAGGATTTTATGAAGGTAGTAAACTTTGACCTGGGCTTTTGAAACAAAATATTTTCATTAGAAGAAAAGAATAAGGAAAGCACTTTCAGTAGAGATGGTACAGTGAGTAGGATAATAGTTTTAATAATAGAACAATAACATTTCTTGGCTGCTTACATAACTCAGTGTTACTCATGCCATTAATTCCACACATGCCTTATACAGACAAATGAAAAAGTATGTATTTTGGTAAGAAGTGTCAGGATCACAGCTGCCAGTAGTAATTTTAAATAGAATGTTATGTACTGATCTATTACTTTGCTTACTGTGTATGAAAAACCACCCTAAATGACTGTGACTAGTATTTAAATATTTTAATATCAACTGTGTTACCTCATTTAATTCTCATGTCAGTTATGAAATCCTCTTACTAGTTGTTATGTTCATTTTACAAATGAGGATTTAAGGTGCTGCAAAATTATCAGCCGTAGCAATACCAGCACCTAGCAAAAAGCAAATGCTCAATAAATACTTAGCAAATGAATGAAAGACTAAGTAAGCAAACATGCCCAGGATCAATTATACCACTAGTAAGTGCTTAGCTGTGGATTTTACGATACTAAGTCTGGCTCTTGGCCTGCACACTACACAGTGAAGTAAGTGAAAACACTTGTGTATATGAATACAATAGATTCAGTAAATTAAGAGGTTTGGATAATTGATGGATTAAAACCAGCTTTATTGAAATCATGAGAGAAGTAGAGTATTGAGGATAAAGAGTCAGGTCTTTAGAGTCAGAGATCTGATTTTAAATCCTGCTTTTTTTATTAGTCACATTACCTCCTTGAGTAACACTCACCTCTTTATACCTGTTTTTTTACAGATGCCAAAATTGTAAAATGTGACAGTGATCCTCTCCTAAATAGGAAAGTGGAATTAAGAGGAGTAGTATGTGGAAAGTTCTTAGCACAGGTCTTGACATGTAGTGATACTCAGTAAATAAATATGATAATAATTTCTAAGAGTTTTGATCCATTAGAAAGGGAAATGACTGAATGAAAACAGTCCAGAGAAATCTGAATCTGGCAGTGACAGCCAGGATGAATTAGAAGACAAGAGAGCCAAGGTAAGAATAGTAGAAAGTGTTACAGCAGTCTAGGTATCAGGTACTGCCTACAAGAGAGCAGTGGTATGAATGAGACAAAGTGAGAGGGGGGCCCGTGAATTGGAAATACACTAGAATGGCATAGTCAATCAAAATGTGGTAATTTTATCAGGTGTTTTATAATGTTTTATATCTCTTTAGAGAATTCTGAGGTCATTGTTGACAACTTGTCATTGGAATTAGTACTTTAATGCCTTTGGCTTGCAACTCAAAGCTCAAGAGTGATGGTAGTTCTAATTATGACATACTGAATATATTGGCAGAACTTCCCTTTTTTTTCTTGCCACCCTACTACAACCAAAATAATACCAGTTTTTCTGCATAGCTTTTTGAGACATAAAACAATCCAAGTGGTTTTTTTTTTCAGGTAATTCTTTCCTTGAACAAGGGCCACTGATTGAAAACCCATTCTCTGTTTTATTTCAGTGCAAGCAGTTACCCACGCAGTCTGTAGACTCCAGCAGAGGGAGCAGGAACGAAAACAGGTAAGATCGTATGGATTTTGGAGTATATAACTCCAGGGCTTTTATTATCATCCTATTATTAGCAGTTGCTTTGTATAAAAGGAAATTTTCTTAATTTGCTTTTTTATGCAGTAGTTTTAAAAGATTTAAAAATGGATAATTTAAGATGTATGGAAGGGGAATGGGCATATTATTACACCATCCATATTTTTATAATACAAATTACAGACCTCTTTTTTTCTTTTCTTTTTTTACCTTTTCAACATTTACATCTTTCCCTTGAAAGTGGTATTTATCTTGTGGAGGAGAAAGAATAGGACTTTTACGTGGAACAAAAAATACCCACCAGATTGGAAATCTAAATCTTTCCTTCATGCCTGAAGTGTTGAATATGTTATGTATATTTCTTCTAGAAAAGGAAGCATTCATGCCTGTGGATGGGTTATTTAATGAATAGTCATAGATCGTGTGAATCACTTGCGAAGTAGTGCTTTGCTTATTTAAATTATATCTTAACTAAATTCAGATGTGGAAAAATGGCACAAGAATTTAAGTTCCTATAATAATTCTGTGTTTTCACATATAATTATGAAGTACTTATATAACTTATTTATTGCCTTAAGCTAATATAGATACACTTATTAAGAAATGTTGAAAATACTGTCATTCTGAAATATACACCTTTTTGCATGTGCGTGCATCAGTGAGTGTTACCTTTTTGCATGTGCGTGCATCAGTGAGTGTTACATTGAGACATTCCATTTCTCTGGAATGTCTTTGGTTAATCCATAATAATGGTTCAGATTTGGCACTGTATAAAAATACAATGGAATAAACCTTGCCAGAGTTTAAATTTCTGCACCTTCTGCTCCATTTTAAATATTGATAAAAAGTTTAAATGTTGAACAAATTAATGAATCAAGCCTACTGAAAGGACTTGACATTTAAGCCAGGTGGGAGGACTGCCCAAGACGAGTAGGATTGTTTCTAGCAGGTCAGGTCAGGAAGCAGGGCCATTGCTGAACACGGAGATAGAAGGACAAGGCAAAGCCATAGGCAGGAGAATCTGTGTGAGGGTGAAGTGTTTGCACAGTGTCTAAAGAACACTGTCAAGGCAGGCACAGGGGCTTCAATGGGTCATTCCTGGCCAGGCAGATTTTTTTAAGTCCTCTACTTTACTAGATGTAACTGGGGAGTGAAAGATTTTAGTTTTTTTTTAGTTCAAGGCAGTTTATATACTCAGAAGGTAAAAGTCTAGGGGTCCCAAACCACTAGCACTAATATAATATAGAGTAAAATAAGAGCTGTGGTGAAGTTACAAAGAACTTCATAGGATCTTGGCAAAAGGAATAATTTATTAGGAAATGGTAACTTTCGAGCCCTACGTTGATCAGTGAGTTAAAATTCAATTGATAAAAGTTGGGAAGAAAGATATTATTGGTGAGCGGTATTGTGTAAGTAAAAACAAAGGATGTGAGAAGTTAATTAGTCTGGAGTTGGGATGTGGAATATCTAAAGATGTATATCTGAAGATGATTGTGGAGAATGTTGATTGCTATATTAAACAAATTGTTGCTGAAGGCACCAGGAACATTTCTGTGTTTGACAAGCAGAAAGCTTTTTTTTGTAGGGACACTGGTTGTACTGGCTGTTACTGGCTATAATATACACAATTATCTTGACTTTCAAAATAAAAACTTAAACAGGGTATCCTGTACAGGATACCCATGCCTCTCTAACATGTTGTTGCGTGACTTAAGCAGATTCATGTGAATATGCTCTCACACATTCGTTTTTCAAAGTCATCATCAAAATAGTTATAATTCCAATAAAATGGCGATTTTTTACATCCTTGAGCAGAACTAACCTAAAATTAAATTATAATTAGAATAATATTTCCTCTGGGCACTTAGAACTTTTTTCATATTTGTGTATTAACCATATAAAAGTAGGAAAATGACCAGATTAGGTAAAAAAAATAATTATGTTGTCTTCTATTTCTGGCTATTTCCTTTATTAGTTAGCTGTATGTTCTTGGACAATGCCTTGAGCTTCAGGTTCCTCATCTGCAAAATAAATACTTGTTCTACTTAACCTGATGGATTAATATTCTACTTAACCTAATGTATTGTACTATATAGTTTATGGGAAATGACTTTGCAAATTGTATATCACTCTCCAAATGTAAGGTGGCACTTTTTCCCTACCAGCTAAATCATTTGTTTAAAATGCAGGCAATCAATCACTTTGTGGATAAGAACTCTGCTGTGGTCTATTAGAGTTGGTGAAGCCCTTGAAAATCCTGTTATTTATGGTTTTCTGAATTAAAAGATATTATCCTATGGTTTTAAAAGAAGTGGCTTCAATAAGTAATAAATTCCTTAGAATATTTTAGTCTTATATTTCTTATAGATATCATGTTAGAGAATGTTACTGTGCTATCTTTTTATGGAATACACCTTAAAGTACTATTTTAGAGTGTACTAAAATGTAGTTTCACTAGGAACTGGTATGGAGTCTATGAAACCTACATGCATAATAGCCACTGTGAGTATTTCTTTTCTCAAAATAATTTCATAAAATTAACCAGCTGAAATTCACACACAAAAAATGCATTTTTCAGACATAGCTCGGAGAAAAGTAAAAAATTCTTTATATTCTTCCAAGGCAATAAACCTTTAGTCTTTATTTCTTTTTCAGTGTTTACTTAGCAAAACATCTGAAATACAGATCTTTAAGGATTCTTTTTTTCTGTCATATCTGTTTGCTAAAACTTTGACGTGGCAAGGGTTTGAGACTAACATATATAAAAGACATAGAGATAAAGGTTAATTTCTCATCTAGGAAATATACAAAGCAAAATTGACCTCTAGTTGCATTTTGCAATCTAATGTTAATGGTTGCCCTTAGTTATACTGTTGGCTACATTTTGTGTACTTGAATGGCTCTCAGAACAAAGAAAGATGGGAGTAGTAATGGAATAAAATAGACTCTTGCCATTAATCATTAATTCTTTTATGTCAAGACAATTTGTGGAATTCTGTGGGAAGTAAATTATGATAAACGTCATTCATACAAATCACATTTCCCACAATTGATGTCTAAAAGTACATTCAGAAGAACAATAAATGCACATTCCCTAGTTATTTGACATATGTTTTGAAAATGACCCACTAATATAAAGTTGCATTTTGGGTGCTAGCAATAAGAGTAGTGTAAGGAAAATACAATTAGCTCATAAAATTCATTAACTCTAAAAAATGGGCCATTAAGGGAGATGAGCTTGTTAATATGTGTGAATAATTTAAACTTCTGTTCCATACACAAGCACCAACTTTTGAAGCCATATTCAACCAAACAGAGATAGTAGTAAAGAAAATGTGCATCTTTTGTACCCATACAGGAAAGTACTACCGTTTGTCAGGCAGAGTGAAAGAGGAAAACATGGGCAAGAGCTTTTAAGTAACATGTGAAGCAGGATAATCAGGTCTAGGATTGTGTAGTCTGAATAATTTCCTCAAGCTCTGGGACATAGGGGCTGCCTGTAGTTGTTGAGGTATAGACTTTGGGTTGGTTGGCTTGCGTATAAAAGGTGTGTATGGTCACAGGGAAGTTGTTGACTCCATGTAGGAATAGGCTAGCTCTGGGAGGGACAGTTTTTCCAGGGTCAGCAAGGCCCCAGATGTAAAACCATCACGAACATAGGATCAATACAGTATGAGACATCTGACTTCATTCTTCTTTGTCAAAACTATTTTTGTTTTGACTATTTGATATCATTTGAAATTTTATATATATTTTAGGATGAATTCTTTTGGTTTTGCAAAGTTCACCACTGGGATTTTAATAAGGATTTCATCATACTATAGATCACTTTGGATAGTATTGACATCTTAATAAAATTAAATTTTCTAGTCCATGAACATGAGCTATCTTCCAGTGGTTTGTGTCTTTAATTTTTTTCAACAGTGTTTTGTAGTTTTTAGTGTACAAGTCTTCTTGCCTTCTTGATTAATTTATTCCTAAGTATTTTATTTTTCAATGCTATTGTAAATGGAATTATTTTCTTAATTTCCTTTTTTGATTGTTCTTTGTTAGTGTATAGAAACTGCAACTGATTCTGAGTGTTGATTTTGTATCCTGCAAATTTGCTCAATTTGTTTATTATTTCTAGCAGTTTTCTATGGAATCTTATGGTTTTTGACATGCAGACCATATTGTCTGTAAATACAGATAATTTCACTTCTTTCTTTCCATTTCAATTGCCTTTCATTTTCTTGCCTGACAGCTCTCTCTGGCTTGGACTTCCAGTACTATGTTGAATATAAAAGCAGAATCCTTATTTTCTTGATACTGGAGGGAAAACTTTCAGTTTTTTACCCTCAGATATGATACTAACTATGAGTTTTTCACATATTGCCTTTACTATGTTGAGTTATGTTGAGATCATTTTGTACTATAATTAGTTTGTGGGTTGTTTTTATCATGCAGGATATTGAATTTGTTAAATGTGTTTTCGGCATCAGTTGAGATGATTATGTGGTTTTTTCCCCTTCATTCTGTTGTTGTGGTGTGTTTTGTCCATTGATTCTCATGTGTTGAACCATCCTTGCATTCCAGGAACAAATCCCATTTAATTATGGTGTTTGATCCTTTTACTATGCTGTTGAATTCAGTTTGCTAGTTTGTGGTTGAGGATTTTTGTGTCAGTTGGTATTAGCACAGTGCTGGCCTCATAGAATGAGTTAAGTCTTCCATCCTGTTTAATTTTTTGCAGAGGGAATAGTTTGAAAAACATTAGTGTTAATTCTTTAAATGTTTGGTAGAATTCACCAGTAAAGTCATCTGGTATTTGTATGACTTGATTTTTAATATCACACTTTTGTAAAATTGCTTGCTAGAAGAAACAAAAACTAGACCAAAGTTATTTGCACTTTTGTTTTTAAAGTCCCATGTATAAATCCCTAAGTGGTTCATGTTGTGTTTTTTTAAAGCTCTTAATTACTTTTGAAATTGAAATATGAAATACTTACTAATTTTTGTCATTTTAAAAACAGTGCCAATCCTCAAGACTAAATGTTTGGTTTAAACAACATTATATAACAAAAAAAGAGCAGAAACTGGATTTTTACTCTTGATTCTACCTCTCTTTCACTGTGTGACCTTGGAAAGGTCACACTTTCACACTTTCACTGTGTGGCACTGTGTGCCCCTATGTCCATAGGGGCAGTGTACCTATCATATTTGGCATTTAGAATACATCATTTTAAATCCCTTGCAGATAAAATTATTTCTAATAATAATCCTGATGCCAAATAGTAATGAAAAATGCAGATAGTGTTTTTAAACTTAGTGTACGTACATAATCATACCATTAAAAAATAAAAACTTAAAAAGTACTATAACACCAAAAGGAAAAAGTAAGAGATTAATAATCTTAAGTACATTCATACCATTTTTGTCAAAAGGAGGAAAAGGCATATCTACATACATATTGGTCTGTTTCAGTAATGATAATAATGTTATAGTTTGCTTTTGATTTTTACATACATTTATTAATGACCTCATCAAATTTGATCTTTGCATATTCAATTTAAAATAATATATTAGATGTATCAATCTGTCATGACTCATAGTTGATTGAAAATACATTTTATTACTATTATTATTATTTTTTTATCTTTAGAGGGGAAGGGAAGGAGAGAGGGAGAGAAATATCAATGTATGGTTGCTTCTTGTGCGTCCCCTGCTGGGAACTGACCTGCAACCCAGGCATGTGCCCTGACTGGGAATCGAACCACAATCCTTTAGTTTGCAGGCCCGTGCTCAATCCACTGAGCTACACCAGCCAGGGCTGAAAATACATTATAGTATGAATTTGGAAAAGTAATTTCACATGAAGCAATAGATACATTGTTTGGAAGAGTTTTAAACATAGTAATAAATCTAGATGAGATTCATAAAAGTCACATTTTTGTAATAAATTCCAAAAATTGCAATACTGTCTTTGTTTCTTTGGAAACAATTGTGGCTCTCAATGTCTCCACAGGATAAAAATTTTAAATACAAATAAAAAGATATACAAATTTAAGTACAAAAAATGGCAATGTAGTAGGATAGATTTGAACTTTTTGGGTTTTATTTCAGCAGTTACTTTGCTATTATTGTTTAAAGTGCACAAATATTTAATTACCCAGAGGTTGGAGGGGCTGAGCATCCGAAGAAAGATGAAGTGATTCTGAGCTACTGGGAATTTACTTTTGAAATGAACATGTGTTTTGAAATTGAAATGGGAGGGGGGAACTATTACTTTTATTTGAGTTGCTTCTGT